>NC_135810.1:351124-664620 GCF_964213995.1 Mustelus asterias | reverse complement strand
TCCTGCAGGTAGATTTTAGGTAGCTAGAAAATAAATAAATAAATAAGGAAGTAATCTCCAGATTACTCCTTGCACTATGTGCTGGTGAGTATAGAAATAGGAAGATAATATGAGTGAATGTGTGGCTGGATAGATGGTACAAATGGGAGGCCTTTAGATTCCTGGGGCACTGTGTTCAGTTCTTGGGGAGGTTGGACCTGCACAAACTGGACTGGTTGCACCTTAATGCTAGGATCAATATCAACACAGGGAGGATTGCCAGCGCTGTAGGGGAGAGTGTGAGAATGTAAGTTAAAGAAATAAAGGAACTGGAAAGTGCTTGTTGGTAAATACTGAATGATAAATCCTGAAGTCTCAAATAATGATATATACTGAATAATGTAACCCATGATCTAGTGAATAATTCTATGATTATACAGTTATAATGTTGGTGCTTAAAACTGCTCCCTCTGCTGAAATGTCTCACCATTGATTGTTTAAGGCATTGGTCCAATTCCAATTTCAGGGTTGGTGTAATTTCAATATTTAGTTAGGGTGGCATGTGCACATCCTGAAGAAAATTGCTGCGGATGTGACTTTTAAAAAATCATTCGTGGGTTGTGGGTGTCGCAGGCAAGACTGGCATTTATTGCCCAACCCTAATTGCCCTCAAGATGGTGGCAGTGAGCTGCCTTCTTGAACACCCAGCTGTCCATGTGGTGTAAGTACACCCACAGTGCTGTTCGGGAGGGAGTTCCAGGATTTTGACCCAGCAACAGTGAAAGAACAGAGAAGTGCTTCCAAGTCAATGGTGAGCAGCTTGGAGGGGAACTACCAGGTGTTGGTGTTCCCATGTTGCCCTTGTCTTTCTAGATGGAAGAGGTCATGGGTTTGGAAGGTGCTGCCTAAGAAGCCTTGGTAAGCCTGCAATGCATCTTGCAGATCCAGCACGGCTGCCACTGTGTGTTGAAGGTAGATGGAGTGAATGCTTGTCTCTGGGGTGCCAATCAAATGGGCTTCTTTGGGTGCTGGATGGTGTCAAGCATTTTGAGTATTAATGGAGCAGCGCCTATCCAGGCAAGTGGAATGTATTCCATTAAACTCCTGGCTTGCACCCTGGTGGACGGGCTTTGGGGAGTCAGGAGATGAGTTATTCACCGCAGTATTCCAATGCCGCTATCTTGCTGCCATTCACACTGGCGGGATATTACAGTCCCGCTGACGGCGCCGCCCTGCTGCAGGTTTCCTGCAGTGACGGGTGTGTTCAACCCCATTGACAACAGCAGGACCATAAGGTCAACCAACGGCGAACCACCTCTGTGAAACACGTGAGGGAGAAAGATCCTGCCCATCGTCTCTGACCACCTTTTATTGCCACAGCGTTTATATGGCTAGTCCAATTCAGTTTCTAATCAGTAGGAACTCCCAGGATGTGATAAGGTCAGGAGCTGAGTGGTCCTTGTGGAATCCAAACTGAGCATCAGTGACAAAGAAACAGAAAATGCTGGAAAATCTCAATACGTCTGACAGCATCTGTGGAGAGAGAATAGAGCTAAGGGTTCGAGTCTGAATGACCCTTCAGCAGGGCATCAGTGGGCAGCTTATTGTTAAGCAAGTATCACTTGACAGCATTGTTGATGATGCTTTCCATCACTTTATTGATGACCGAGAGTAAACTGATGGGGCAGTAATTGGCTGGGTTGGATTTATCCTGCTTTGTGTGCACAAGACGTACCTGGGCAATTTTGCACATTGCCAGGTAGATGCCAGTGTTGTAGCTATACTGGAACAGCTTGGTTAGTGACACGGCAAGCTCTGGAGCACAAGTCTTCAGTACTATTGCTGGAATATTGTCAGGGCCCCATAGCCTTTGCAGTGTCCAGCGGCTTCAGCCGTTCCTTGATATCATGTGGAACGAATTGAATTGGCTGGAGACTGGCATCTGAGACACTGGGGACCTCTGGAAGAGGCTGAGATGGATCATCCACTCGGCACTTCTGGCTGAATACTGTATCAAATGCTTCAGTCCTATCTTGTTCACTAATGTGCTGGGCACCTCCATCATTGAGGGTGGGGATATTTGTGGAGCCCCCTCCCCCAGTGAATCATTTAATTTTCCACCACCATTCACCTGGATGTGGCAGGACTGCAGAGCTTAGATTTGATCCGTTGATTGTGGAATGACTTAAGCTCTGTCTATCACTTGCTGCTTATGCTATTTGGCATGCAAGTAGTCCTGTGTTGTAGCTTCACCGGGTTGATATCTCATTTTTCAGGATGCTCCATACTGCTCCTGGCATGCCCTCCTGCACTCTTCATTGAGCCAACATGATCCCCTGGCTTGGTGGTAATGGTAGAGTGGGAGATATGCTGGACATGAGGTTACAGATTGTGGTTAAATACAATTCTACTGCTGCTGATGGCCCACAGTGCCTCATGGTTGCCCAGTCTTCAATTGCTAGATCTGCTTGAAATATATCCCACTTAGTATAGTGGTAGTGCTACATAACACGATAGAAGATATCCTCAATTTGTAGACTTTGTCTTCACAATGACTGTGTGGTTGTCACTTCCACTGATAACATCATGGACAGATGCATCTGTGTCAGACAGTTTGGAGAGGATGAGGTCAAGTATGATTTTCCCTCTTGTTGGTTTCCTCATTACCTGCCACAGACCCAGTCTCGCAGCGATGTCCTTTAGGACCCGGCCAGCTCGGTCTGTGGTGGTGCTACCAAGCCATTCTTGGTAATGACACTGAAGTTCCCCCATCCAGAGTACATTTTATGACCTTCCCATCCTTCGTGTTTCCTCTAAGTGGTGTTCAACATGGCAGAGTGCTGATTCTGAGCTCCGAGGGGGTACAGCCGCAAGTTTCCTTGCTCAAATTTGACCTGATGCTATGAGACTTCATGGGGCCTGGAGTTGAAGCTGAGGACTCCCAGACAGCTTCCTGCCAACTGTATACCACTGTGCCATCACTCTACTAGATCTGTCTGCCAGTGGGACAGGACATTCCTACAGGCGGTGATGATGGTGTCTGGGACATTATCTGTAAGGTATGAAATCATAGAAACCATAGAAATCATAGAAACCCTACAGTACAGAAAGAGGCCATTCGGCCCATCGAGTCTGCACCGACCACAATCCCACCCAGGCCCTACCCCCATATCCCTACATATTTTACCCGCTAATCTACGTATCCCAGGACACTAAGGGGCAATTTTAGCATGGCCAATCAACCTAACCCGCACATCTTTGGACTTCCGTGAGTATGACTATGTCAGGCCATTGATTACAAATTACACCTTAAATGGCATCAACGTTGGGTTTGAGCTATTGCGGGTGCAAAGCTTTTGAGGCAGATCAGATATTGGGTTTAGTGCAGTTGCTGAAGTTGATTTTCACTCAATGTGATGCAGGCTCCTGTAAACCTGGATTTTGAAGATTTTAATAATTGGGAATTGATCCGGCAGATCTTTAATAAATGTTTCTCTTCAGTGGTGTTGTCAGGACAACGTTTCTGTTTACTGAAGGTATGTTTTTATTTTTCTGTCTCATTTTAAATGTCTCTTTACATTCACTCACCTCAATGTCCCAGAATCATTCCCCTCCACCTCTCACCTGGAGGGAGCAATTTGTCACCTGCAACCGGCAAAGAATACATTTTGCCAGAATGGCAAAATCTGGCTTCACGCCTCTAACAAATTTCAACATGTTGCAGAAATCAGTCAGTGACAACACAAAATTAACACGGCTGTGAAGCCTCAATGTGCAGGGCTTCTGGAACACTGGCTCTTCTGACTGAACTGGTTAGAGAAAATAAACTCAAAAGCAGTGCAACAAGAGAAGACTGTCACATTGGGAATTACAGAATCACGTGAGAGAGAGTCACAGCTGGGAAAGTCTACACTATTATAGTTATCACATTAAGCTGTTGCCTGATTATATTCTTATCTTGTTATACAGTTGCCTTGTTACTCTGTTATTTGTTTGCTTTTGTAGATGTTTGGACGCCTCGGCATTCGGGACTGGGAGTGGGGTAGATTGTGACAGCAGGAGTCAAAGAGCACGGAGTTTCAGGTGCTGGAGAGTGGGAGCTCTCATTGTCTTTTGGAAGGTTACTGAAGACTGTCAGATGTGACTGGCAAGCAGAGACTAGGATAAGAGAATGTCACTGCAGAAAATAATGGTGACACAGCAGGAGTCAATCAATGAACCTTGGCCAGAGAGAGCAGGAGATCTTCATTTCTGGTTAACCTGACTGACCTGATTTTTCTAGTTGTAATAAAGACATCAGAAACAAGACAATCAGAACTGCACAGATGAGTGAACAGCTTACCCCGTAATCTATGGAGAATTTCTATGAATGAAGCAATCTTCACCGATGTTTTGGGAATTTCCTGCCCGATTCTCTTCCATCCTGATCAGGTATTAAACTTTGGCAGAGAGCCAATGAAGTTTTGCTTGATGATATCAACACTTTTAATGGTTTCTAAAAGCAAGTGAATACATTTTAGAGATCTGAGAAATTGGATCTTTTTTATCCATGGGTTAGAGTTACAGGCTATTGATACCTCAAAGGTGCACTTTGCACTAAAAAGTATAGAATGATCAAATAATGTAAGTGGCTTTGAATTAAGAGTATCATTTACACCAAAACTAATTAGGCTGTTTCATCTCTGAACCCTTCAGTCCAGGTAGGGTGGGATTGTTGCCATTTGTCCCTCGTCATTTCTCAGAAGTCACTGACAGTTTGGGTTCCATCCAGTGTCGCTCACATCATTCTCAGCTCATTAGGCCTCAGCATTGCACAGACAATGCCCTTTCTTCATGAGTGATCCTGCACGCATAGTCCCCGTCACTTGATCATAAATTCAAGGGTCAGATTATTGGGTCAGTCAGCCCCTGTAAGGAACAGTGCCCTCTGCCAACATATATCACCCTAACAAATCTACAACAACAACTTAAATCTAACATAATAAAATATTGTAATAAGTTTCACAGGAGCGATACAAAGCAAACTTTGATACTGAACCGTGTCAGGCAACATTAGGGCAACTGGCCAAAAGCTTGGTCAAAGTGGTAGCTTCTAAGGAGTAACTTAAGGGAAGAAAGGTTTAGGAAAAGAATTCCGGAGCTTAGGGCAGAGCAGTTGAATATACGGCCACCGATAGTGCAGCGATGAAAATCAGGGGTGCTCAAGAAGCTGGAATTAAAGGAATGCTGGTATCTTGGAGGGTTGTGGGACTGGGAGTGGTTACAGAGAAAGGGAGGGGTGAGGCCATGGATGGTTTGAAAACAAGGATGAAAATTAAAATCAAAATGTTGCTTAACCAGGAGCCAACGTAGGTGAGAAAACCCAGAGGTGCTGGGCCAATGGGACCTGATGTGAGTTAACCAACAAGCAGCAGACTATTGGATGAGTGCCTGTTTATGAAGGGTAGGATGTGAATTGTTGGACAGGATTGCATCGGAACCAATAGCCAGGTTTTGAGGTAACAAAAGCAAAGAAGGGTTTTAACAGCAAGAGATACTGAATGTCGGTGAATACAGGTGAACGGAATGCAATGTTAGCTGTTTGTTAATATATTAATGAACAGACTTTCACTGTCACTGCAACAGGAGGTGGCAGCAATTCATATTTACAGGAATAGGAGGATGCCTTTCGATTAGATCATGGCTGATCGGTATCTTAACTCACCTTGGTTTCATAACCAGTAATATCCTTATCCAACAAAAAAAACATCAAATTTCAGTTTTATTTTAACAACACTCCCCCCCCCCCCCCGCCCTGCCCCGCACAAGGCTCGATCTTTTTTGGGAATAGAGTATTTATTTCTTCATTCTTTCATGGGATATGGGCATCACTGGCAAGGTCAATGTTTGTTGCTCAACCCTTATTGTCCCTGAACAGAATGGCTTGCTGGGCCATTGTAATGAGTGGTTAAGGATCAATCACATTACTGTGGGTCTGGAGTCACATGTAGACCAGGTAAGGACAGCAAATTTCCCTCCCTAAAGGACATTACTGAACCCGATTGGTTTTTATGACAATTAATTGTAGTTTCATGGTCACCATTATTGAGACAAGCTGTTTAATTTCAGATTTATTCCCAAATTCCAGAATTCCTCTACATTTCGTGTGCACAGTAAGAAGTCTCACAACACCAGGTTAAAGTCCAACAGGTTTATTTGGTATCACGAGCTTTCGGAGCACTGCCACTCACCTAATGAAGAAGCAGCACTCAGAAAGCTCATGCTACCAAATAAACCTGTGGGACTTTAACCTGGTGTTGTGAGACTTCTTACTGTGTCCATCCCTGTCCAACGCTGGCAGCTCCACATCATAGCTACATTTTGTGTGGCAAAGTGTCTCCTGATCATCATCCCTGAATAACCTAGCTTTAATTTTATTTAACATCATGCCTTCTTGTCCCCTTGATGTTGATTTGTCACTCACTGCCGTGCCCCGGAGAGAAGCCTTTCTCTCTCTACCCCTCTCTATAATCATCTCTATCAGATCACTCCTTAATCTTATAAACTCAAGGGAATGTAAACCATAACTTGATCCTTTAGCTCTGGTTTCATTCTGATGAAGCTAAACAGATTTAGCGACACACGGTCCCTGCTATGTCACATTCTTCCGCTGGAAATTGAAAGAAAATATTCATTTTTCTGAAGTGAAAAAGCCAATTTCACGATGGCGCAGGGATACTCCTAGATTCACACTTCCTCACAACGACAACAACTGTTCAGGATTGTCTCCCCTGAGAGCCAGTATTGCTAACCCTGCCAGATTGGACAAGTCAGGAGAAGGGCAGCGAATTTTCCGTTATTACCTGTGCGTTAAACCATTGCTGAGGCATTAACGACTGTCCAGTGTCCAAGAGCTTGAGGCATGGGGAGATTTTTGCGGCCCTGACTCTGAACTGAAACACAGTAAGAGTTTTAACAACACCAGGTTAAAGTCCAACAGGTTTATTTGGTAGCAAATGCCATTAGCTTTCAGAGCCCTGCTCCTTCATCAGATGGGCATGGAGTCTACGGAAATAGGGCAAACTGGTAGGAAGGCCATGGAAGCTTTACAGATTAGAGGGGAGGAGGTGCTCGCTGTCTTGAGGCAAATCAGAGTGGATAAATCCCCAGGACCGGACAGGGTATTCCCACGGACCTTGAGGGAAGCTAGTGTTGAACTTGCAGGGGCCCTGGCAGACATATTTAAAATGTCAGTATTCACGGGGGAGGTGCCGGATGATTGGAGGGTGGCTCATGTTGTTCCATTGTTTAAAAAAGGTTCCAAAAGAAATCCGGGAAATTATCGGCCAGTAAGTTTGACGTCGGTGGTGGGCAAGTTATTGGAAGGTGTGATAAGGGATAGGATCTACAAATATTTGGATAGACAGGGACTTATTAGGGAGAGTCAACATGGCTTTGTGCGTGGTAGGTCATGTTTGACCAATCTATTAAAGTTTTTCGAGGAGGTTACCAGGAAAGTGGATGAAGGGAAGGCGGTGGATGTTGTCTACCTGGATTTCAGCAAGGCCTTTGACAAGGTCCCTCATGGGAGGTTAGTTAGGAAGGTTCAGTCGCTAGGTATACATGGGGAGGTAGTAAATTGGATAAGACACTGGCTCAATGGAAGAAGCCAGAGAGTGGTTGTGGAGGATTGCTTCTCTGAGTGGAGGCCTGTGACTAGTGGTGTGCCGCAGGGATCGGTGTTGGGTCCATTGTTGTTTGTCATCTATATCAATGATCTGGATGATAATGTGGTAAATTGGATCAGCAAGTTTGCTGATGATACAAAGATTGGAGGTGTAGTGGACAGTGAGGAAGGTTTTCAAAGCTTGCAGAGGGATTTGGACCAACTAGAAAATTGGGCTGAAAAATGGCAAATGGAGTTTAACGCGGACAAGTGTGAGATATTGCACTTTGGAAGGACAAACCAAAGAAGAACGTACAGGGTAAATGGTAGGACTCTGAAGAGTGCAGTTGAACAGAGGGATCTGGGAATACAGGTACAGAATTCCCTAAAAGTGACGTCACGGGTGGATAGGGTCGTAAAGAGTGCCTTTGGTACATTGGCCTTTATAAATCGGAGTATCGAGTATAAAAGTTGGAGTGTTATGGTAAGGTTATATAATGATGTGGAGATGCCGGCGTTGGACTGGGGTAAACACAGTAAGAAGTTTAACAACACCAGGTTAAAGTCCAACAGGTTTATTTGGTAGCAAAAGCCACACGTGTGGCTTTTGCTACCAAATAAACCTGTTGGACTTTAACCTGGTGTTGTTAAACTTCTTACAAGGTTATATAAGGCATTGGTGAGGCCGAATTTGGAGTATTGTGTACAGTTTTGGTCACCTAGTTACAGGAAGGATGTAAATAAGATTGAAAGAGTGCAGAGAAGGTTCACAAGGATGTTGCCGGGACTTGAGAAGCTGAGTTACAGAGAGAGATTGAATAGGTTGGGACTTTATTCCCTGGAGCGTAGAAGATTGAGGGGAGATTTGATAGAGGTGTATAAGATTTTGATGGGTATAGATCGAGTGAATGCAAGCAGGCTTTTTCTGCTGAGGCTAGGGGAGAAAAAAACCAGAGGGCATGGGTTAAGGGTGAAAGGAGAAAAGTTTAAAGGGAATATTAGGGGGGGCTTCTTCACGCAGAGAGTGGTGGGAGTGTGGAATGAGCTGCCGGATAAAGTGGCAAATGCTTTTAACATTTAAGAAAAACTTGGACAGGTTCATGGATGAGAGGGGTGTGGAGGGATATGGTCCAAGTGCAGGTCAGTGGGACTAGGCATAAAATGGTTCGGCACAGACAAGAAGGGCCAAAAGGCCTGTTTCTGAGCTGTAATTTTCTGTGGTTCTATGGAGTAGATATCTGCTCACAAACAAGGCACACAGAGACACCTGAGCTGAAACTCAGGAAGGCGGGAAGTCCGAATTATGGAGAGATAGGGACAGCCGTGAGCCTCAGAGTGACCAATGGGAGACTGGCCAATAGGAGAGTGACTAATGAGAGACTGGCCAATAGGAGAGTGACCAATGAGAGACTGGCCAATAGGAGAGTGACCAATGAGAGACTGGCCAATAGGAGAGTGACCAATGGGAGACTGGCTAATAGGAGAGTGACCAATGAGAGACTGGCCAATAGGAGAGTGACCAACAGAGGAGTGACCAATAAGAAAGTGACCAATGGGAGAGTGACTGACCAATTATTCAGGCGGGAATCTCCCCAATTCCCTCACTGTTCCTGGTCTCCGGCGTTCTGGCATCTGGGCGCACCGGTCTAATCACTCCCCACACATCCTAAGATATATTCAAGGCAATAAGCTACTTTTGAAGTGCAGTCTCTGGATTAATATAGGAAATGTAATAACCAATTAGCACACAGCAATCTCCTACAACAACAATGAAAGAATGACCAGTCTCTCACTGATGTTGGTTGAAGAATAAACAGGAAGAACTCCTCTGACCTTCTTCAAATAGTGCCATGGGCTCTTCTATATCTGCCTTGACAGGGCCTTGGTTTAACTTCTCATCCAAAACATGGAACCTCCAACAGTGCAGCTTTTCCTCAGTACAGTGAATGCTCTGGAATGGGATTTGAACATACAACCTTCTACATCAGAGGCAAGTGTGGTACTAACTGAGCCAGATCTGACTCACAAGGAAGTTAGATCTGAGAGATCTCTATCACTGGGCCCCATCAACAGGATAAGAAAGACATGAGTTTCACAAGGTCCAACCAGAAAGAATCGACAGTAGGTGCACTAGCTGTTCATTCAAAGGACTCCATAACTTTTAAAAATCAGCATCTCCTTTTATTTCCTCCTGTGTATTCGCTGTTCAGTAGGTAGTGCAGCAACATCAATCCAGATAATAGGATTGGATAGTTTGTTTAACAACGGGAGCAACATAAGCTGGGCTGTAGCAGGTAATTTATTTTATCTTTTACTATTCACATGTACCGGTTCTTTCATGTGGGTGCCAGCTTGATATAATGGTCATTATCTGTGATCTTTCAGTGAGACAGACTGCTGTGTGAAGTTTGTGACCTTGACACAAGAAATAGTTCATTGAAATCAGATTCTCCCTTCTCTTCAGCAACAGTCTAAAGGCTGTTAAAGTGTCCACCACCCCATGGCCAATACCAACAGTTCAACAACAGCAACTTGCATTTATATAGCATCCTTAACATACAAAAAAAGCACGTCGAATTTTTATTGAACTATGACACTGTCAATTTCAAGGAAGTGACCCTTTTGAATAAGTCAGTTCTTCAGTCTGCATCAAACCACAATCTGACTTGTCAATATATCTGATATTGTACAATCCTCCTACCATCCCTACTACCCCGACCCAACCATAGACCAAATATGAGATCAGTGCTGGAAAAATGGACAATGAACACAAAGCTGAAATATAGCATCCTCTCTGGAATAACCAGTGCAATAGGACCAGGAGTGACATTTTGGGCTGTGGTGCAAAATAGCTCACATGAGGCCAGTGTCCCTTCACCAGATCCAGACTCAGCCCAGGTATTTCTCAATACAGAGTATATACCCTGAGTGCCAGTAACCCAGACACTCCACATTATGTACCTCCGCAGGGCTCCCGGATTGGACAGCATTAACTGTCTCAATCAGGAACATCTTTTTGCATTCAACCAAATAAACAAAATCAACTTAACTTAGGAACAACTCAAAAAGGGCAGCTCCCTAAAGGAGGGGAACCGCCCGAAACAAAAAACAAAGCGGAAAGAAAACTTAAAACATCAAATTAAAATGTGATTAAAGGGATCAATAATACACCCCAGTCCCTGCGGTGCCCAGCGGTCACGGAAGGCATCAGTGGTGACCTTGGACACTGCATGCTCCCTTTCCAGGGACACCTGGCCGCGAATATAGCTGCAGCAGAGGGGCAGACAGTCAGGTTGGACGACCCCCTTGATTGCCCGTTGCCTGGACCTGTACTGCCTCAATCAGGCAGCTTGAATTCTAACAAGTCCACCTGGTTAAGGTCATCACATGGTGTAGATCCTCCAATGGACAGCTTTTCAGTCACTTATTGTGCTCCAATTCAATGAGAAAAAGCAGCTACCTCAAGATGAAGGACTGCAGCCTATAATCTTAACTACCAGGTTCTCACAACCAATGCAGTTCAAAGCTCTCAGATCATCCTCATCAGCAGTAAAGCCCAGGCTGTTACAGAGATCAGGTAGCATTATTATCTATTAATTGTTTAGCACTTACAAAGGAAGAAAAGAAGCAAAATATGATTGTTTGGATAGAAAGGGACATATTAAGACATCCAAAACAGCTTCATAAAAAAAATGCCGTGTTTACAAATCTAATTGTATTTTTGATGTAGTGCTGGAGAGCTTAACGAGACGTAAAGGCAAGAAACACCTTGGGATAAATGGCCGTCATGCTAAGGTTTTAGAAGAGTTGGCTGTATGACCTGGTGAATGCATTGGTTTTGATTTTGCAGAACTCTCTAGATTCTGAAACAGCTGCAGTGAAGTGAAAGGTGGGAAATGTAATCCTGCTTTCAACAAAGGAGGCAAACAGAAAGCTGGGAATTCCATGCTGGATCAAAATCCTGGAACTCCCACCCTAACAACACTGTGGGTGTACCTACACTACATGGATTGCAACGGTTTCAAGTAGGCAGCTCATCACCACCCTCTCAAGGGCAATGAACATAGAACATAGAAAGCCACAGCACAAACAGGCCCTTCGGCCCACAAGTTGCGCCGATCACATCCCCACCTCTAGGCCTATCTATAGCCCTCAATCCCATTAAATCCCATGTACTCATCCAGAAGTCTCTTAAAAGACCCCAACGAGTTTGCCTCCACCACCACCGACGTCAGCCGATTCCACTCACCCACCACCCTCTGAGTGAAAAACTTACCCCTGACATCTCCTCTGTACCTACCCCCCAGCACCTTAAACCTGTGTCCTCTCGTAGCAACCATTTCAGCCCTTGGAAATAGCCTCTGAGAGTCTACCCTATCCAGACCTCTCAACATCTTGTAAACCTCTATCAGGTCACCTCTCATCCTTCGTCTCTCCAGGGAGAAGAGACCAAGCTCCCTCAACCTATCCTCATAAGGCATGCCCCCCAATCCAGGCAACATCCTTGTAAATCTCCTCTGCACCCTTTCAATGGCTTCAACATCTTTCCTGTAATGAGGTGACCAGAACTGCGCGCAGTACTCCAAGTGGGGTCTAACCAGGGTCCTATAAAGCTGCAGCATTATCTCCCGACTCCTAAACTCAATCCCTCGATTAATGAAGGCCAGTACGCCGTACGCCTTCTTGACCGCATCCTCCACCTGCGAGGCCGATTTAAGAGTCCTATGGACCCGGACCCCAAGGTCCTTCTGATCCTCTACACTGCTAAGAATGGTACCCTTCATATTATACTGCTGCTTCATCCCATTGGATCTGCCAAAATGGATCACCACACACTTATCCGGGTTGAAGTCCATCTGCCACTTCTCCGCCCAGTCTTGCATTCTATCTATGTCTCGCTGCAACTTCTGACATCCCTCCAAACTATCCACAACACCACCTACCTTGGTGTCGTCAGCAAACTTACCAACCCATCCCTCCACTTCCTCATCCAGGTCATTTATGAAAATGACAAACAGCAAGGGTCCCAGAACAGATCCCTGGGGCACTCCACTGGTCACTGACCTCCATGCAGAGAAAGACCCCTCCACAGCCACTCTCTGCCTTCTGCAGGCAAGCCAGTTCTGGATCCACAAGGCAACAGCCCCTTGGATCCCATGCCCTCTCACTTTCTCAAGAAGTCTTGCATGGGGGACCTTATCGAACGCCTTGCTGAAGTCCACATAGACCACATCCACCGCTCTTCCTTCGTCAATGTGTTTGGTCACATTTTCAAAGAACTCAACCAGGCTCGTAAGGCACGACCTGCCCTTGACAAAGCCGTGCTGACTACTTTTGATCATACTAAACTTCTCTAGATGATCATAAATCCTGTCTCTCAGGATCCTCTCCATCAACTTACCAACCACTGAGGTTAGACTCACCGGTCGGTAATTTCCCGGGCTGTCCCTGTTCCCTTTCTTGAATATAGGGACCACATCTGCAATCCTCCAATCCTCCGGAACCTCTCCCGTCTCCATCGACGATGCAAAGATCATCGCCAAAGGCTCCGCAATCTCCTCCCTCGCCTCCCACAGTAACCTGGGGTACATCCCATCCGGTCCCGGCGACTTACCAACCTTGATGCCATTCAATAGTTCCAACACATCCTCTTTCTTTATGTCCACATGCTCGATCCTTTCTGTCCACCGCAAACCAGCAGTACAACCACCCAGATCCCTTTCCACCGTGAATACCGAGGTAAAGTATTCATTAAGCAGCTCCGCCATTTCTAACGGTTCCGCACAAACTTTTCTCCCTTCACCTTTTAAGGGTCCTATGCCTTCACATCTCATCCTTTTACTCTTGACATATTTGTAGAAAGCCTTGGGATTCTCCTTAATCTTACCCGCCAAGGCCTTCTCATGACCCCTTCTCGCTCTCCTAATTTCCTTCTTAAGCTCCTTCCTACATCCCGTATACTCCTCTAAATCCTTAACACCTCCTAGCTCTCTGAACCTTCTGTACGCCTCTCTTTTCTTATTCACCAGGTTCATCACAACCTTCGTGCACCACGGTTCCCGTACCCTACCAACACCCCCCTGTCTCATCGGAACGTTGTCATGCAGAGCTCCAGACAAACATTCCTTGAAAATCCTCCACTTTCCTTCGGTACTTTTCCCCAAGAATGCCTCCTTCCAATTTACCCGTCTAATTTCCTCCCTGATGACACTGTATTTCCCTTTACTCCAGAGAAACACTTTCCTAGCCTGCCTGATCCTATCTCTTTCCAATGCTATCGTGAAGGAGATAGAATTATGATCGCTATCCCCAAGATGCTCACCCACCGAGAGATCCTCCGCCTGTCCAGGTTCATTAGCCAGCACCAGATCAAGTACAGCCTCTCCTCTAGTAGGCTTATCCACATACTGTGTCAGGAAACTCTCCTGGACACACCTAACAAACTCCTCTCCATCCAAACCCCTAGCCCTAGGGATATTCCAATCTATGTTTGGGAAATTAAAATCTCCCATCATGACAACTCTGTTATTCCTACATCTCTCCAGGATCTGTTTCCCCATCTGCTCCTCAACATCTCTGTTACTATTGGGCGGCCTATAGAAAACACCCAGCAACGTTACCGACCCCTTCCTGTTCCTAACCTCCACCCACAGAGACTCCGTAGTCAATCCCTCCACGGCGTCCACCTTCTCTACAGCCGTGACACTATCCCTGATCAACAGTGCCACTCCCCCCCCTCTCTTGCCTCCCTCCCTGTCCTTCCTGAAACATCTAAAACCCGGCACCTAAAGCACCCAGTCCTGTCCCTGAGACATCCAAGTCTCCGTAATGGCCACCACATCACAATTCGAAGCAGCAATCCACGCTCTAAGCTCATCCACTTTATTCACTACACTCCTGGCATTAAAATAGACACATCTCAGACCTTCAGCCTGAGCACTTCCCTTCTCCATCACTCGTCTAACCTCCCTCTTACCCTGTTTACATTCCTTATCTATTTGCGAGCTAACCTCCTCGCTCTCAGTCCCCTCATTTCGATTCCCTCCCCCCAACCTTTCTAGTTTAAAGTCTCTCCAGTAGCCTTAGCCTTTAAGCATGGGCAATAAATGCTGTGTTAGCCAGCAAGACCCACTTACCATGAAAGAATAAAAAAAAGATAGCCTCACATCAATTAAAGAGAAGGTGCTAAAATCTATTAATTAAGAGTGTATCAAGACATATGCAAAATCATGATGTGATTAGGCAGAGTCCACAAAAATGTTTAAAGGGAAAATCATGTTTGGCAAATCTGTTGGAGATTTTTGAGGAGTTAACTAGTAGAGTGGTTAAGGGGGAACAAGTGAAAGTGGCGTTCTGAACAATCTGACGAAGGGTCACCCTGACTCGAAATGTTAACTCTATTCTTTCTCCACAGATGCTGAGATTTTTCCAGCATTTTCTGTTATTATTTCAGATTTCAGCATCGCAGCATTTTGCCTTTACACAAACAATCATATTGGACTTGAAAAGTTAACTCTGTTTCTCTCCACAGATGTTGGCAGACCTGCTGAGTGTTTGCAGCATTTTTTGTTTTTATTTCAGATTTCCAGCATCTGTAGGATTTTTGCTTTTGTTATGACCAGTGAATGTAGTTTTTGCTTTAAAACTTTCATGGAATGTGGCATCATTAGTTAGGCCAGCATTTAATGTCCATCCCTAATTCCCTTTGAGTCGATGGTGATGAGCTGCCTTCTTGAACTTTTGCAGTCTGTGTGGTGCAGGTATTCCCACAGTTTTGTTAAGAAGGGAGTTCCAGGATTTTGACTCTGTAACAGTGAAGGAATAGTGATATGGTTCCAACTCAGGATGGTGTGTGATTTAGAGAGGAACTTACAGATTGCGGCATTCCTATGGGCCTGCTGCCTTGTCCTTCTAGGTGGTAGAGGTTATGGTTTTGGAACGGGATAACAAATGAGCCTCAGCGAGTTGCAGTAGAGCATCTTGTAGACGGTACACACTGCTGCCACTGTGTGCTGATAGTGGATGGAGTAACTGTTTAAGATGATAGATAAGGTATCTAACAAACTCTTTACTTCTGAATTGTAGATGGTGGACATCCTTTGGGCAATCGAAAATTGAATTTTTGGCTTTTCAAAAAGCATTTGATCAGATACCACACAAGAGGTTATTACACAAAATGAAGATTCATGCATTTGGTGGTAATATATTGATTGAGGAGTTTTTAAAATACATTCATTCATGGGTGGTGGACGTTAGCTTAGCCAGCATTTATTGAGGGGGGGTAGTTATAGAACCGATGTCAGGGGTAGGTTCTTTACCCAGAGGGTGGTGAGGGATTGGAATGCCCTGCCAGCATCAGTAGTAAATGCGCCTAGTTTGGGGGCGTTTAAGAGATCCGTAGATAGGTTCATGGACGAAAAGAAATTGGTTTAGGTTGGAGGGTCACAGTTTTTTTTTTAACTGGTCGGTGCAACATCGTGGGCCGAAGGGCCTGTTCTGCGCTGTAATGTTCTATGTTCTATGTTCTATGTTCTACCCCTAATTACTCTTGAGAAGGTGGTGGTGAGGTAGCTTCTTGAACCACTGTAGTCCAAATGGGATAGGTACACCCGTGGTGCTGTTAGGGAGGGAGTTCCAGGACCTTGACCCAGTGACAGTGAAGTTTAAACAGATCATTTTCAGGTTGGTAGGTGGTAACTAGTGGACTATCCAAGGATCAGTACTTTATAATATAAATCAATGACTTAGCTGAAGTGACCAAGAGTAATGAATCCATTTGTTCTAATGATACAAATCAGTTGGAAAGATAGGCATTGAAGAGGATGCAAAGAGACAGAGTATGTGAATGAACAGGAACATGGCATCATAATAGTGGTAATGTCACTGGACAAGTAATCCCAAATTCTGGGCTAATGTTCTGGGGATATGGGTTCAAATTCCAGCATGGCAGCTGGTGGAATTTAAATAATAAATCTGAAATTATAATGTTAGTCTTAGAAATGGTGTGAATGTCATTAAAACTCTTCTGTTTCACTAATGTCCTTTAGGAAAGGAAATCTGCCACCCTTACCTCATCCGGCCCACATGTGATTCCAGACTCACAGCAATGTGGGTGACTCTTAACTGCCCTCTGAAATAGCCTAGCAAGCCATTCAGTTCCAGGGCAATTAGGAATGGGTAACAAATGCTGATCAGCCAGCAACGCCCACATGTCATGAATTATTTTTTAAAAGACAATGGGTTGGCCGTTTAGGACCGATGTGAGGAGAAATGTCTTCACTCATTGTAGATCTTAGAAATTGTCTAGCCCAGAGGGCAGTGGATGCGCAGTTGTTTAATATCTTCAAGAGGTGGATACATTTTTGGATGCTAATAGGATGATGGAGGAAGGTGGAGTTGACATTTTCATAGAATCCCTACAGTGCAGAATGAGGCCATTTTATGGTGTGTAAGCCAAATCCAGGTTAGATGCCAGGAGGTGGTTCTTTTGTCGGTAAATAGTGAATCTCTGGGACAAGTTGCCATCTCATCTGGTGAACACTGATTCACTGAATTCCATTAAGCAAGAACAAAGAAAATTACAGCACAGGAACAGGCCCTTCGGCCCTCCAAGCCTGCACCAACCATGCTGCCCGACTTAACTAAAACCCCCTACCCTTCCGAGGACCATATCCCTCTATTCCCATCCTATTCATGTACTTGTCAAGATGCCCCTTAAAAGTCACTACCATATCCGCTTCCGCTACCTCTCCCGGCAACGAGTTCCAGGCACCCACTACTCTCTGCATAAAAAATCTGCCTCGTACATCTTTAAACCTTGCCCCTCGCACCTTAAACCTATGCCCCCTCGTAATTGACTCTTCCTGGGAAAAAGCTTCTGACTATCCACTCTGTCCATACCTCTCATAATCTTGTAGACTTCTGTCAGGTCTCCCCTCAACCTCCATCGCTCCAGTGAGAACAAACCAAGTTTCTCCAACCTCTCCTCATAGCTAATGCCCTCCATACCAGGCAACATCCTGGTAAATCTTTTCTGTACCCTCTCCAAAGCCTCCATATCCTTCTGGTAGTGTGGCGACCAGAATTGAACACTATATTCTAAGCGCGGCCTAAATAAAGTTCTATAAAGCTGCAACATCACTTGTCAATTTTTGCCAGCCAATGAAGGCAAGCATGCCGTATGCCTTCTTGACTACCTTCTCCACCTGCATTGCCACTTTCAGTGACCTGTGTGCCGGTACACCCAGATCACTTTGCCTATCAATACTCTTAAGGGTTCTGCCATTTACTGTATATTTCCTATCTATATTAGACCTTCCAAAATGCATTACCTCACATTTGTCCGGATTAAACTCCATCTGCCATTTCTCCGCCCAAGTCTCCAACTGATCTATATCCTGCTGTATCCTCTGATGGTCCTCATCGCTATCCGCAAATCCACCAACCTTTGTGTCGTCCGCAAACTTACTAATCAATCCAGTTACATTTTCCTCCAAATCATTTATATATATATTACAAACAGCAAAGGTCCCAGCACTGATCCCTGAGGAACACCACTTGTCATGATGTGGAGATGCCGGCGTTGGACTGGGGTAAACACAGTAAGAAGTTTAACAACACCAGGTTAAAGTCCAACAGGTTTATTTGGTAGCAAAAGCCACACCACTTGTCACAGCCCTCCATTCAGAAACCCACCCTTCCACTGCTACCCTCTGTCTTCTTTGACTGAGCCAGTTTTGTATCCACCTTGCTAGCTCACCTCTGATCCCATGCGACTTCACCTTCTGCACCAGGCTGCCATGAGGGACCTTGTCAAAGGCCTTACTGAAGTCCATGTAGACAACAACTACTGCCCTACCCTCATCAATCATCTTCGTCACTGCCTCGAAAAATTCGATCAAGTTCGTGAGACACGACCTTCCCTTCACAAAACCATGTTGCCTCTCACTAATACGTCCACTTATTTCCAAGTGGGAATAAATCCTGTCTCGAAGAATCCTCTCCAATAATTTCCCTACCACTGATGTAAGGCTCACCGGTCTGTAATTACCTGGATTATTCTTGCTACCCTTCTTAAACAAAGGAACAACATTGGCTATTCTCCAATCCTCTGGGGCCTCCCCTGTAGCCAGTGAGGATACAAATATTTCTCTCAAGGCCCCAGCAATTTCCTCCCTTGCCTCTCTCAGTATTCTGGGGTATATCCCATCAGGCCCTGGGGACTTGTATACCTTAATGTTTCTCACGAACCCCAATACCTCTTCCTTTTTGATCTCAACATGACTCAAACTATCTACACATCTTTTCCCAGACTCACCATCCACCAAGTCCCTCTCTTTGGTGAATACTGACGCAAAGTACTCATTTAATACCTCGCCCATTTCCTCTGGCTCCACGCATAGATTCCCTCCCTTGTCCTTGAGTGGGCCAACCCTCTCCCTGGCTACCCTCTTGCTCTTTATATATGTATAAAACGCCTTGGGATTTTCCTTAATCCTGCTGGCCAATGCTTTTTCATTACCCCTTTTAGCCTTTCTTACTCCTTGCTTAAGTATCTTTCTACTTTCTCCTAGATCTGATTCTGCCTGGGGCAGAGAATACCTCTTATAAAAGGCTAGGTTGTGTGGGAATTCATGGTCAGGCTGAACCTCTGGACTAGTTTCCATCAGCTAAATGGGTCAGAGAGGAATTTCCCAGATCATTCATTTCCGGTCACACTTTAGGAAGGATCCTCGAGAGGGTGGAGAGGAGATTTACCAGAATATTTCCAAGGTGAGGAAATTTAGCAAAAGGTTAGGTTGGAAAAGTTAGGGTTGTTCTCCTCGGAGTAAAGGAGGTGGAGGAGGGATCTATTCGAGGTGTACCAAAATATAACAGGTTTGAATAAAACTGACAAGAAAAGCTGTTCCGATCAGCTGATGGTAAGAGACTAGGGAGAATAGATTTAAGGTTTTGGACAAGAGATACAGGGAGATGCAAGGAAGAACTTTTTTACATAGTTAGAGGTCATAAGCTGGACCTCTCTGCCCATGAGGATCCTTCCTAAAGTGAGATGATCAATAGTTACAAAAGGAAGTTGAACAGGCAAATAAAGTGCATCTAACAGCCTCCTTCTGAACCATAATGACTTTAAGATTTTTTTCCCCCAAGTTGGCCTGTACGTTTTCTGTTTTGTATCTGGGAATATATAACACATAAGGTAAGGAGAGCTGTCGTGTCTGCATGGGAGGAGATAGCAGGAAGCATTGGTATGCTACTCAACATTTGGAGGCCCTGGAATTAGAGTAAAAAAAAGGTTTGCTGGTCAGAAAATCTGTTACGGCTACCCAGAATTTCCCTATTCAAAATAGATGAATGCACCCGCTCCTAACAAAGGTTGGGATCAGATCCATTTAGCTCTGTATGATAGCCACTACAGGGTCTATTTCCCCCAAACATGGCATAGACAGCCTTGCTTTACTTGGCCCCATTCCCTGCTGTAATTTACATGCAGCAGGCCGAGCTGTGAGGTGGAATCATGAGGAATAGCCAGACTACTGTGAGTTAATGGAATAGCAAACTGTGGGTTAAATATAACACCGCGTGTCATTATAAAACATTGTAGGATCAAACACACTCAATAATTACACAGCGTGATCCAGTTATATGTTAAAACTGTAGTCTGGATTAATTGAATAGTTTTATTTTTAATTTCTGTTGCTTTATTCATTTGGGAGCTCATGTTCATAGTTGAGAATAAATATGTGATTCATATCTTCATCTAATTACATTTAATGTTGGTTGTTTTGTTCTATTAAAACTGTAATCAGTATTGAATATCAGCCAATCTGAAGTGACTATAGTAATGTATCATCAACCTATGTTTAATCCATTAAGAAAATTACTGTAAATAGAAACCCTTGGGTCACACAACTCTATAAGGGTAGCTATCTGAAGAATACAGCGCCATACCTTTGGAAAGAAGATACACTATGGAAACCAACAAGAAGCTATTGAAATAGATGTTATAATTAAGCACCTGAGTCATAGCTAATGTATGTGAACAGTGGTACAAGGTGCTGATTATTCAAGCAACCTAAAGTTCATACTAGAATTAATGAAAGAAATCAAAGACTTCATTTATATGGTGCAGTCTCAGGATATCCCAAGGCACTTTATAGCTAATTAAATAATTTTGATGATTGTAGCGTAGGAATCACAGCAGCCAGTTTGTGCAAAGCAAGCTCCCACAAACAGCAATGAAATAAATAATAGATAATTGTTTGAGCGATGTTGGTTGAGGGATAAATATTGGCCAGAACACCAAGGCAGATCAGCCCTGCTCTTCTTCAGATAGTGTAATAGGACCTTTCAAATCCATCTGAGAGAGCACATGGGGTCTTGGTATAACATCTCGTCCAAAGATAGTGCAGCAATCCCTCAGTACTAACTCTTTGACAGTGCAGAGCTCTCCCCAGTACTGCACTGGAAGTGTCAGCCTGAATTATAGTGCTCAATTCTCTCCATTGGGACTTGTACTCGCAACCTACTCACTCAGGAGTGTGAGAGCTACACAATAAGTTGACACCTACTGGACCAGTTTTTTCTGAGCTACTTTCCCATGCATATCTAAAGTATGCTCTACCTGTGCAGCCCAGGTCATCTGGATTTAAATGGCCTCAATGTCAGCCCTACTTCCTGCAAGAAAGGTGTTGCTGGATTTGGGTCCCCAACCAACCTCACTGCCTTCACTGACTGAGAGCTTCAGGCTGATGATCGCAATGGTCAACCAGAAGATGGTGATCACATTTAACCTTTGGTATGTGGGGGGAACCTAACTTGTGGTCAGCTGCCTCCCCATGACACCATGAAACCTCCAGCCAGTGGAGTTCAGTGTCCCGAGATAGGATACGTCATAAAAATTTTGAAAGAGGAAAGAGCCTAAAGATCCTCCCCTTCACATCATTTAAAATAATCCATCCAAGTTGCACCTACTTTGTGCATAGGCCAAACTTCATTGCCCCAAAAAAGCCCCAGAAACCCTAACTATATTTCTGACTCTTCCCCCAAACTTTTCACTTAGTTGTCTGGCTGTAATGATGAGAAATATCAGTTTTGGAATCAGACCTGATGGCAGGCTGCTATGTATTTGACAGCATATTCTTACCTGCATTCCCAATGGCCTAAAGTGTACAAATAAGAGATGCTGCACACTGAGGAGAGGGTGACTTTTGTGTTTACATTCATGACGAGGTTGTTTTCAGTTAAGAGAAAGTCGCACAGAGTCTCTTGGGGGGAAGTTTTCAACAAAGAAAGATGAGATAAGAATCTGTCGATTATTTATGCCATACAACAGCCAACAGAAGTTTTGTAAAGATATTACTGACTTGGTCCCACATGCCCTTGATCTGTGCCCTACCCCTAAGTAACATTCAGTCACAAAGATACTGACCTCCCCTCAGGCAGCATGACTCTCATGTACTCCTCCAGTGGTTGTAGAGGACAGATAACCTTGGAGCAAAATCACTGCAGCATCAAATAAAGCCATTTTACCACAGCAAATATTTTAAACCGGATGGATCAGGAAAGCAAGGTCAATCAAAGAGATTTGTGTGTAGAATGTGTGGGTAAAATGTAAACTTATCCACTAGGTCACAGTTTAAAAATAAGGCATCTTTCATTTAAGACAGAGATGAGAATTATTTTCTCCCGGTATCACTGGTTTGTAGAAGTCTCTTCCCCAGACAGCAGTGAGGCTGGGTCATCTGAGTATATTTAAGAATGAGTTAGATAAATTCTTGATTTGGGAGTGGCAGGAAAGTAGAGTTGAGGGCATAATCAGATCAGTCATGATCTTATTTAATGGTGGAGCAGGCCCGAGGGGCTGAATGGTCTACTCCTGCTCCTAATTCATATCTTAATATGTATGTATGTTCATATGACTGAGCTGAAAATAGGGAGGATGTGAGAGGGAGGGGTTGAGCTGGAGGATGGAAGGGGATGAGATGAGGGAGGGGCTGAGAGTTGGCACAGGTCACTACATTGTTTTCCTGATCCACGTGGCAACCTCCGAACCAATTCTTGGTATCCATCACCACTCTCCCCATTGCAGCTGTCGAGTGGCAAATCAGCAGTGATCTAGAAATAGCACCATTATCACCAACCTTCCTCCCAGATGCAAGTTAACCTCTGTGGCTTTTATAGGTTCTGAAATGACCTGGTGCTTACGCAGGTTCCCCTGTAGCAGGTCAGTTGCCAACATGGGCAGAGGCTTTGTTTTGACCGGCAGTATCAACCCATCCAAGTGGAAGCAGTAAAAATGTCTGTGAACAAATGTCCCATCAAATGCACCCAGGTTGATAGGGTTGTTAAGAAGGCGTACGGTGTGTTAGCTTTTATTGGTAGAGGGATTGAGTTTCGGAGCCAGGAGGTCATGCTGCAACTGTACAAAACTCTGGTGCGGCCGCATTTGGAGTATTGCGTACAGTTCTGGTCGCCGCATTATAGGAAAGATGTGGAAGTGTTGGAAAGGGTGCAGAGGAGATTTGCCAGGATGTTGCCTGGTATGGTGGGAAAATCGTATGAGGAACGGCTGAGGGGCTTGAGGTTATTTTCGTTAGAGAGAAGAAGGTTAAGAGGTGACTTAATAGAGGCATACAAGATGATCAGAGGATTAGATAGGGTGGATAGTGAGAGCCTTTTTCCTCGGACGGTGATGGCGAACACGAGGGGACATAGCTTTAAATTGAGGGGTGAGAGATATAGGACAGATGTTAGAGGTAGATTCTTTACTCAGAGAGTAGTAAGGGCGTGGAATGCCCTGCCTGCAGCAGTAGTGGACTCGCCAACATTAAGGGCATTCAAATGGTTATTGGATAAACATATGGATGATATTGGAATAGTGTAGATTAGAGGGGCTTTAGATTAGTTTCACTGGTCGGCGCAACATCGAAGGCCGAAGGGCCTGTACTGCGCTGTAATGTTCTATGTTCTATCTGAACTGAATGGTTTTCCTCAGCCAACTGGAACAATGCTTGCAGGAATCACAGTGAATACGAAGCTTCAACTTTATCGTACTTAAACCAGTTATTGTACCTTCAACTGAATTCCCACCCAAATCTACATGAACTGATGTCCCTCGACTATTTTGATTCTCAGAATGATCAGTGCACATTTGAAGCTGTATTCCTTTACATTTCTGTGGGTTTTGAATCAAACTCGAGACCTTGTTTTTGTTAATGTATTCATTCACAGAAGGTGGATTTTGATGGCGAGGCCAGTGTTTATTGCCCATTACCAATTGCCCTTGAAAAGCTGGTAGTGAACTGGCTTCTTGAACTACTGTGGTGTAGGTACACCCATAGTGCTGTTGGGAAGGGAGCTCCAGGATTTTGATTAAGTGATGATAACGACAGTATATTTACAAATCAGGATGACGGCTGACTTGGAGTAGACCTTGCAAGTGGTGGAGCTCCCATGTCCTTACTGCCCTTGTCTTTCGAGGCGTTTGAGGATATGAGTTGGGAAGTGCTGTTGAAGAAGTTTTGGCAAGTTGCTGTAACGTGTTTTGTAGACATTATGCACTGCAGGCACGTTGCATATAAATGACCTGGATGAGGGTGTAGAAGGAGGGTTAGTAAATTTGCAGATGACACTAAAGTCGGTGGAGTTGTAGACAGTGCGGAAGGTTGTCGCAGGTTACAGAGGGACAAAGATAAGCTGCAGAGCTGGGCTGAGAAGTGGCAAATGGAGTTCAATGCGGAAAAGTATGAGGTGGTTCACTTTGGAAGGAGTAACAGGATTACAGAGTACTGGGCTAATGGTAGGATACTTGGTGGTGTGGATGAACAGAGAGATCTCGGTGTGCATGTGCATAGATCCCTGAAAGTTGGCACCCAGGTTGATAGGGTTGTTAAGAAGGCGTACAGAGTGTCAGCTGTTATTGGTAGAGGGATTGAGTTTCGGAGCCAGGAGGTCATGTTGCAGCTGTACAAAACTCTAGTGCGGCCGCACTTGAAGTATTGCGTACAGTTCTGGTCGCCGCATTATAGGATGGATGTGGAAGCATTGGAAAGGGTGCAGAGGAGATTTACCAGGATGTTGCCTGGTATGGTGGGAAGGTCGTATGAGGAAAGGCTGAGGGACTTGAGGTTATTTTCGTTCGAGAGAAGAAGGTTAAGAGGTGACTTAATAGAGGCATACAAGATGATCAGAGGATTAGACAGGGTGGATAGTGAGAGCCTTTTTCCTCAGATGGTGATGGCTAGCACGAGGGGACATAGCTTTAAATTGAGCGGTGATAGATATAGGACAGATGTCAGAGGTAGGTTCTTCACTCAGAGAGTAGTAAGGGTGTGGAATGCCCTGCCTGCAGCAGTAGTGGACTCGCCAACATTAAGGGCATTTAAATGGTCATTGGATAAACATATGGATGATATTGGAATAGTGTAGGTTAGATGGGCTTTAGATTGGTTTCACTGATCGGCGCAACATCGAGAGCCGAAGGGCCTGTATTGCGCTGTAATGTTCTATGTTGCATGGTCATTGGAAGCAGTGAATGTTTAATGGGATGAGGTACTGATCAAATGTGCTGCTTTGTCTTGGATGGTGTCGAGCTTTATGAGTGTTGTTGGAGCTGCACCCATCCAGGCAAGTGGAGATTATTCCATCACACTCCTGACTTGTGCCTTGTAGATGATGGACAGGCTTTGGGGAGTCAGGCAGTGAATCACTCATCACAGAATACTCAACCTCTGACTTGCCCTTGTAGCCACAGTATTTAAGTGACTGGTTGTTTAGGTTTTTGGTCAGTGGTAACCCCAAGATGTTGATAGTGAGATATTCCGCCGTTTTATTGTTGTTGGATGTCATAGGGAGGTGTTTAGACTCTCTCTTGTTGGAGATGGTCATTGCCTGGCACTTATGTAGTGTGAATGTAGCGCCATTTAACAGCTCAAACCTGAATATTGTTCAGGACTTACTGCATGTGGATGTGGACTCCTTCATTATCTGAAGAGTGGCAAACGATACAAAACATTAGGCAATCATGAAAGAAACATCCCCACCTCTGACCTTATAATAGAGGGAATGTCATTTTCTTGGAAAACTGAACCTGTTAAGATGTTTTGTCAAATGTGGACCAGAGCACATTGAAGCAATATCCCTGAGGCAGTGCTGCATGTATATGTTGTGACAGGAGAGTAAATGCCCTTTCACCTCCCTGTCACAACACTGCCTCGGCAGGTTTGCTTGACCCTGGTCTGTCCCTCACTTGCCTGGTGGAGATCTTTGGAGGTTATTTTTCCTGACAGCGGCACCTTACACAGGATTCTTACCTTTTCACAAGGAGTAAATGGACAAATGATTGCAGTTAGCTTCAGACAGATCTGGGTGCTGGATTGATAAATGGTGCTTTATCTTAGTACACAGAAGAACACATCAATAATTCAATCAGCAATGCTGGGCTGTGAAGCTATTGACACCCTCCCTTTAAAATGCTATGTTTTCCTGAATAAATGTCCCATTCCTCTAGACTTGGTAAATATGTGCAGTTAAGAAACAGCAAAGATTTTGAAGTAAGATCCATTTTTGAGAATTAGTAAAACTGGTTGGTAAGTTTCTGCTTTAACTCAGCGTGGCTGTAAATGTACAATTTTGTTGGGTGCATGTACCTCAGCATTCTGTTTCATGTTTAATCACTATGTCTCACCATTTTCCAGAGACTAACCATGGTCGGTCTATTAATAATCTCCAATCATGGCTCAGTTGATAACACTTTCATGCCGAGGTCAAAATATTGTGGGTTCATGGCCCGTACCAGGACTTGAACATGACAATCTAGGCTGATATGCCAGTGCAGTACGGAGGGAGCGCTGCACTGTTGAAGGTGCTGTCTTTGGATGAGATCTTAAATCAAGTCCTGTCCATCCTTCTCAGGTGGACTTAAAAGATCCCATGGCACCATTTGAAGATGAAGAGGCAAGTTATCCTTAGTGTCCTGGTCAATATTTATCCCTCAGTAAAAGTCATAAAAAACAGATTATAGAGAATAAGTTGCTGCATTTCTTCCATTACAACAGTGGCTACATCTCAAAAATACTTTGTTGGTTGTAAAGTATTGGGGGATGTCTGGTGGTCATGAACAGCACTTGAATGCTCTAGCTGGAAGTGTGGTGGAGGCAGGTGCAATTGAGGCATTCAAGATGGCATTAGATAATTATTTGATAGAAACAATGTGTAGGGATATGGGGAAAAGTCAGGGGAATGGCACTAAGCTGTAATGGTCATTTGAAGAGCTGGTGCAGATATGATGGGCCAAATGGCCTCCTTCTGCACCATAGCAATTCCAGGTCCCTGTCTAAGTCTTTCCCTGTTGAATCAGTTCTATTTGTTGTGTTCTTCTGATGTACATTACATCTCACAAGTCAGTGTTCAATGTCACTTTTGTTTCTCTACCTGACTGCGTAATTACACTAACTCATAGAATTATAGAATTATTTCAGCACAGAAGAAGCTATTTAACCATTCATCTCAATGCCAGCTCTCTCCAAGAGCAATTGAGTTAGTCCTTGTCCCCACCTTTTCTCTGTAATCCTGCAATTTCTTTCTCTTTTCTAATCACCTTTAGAAACCACAATTGAATCTGCCTCCACCACAAGCTCTGACAGTGCGTTCCAGATCCTAACCATCTGCTGCATACAAAGGTTTTGCTTCATTTTGCTATTGATTCTTTTCCCAACCAGCATAAATCTCTGTCCTCTGGTTCTCAACCCTTCCACCAGTGGGAAGTGTTACTTGCTATCTACTCTGTCCAGACCCCCATAATAATTTAGAAAACTCTATCACTTTTCCAATCTGTCCACATAACTGAAATTTGTCATCCCTGGAACTATTCCCATAATCCTTTCTGCAACCTCAGTAAAGCTTTCACATCCTTCCTAAAGTGCAGTGCACAGATATGGACGCGTTGGGCTGATAAGTGGCAAGTAACATTTGCACCATGCAAGTGCCAGAAAATACCATCTCCAACAAGAAATAATCTAACCATCTCATAAGAACATAAGAACTAGGAGCAGGAGTAGGCCATCTGACCCCTCGAGCCTGCTCCACCATTCAATAAGATTATGGCTGATCTTTTTGTGGACTCAGCTCTACTTACCCGCCCGCTCACCATAACCTTAATTCCTTTACTGTTCAAAAATGTATCTATGCTTGCCTTAAAAACATTCAATGAGGTAGCCTCAACTGCTTCACTGGGCAGGGAATTCCACAGATTCACAATCCTTTGTGTGAAGAAGTTCCTCCTCAACTCAGTCCTAAATCTTCTTCTCCTTATTTTGAGGCTATGCCCCCTAGTTCTAGTTTCACCTGCCAGTGGAAACAACTTCCCTGCTTCTATCTTATCTATTCCCTTCATAATCTTACATGTTTCTATAAGATCTCCCTTAATTCTTCTGAATTCCAATGAGTATAGCCCAGTCTACTCAGTCTCTCCTCATAAGCCAACCCTCTCAACTCCGAAATCAACCTAGTGAATCTTCTCTGCACCCCCTTCAGTGCCAGTATATCCTTTCCCAAGTAAGGAGACCAAAACTGTATACAGTACTCCAGGTGTGGCCTCACCAGCACCTTATACAGCTGCAACATAACCTCGCTGTTTTTTAATTCCATCCCTCTAGCAATGAAGGACAAAATTCCATTTGCCTTCTTAATTACCTGCTGCACCTGCAAACCAACTCCTTGAGATTCCTGCACAAGGACACCCAGGTCCCTCTGCACAGCAGCATGCTGCAATTTTTTATCATTTAAATAATAGTCCATTTTGCTGTTATTCCTACCAAAATGGATGACCTCACATTTACCAACATTGTACTCCATCTGCCAGACCCTTGCCCACTCATTTACATTATCTATATCCCTTTGCAGACTTTCAGCGTCCTCTGCATATTTTGCTCTTCCACCCATCTTAGTGTCATCTGTGAATTTTGACACACTACACTTGGTTCCCAACTCCAAATCATCTATGTAAATCGTAAACATTGTAAATTGTAAAACATCTCCTTTGACATTCAGTGGCATAACTATCACTGAATCCTCCACTATCTCCCACAATTCACCAGGGAATTGTCTCAAACAGTCATATGAATAGAGTGACTACAAGACCAGATCAGAAATGGGAATTCTGTGATGAATAACTTGCCTCCTGACTCCCCATTGCTTCCTGTCCACCATCTACAAGGCACAGGTCAGGAGCGTGATGAATAACTCTCCATTTGCCTGGATGAGAGTAGTTCCAACAACATTCAAGAAGTTCAACACCATTCAGCCCACTGGTTTGGCATCTTATCCTCCATCCTAAATATTTATGCCCTTCACCTCAGCCACACAGTGGCAGCAATGTGTATCATATACAAGATGCACTGCAGCAATTCACCAAGGCTCCCTAGATAATATCTTCAAAGTCTGCAACGCTTACCACCTAGAAGGACAAGGGCAGCAGATGGGAACACCACCACCTGCAAGTTCTCCTCCAAGTCACTCACCATCCTGACTGGAAATATATCAGTCGTTCCTTCACTGTCGCTGGATCAAAATCCTGGAACTCCCTTCCTAACAGCAATGTGGGGATACTTACACAATATGGACTGCAGCAGTTCAAGATGGTGGCTCATTGCCTTCTCCAAAGATTAGGTTGATTGGCCATGTTAAATTGCCCCTAAGTGTCAGGGGAATAGCAGGGTAAATACATAGGGTTATGGGGATAGGAGGGATTGTTGTTGGTGCAGGCTCGATGGGCCAAATGGCTTCTTTCTGCACTGTAGGGATTCAATGATTCTCAAGCAATTAGTGATGAATAACAAATGCTGACCTTGCCGGCAACATTCGTATCCCATGATTTTAAAAATTGCTCCAGTTTAAAGCAAACCAGTGTTTTATAAAGCTTCATCATAACTTCCTTGCTGTTGTATTGTATGCCTCCATTTATAAAGCCGAGAATCTTGTATGTCTTTTACTTACATTATCAACTTTTTTGTCCTGCCCCCTAACAATTTCTGCACATTAATGCAGAACTACATATCCAGCAACTACAGACCAGTCAGTTTGACTTCAGTGCTGGGGAAACTTCTGAAAACTATAGTTTGCGACAAAATAGTCATTTAGACAAGTGCAGGGTAATTAAGGAAAGCCAGCATGGATTCATGAAGGGAAAATCATGTTTAACTAAATTGCTGGAGTTTTTTGAGCAGGTAACAGTGAAGGTTGATAAGGCCAATGCTGTTGATGGATTTTCAAAAGGCATTTGATAAGCTTGTGAGCAAATTTCCAGCTCATGGAATAAAAGGGAAAGTAGGCACTTAGATAAGAAACATAGAAAATAGGAGCAGGAGTAAGCCATGCAATCCTTTGAACCTGCTCCACCATTTGATTATGATTATGACTAATCATCAACTCAATAGCCTGATCTTGCCTCCCCCCCTCCCCTCCCCACAATATACTTCGACCCTTTTGCCCCAAGAACCATATTTAACCTCTACTTAAAAATATACAATGTTTTGCCCTCAACTGTTTAGTGTGGTAGTGAATTCCACAGATTCACCACTCTCTGGGTGAAGAAATTTCTCCTCATCTCAGTCCTAAAAGGTTTGCCCTGTATCCTTAGATTATGACCCCTAGTTCTGGACTCCTCAGCCATCTGGAATATTCTTCCTGCATCTACCCTATCTAGTCCTGTTAGAATGTTATAGGTTTCTATGAGATTCTTCGCATTTTTCTGAACTCCTGAAAATATAATCCTAACCAACTCAATCTCTCCTCATATATCAGTTCCCAGGAATCAGTCTGGTAAATCTTTACTGTTCTCCCTCTATAGCAAGAACACCTTCCTCAGTTAAGGAGACCAAAACTGCTCACAGTATTCCAGGTGTGGCCTCACCAAGGCCCTGTATAATTACAGCAAGATATCCCTGCTCCTGTACTCAAAATTGGCTGAGTGACAGAAAACAGAGAGTTAGTGATAAATGGTTGTTTTTCAGATTGGAGGAAGGCTTGTAGTGCAGTTCCCTGGGGGTCAGTGTTGGGATCCTTGCTCTTCCTGATAAAAATTAATGACCTAGACTGTTGCAGATGATATCAAGATTGGGAACATCAACTGTGACAAGGATAGTCTTGAGCTTCAAAAGGGCATTGGCATGTTGGTGGATTGGACAGACAAGTGACAGATGAAGTTCAATGCAGAAAAATGTGAGGTTATTCATTTTAGCAGGAAAAATATAGAGAGACAGTACAAAATGAAGGGAGAAACTCTTAATGAGGTGCAGGAACAGGGGGACCTCAGTTTATATGTACACAATTCTTTGAAGATGGCGGGGCATGTTGAGAGAGCAGTTAATAAAGCATACTGCACCTTATTAATTGCGGCATACAGTACAAGAGTAAGGAGGTCATGTTAAATTTGTATAAGACGCTATTAGTTCGACCCCATTTGGAGTACTGCGTCCAGTTCTGGGCACCATACTTGAGGAAGGATGTAAAGGCATTGGAGAGAGTACAGAGGAGATTACACTATAACTCATAGGAACAGAAGTAGGCTATTCATCCCATCGAGTCTGCTCCACCATTCAATGAGATCATGACTGATCTGATATGATAATGCTCAACTCCACTTTCCTGCCTTATCCCCATAATGTGTGATTTCCTAAAAATCTGTCTATCTCAGCCTTGAACATACACAGATTCACTAAGAATGATTCCCGGAATAAAGACTGTAGCTATGAGGATAGATTGGAGAGGTTGGGACTGTTTCCCTTGGAGAAAGGAAGGCTGAGAGGAGACTTGACAGAGGTATCCAAGGTCCTGAAGGGTTTAGACAGGGTAAATAGTGAGGAACTGTTCCCACTCAAGAGAGCATCAAGAACCAGAGAGCACAGATACAAAGTAATTGGCAAAAGGAGGAGAAGTGATGTGAGGAAAAATTGTTTCACCCAGAGTCTGGCTGGAGTCTGGAACAACTTCCTGAGAGGGTGGAGGAGGAAGGTTCGATTGGGGTATTCAAAAGGGAACTGGGTTACTATCTGAAAGGAAAGAATGTGCAAGGTTATGGGGATAAGGCAGGGGAGTGGAATTAGATAGAATGCTCTTTCAGAGAGCCAGTACAGATTTGATGGGCTGAATGGCCTCCCTTTGCACTATAAAGATTCTGTGACTTTGTGATATCCATACATCTCTCTGTTCCTGCATGTACTTGAGAATTGTATCCTGAATTTTATATTGTCTCCCCTCATTCATTCTCCCAAAGTGTGTCATTTTACACTTCTCAGCATTCAATTTCATGTCATATGCTCACCTATTCTACCAATCTGTTCATGTTCTCTTGAAGCCTACCACTATCCTCCACACAGTTCACAATACTTCCAAGTTTGTGTCACCTCCAATTTAGAAATTGTGCCCTGTACCCACAAGAATGAGAGGTGATCTTTCAGAAGGGAGGGGATGTGACAGGGCTGATACTTGGGAAAGGCTAGCAAGGCAAAGGATTACACTATGAATACTAGGATCCTGGAAAATGCTGAAGATCAAAGAAACAGATCCTGGAAGGTGGCAGAGCAGGTAGATCAGGTGGTTAAGGCGGCATATGAGAAACCTGCCTTTATTAGCTGAGGCATAGAATACAAGAGCTGGAAGGTCATGCTGGAACTGTATAAAACACTGGTTAGGCCACAACTGGAATACTGTGTGCAGTTCTGGTCGCCACATTTTAGGAAGGTTGAGATTGCAGTGGAGAGGCTGTAGAGGGATTTACCAGGATGCTCCCTGGGCTGGAGGGTCTGAGCTATGAGGAGAGATTGGATAGGCTGGGGCTGTTTTCCTTGCAGCAGCAGAGGTTGATAGGGGACCTGATAAAGGTGTATAAGATTATGAAGGGCATAGATAGGGTGGATAAGAAGGCACTTTTTCCATTAGTAGCGGGGGTCAATAACCAGGAGTCACAGATTTAAGATAAAAGGTAGAGGCTAAGAGGGAAGTTGAGGATAAACTTTTTCACCCAGAGGGTGATGGGAGTCTGGAACTCACTGCCTGAAAGGGTGATTGAGTTAGCAACTCTTGTAACATTTAAGAAGTATTTAGATATTCACTTGAGCTGCCATAACCTCCAGGGCTGAGGGCCAAGCGCTGGAAAATGGGATTAGTGTAGTCAGATCTTTGTTGACCGGTGTGGACATGATGGGCCAAATGTGACCAAACATCTGTGAGTCTATGAGTCTAAACTGGGAGGATGTTTCCACATGTTGGAGATGACAGAACCAGGTGACACAGTTTAAGAATAAGAGATCTACCATTTAACACTGAGATTAGGAGAAATCCTTTCTTTCAAAGGGACATTAGTCTGAGGAACCCCCCTCCTCAGAGAGCTGTGGAGGCTGGGTCATTGAATTAATTTAAGGCAGAGTTAGATAGATTTTTGATAATAAGAGAGTAAAGGATTATGGGGGGGGGATGTGGTGTTGGAATACAACCAGATCAGCCATGATCCTATTGAATGGCAGAGCAGTCCTGTTGGGCTAATTGGTCTAATCCTGCTCACAAGCCCTATGTTCCTATATCCTGGTTATTAACATATATCAAGAAAAACAGTGATTCCAGTACCTGGGAATATCTCCGTATGCAATCCTTCCTTCTGTCCGAAACACAACCATTCACCATTACACTCTTGTTTTCTGGGACTTAGTCAATTCGTATCCATTTTGCCATTATTTCCATGGGCTTCAACTTTGCTGGCAAACCAAATATGTGCCTTGAGGTCCATATCCATCTTGTCAGCTGCATTACCTGCATCAAATCTTCTCTGTGAGCTCATAAAAAAACTCAACCAAGTTAATTAAACATGACCTGCCTTTAACTAATCTGTGCTGCCTTTACATGATTAATCTACATGTGACGGTTAATTTTGTCCCAGATTATTGTTTTCCACTGCTGAGGTTGAACTGCAGAACCTGGATTAATCCTTATGCACTTTTACGGTCAAAGGTATAACGTTTGCAGTTCTTTGGTCCTCCAGCAGCACCCCTGACACCCTTATGACCCTCGACATCTTTGAAGGAATCGCTTCCAGTCCTCGTACCTTATCAACTTTAGGTAAAACAGCCTTTCTAATACCTCCTCTTTATCAATGTTTAGCCCATTTAGCATCTCAACATCCTCCTCTTTCACTGTGACATTGGCAGCATTTCTCACCTTGGTTAAAAACAGATGCAAACTATTCACTTAATACTGGAGGAATCCAGAGAAAGTAGAAAAGAACTCAAACAGGGAGTTAGAAGGGCAAAAAGGGGTCACGAAATGTCCTTGGCAGACAGGATTAAGGAGAATCCTAAGGCATTTTATACATACGTTAGGAATAAGAGGGTTGTTAGGGAAAGAATCAGACCTCTCAGGGACAAAGGAGGGGAATTATGCTCAGAACCAAAGGAAGTAGGTGAGATCCTAAACGAATACTTTGCATCAGTATTCACAAAGGAGAGGGACATGTTGACTGGTAGTGTCTTAGAGAGATGTGTTGACCCGTTAGAAAAAATCTCAAATACAAGGGAGGAAGTGTTAGATTTTTTAGGAAACATTAAGACAGACAAATCCCCAGGGCCGGATGGCATCTATCCTAGACTCCTCAGGGAGGCAAGAGATGAAATTGCTGGGCCTCTAACAGAAATCTTTGTCTCTTCGCTGGACACAGGTGAGGTCCCAGAGGATTGGAGGATAGCAAATGTGGTCCCGTTATTTAAGAAGGGTAGCAAGGATAACCCGGGTAATTATAGGTCGGTGAGCTTGAAGTCCGTGGTAGGGAAATTGTTGGAGAAGATTCTTAGAGATAGGATATATGCGCATTTAGAACTGATTAGCGATAGACAGCATGGTTTTGTACGAGGGAGGTCATGCCTCACAAATTTGGTTGAGTTTTTTGAGGAGGTGACAAAAACAATTGACGAGGGAAGGGCCGTGGATGTCGTCTATATGGATTTTAGTAAAGCGTTTGACAAGGTCCCTCATGGCAGGCTGGTGCAAAAGGTTAAATCTCACAGGATAAAAGGTGAGCTAGCTAGATGGGTGGAGAACTGGCTTAGCCATAGAAGACAGAGGGTAGCAGTGGAGGGGTCTTTTTCCAGTTGGAGGTGTTCCGCATGGCTCTGTACTGGGACCTCTGCTGTTTGTGATATATATATAAATGATTTGGAGGAAGATGTAGCTGGTGTGATCAGTAAGTTTGCGGACGACACGAAGATTGCTGGAGTTGCGGATAGTGATGAACATTGTCAGAGAATACAGCAGGATATAGATAGGCTGGAACATTGGGCGGAGAAATGGCAGATGGAATTTAATCCAGATAAATGCGAAGTGATGCATTTCGGTAGATCTAATGTAAGGGGGAGCTATACAATAAATGGCAGAACCATCAGGAGTATAGACACACAGAGGGACCTGGGTGTACAAGTCCACAGATTCTTAAAGGTGGCAGCACAGGTGGAGAGGGTGGTCAAGAAGGCATATGGCATGCTTGCCTTTATTGGACGGGGCATAGAATATAAAAGTTGGATATGATGTTGCGGCTGTTTCGAACGTTGGTTAGGCCACATTTGGAATACTGCGTCCAGTTCTGGTCGCCACACTACCAGAAGGACGTGGAGGCTTTGGAGAGAGTACAGAAAAGCTTTACCAGGATGTTGCCTGGTATGGAGGGTCTTAGCTATGAGGAGAGATTGGGTAAGCTGGGGATGTTCTCCCTGGAAAGACGGAGGATGAGGGGCGACCTAATAGAGGTATATAAAATTATGAAGGGCATAGATAGGGTGAACAGTGGAAAGCTTTTTCCCAGGTCGGAGGTGACGAACACAAGGGGTCACAGGTTCAAGGTGAGGGGGGCAAGGTTCAACACAGATCTCAGGGGCACGTATTTTACACAAAGGGTGGTGGGGGCCTGGAATGCACTCCCAAGCAAGGTGATTGAGGCGGACACGCTGGGATTGTTTAAGACTTATCTAGATAGCCACATGAACAGACTGGGAATAGAGGGATACAAACGAATGGTCCAGTTGGGCACATGAGCGGCGCGGGCTTGGAGGGCCGAAGGGCCTGTTCCTGTGCTGTATTGTTCTTTGTTCTTTGTTCTTAGCTATACCCTCTGTCCCTTTGCCTAGACCCCACCTCTCCACTCACTACCATTCTATTATTTAAATACCGATAAAACACTTATGAATTCCTTTTTACTTTCTGTCTCTTCTCATACAAATGAATTTTATGTTCAAAGTTCCGGCACGATCGACACAGAAGCATGTGAAATCGTGAGGGAGCACGTCGGGTATGCATCCCATTCTCGTTGTGCACTTATGTGATATTTCAGTCAACGCGTACATGAGTGTCGGCAACACACCCACCAACAATCAAAGTCAATTTAAATTAATTAAATACCAATTGACTGGAATTTTATGTTGCCCGTCTGCCTCTATAGAAGACGGGTGGGCGATTGGTCCAGTGGCCTTTACGTTTAAGTTGCAATCTCGATCCAGCGTGGGATGAAAGGTCAGGGCTCAAATAAAATTAACAGATGTGTCTGGGGACTGAAGTCTGTGTACGATTGTACTGCCTAACCTCTCGTGGCATAGTTTTCACATCGATATTCAGTTTTCATGGGAATGCAGCTTCCTGAGACAGCCCCACAGGAGCTGCCCCTCTAAGGGAACACTTTGGATATGTTAACTCACAGCCTCCCTTTCTCAGTGCCCACCCTCACCAGCAGCGCACAGCCTTTTACAGCACCTGTTTCACGTTGCTTGGCCATTAATTGACCATCCAGCATAAAACTGCGGCTGGAAGCACATTTCACACCCGCTTCTGGGCCCCTCGAGTGTGTGAACCCAACAGGTGAAAAATTCAGGCCATAGTTTCTCTTTTCTGCCCTTAATTAATTTTTCAGTTCTCCTCTGAAGGCTCTATATTCCACCTGGTTTTCACTTTCATTGTCAACCTGACATCTGTCATACACATTCTCTTTCTGTCCTTGTTACTCTCCATCTCTTTGTCATCCAGGGAGCTCTTTGTTTGTCCCACCCTTGTGAGAATGTAGCTCGATTGTACCCAAATCATTTTCTCTTTAAAGCTTGCCTATTGTTCTGTTACAGTCTTGTCTACTCTAGTGAATGTGTGGAATTCACTGTTAAGACCTTGAACCAGATGCCCAAGTTTTTGGTAAGATCTTGTTTGGGACCAATAATTTTTGTTTAAAGTGGAGAAAGTTTGCGAATCAAGGTACTTGCTAAGTGAATGAAGCTACAAGATTCCCTGGGTTTCTGAACAAACAAAAATAAACTTTTACTATACAAGGTCAGAAAAATTAAACAATTTACTGTATCTATCTGAAACTCGAACAATCAAGGTTAAAATGAGGGACTTGTGAATTAACAGGCAAGTTTTGGACCCACACACCACACTGCACAATAAATAGCAGATATAGAGATTCCACAGATTTCTCAACAACCCACCCAGACATCAATAAATATTGTGAATTAGTCAATCTCATTGAAACTTTGGGGAGACTGCAGCACAGTGATGTCGTCACTGGACGAGTAATCCTGAGACCAAGGGCTACTCAGGTTAGAATTCCACCAAATGGATTCAATTTAAAAATCTGGAATTAAAGGTTGCAACTGTCATAAAAGCCTATCTCATTCACTAATGTCCTTTGGGGAAAAAATCTGCCATCCCCACTTACTTTTAACACTGGACTCTCTGCAATAACCCACTCAACTCTCAAAGGAATCATAGCTTACAGATAATATAGAAGTAGGAGTAGGCCATTCAGCCCTTTGAGCTTGCTCCACCATTCATTTTGATCATGGCTGATCATTAAATTCAATATCCTGATCCTGCCTCCCCCCCCCCCCCCACATCCTTTAGGCCCAAGAGCTATATCTAATTTCTTCTTGAAGTCACACAATGTTTTGACCTCAACTACTTTCTGTGGGAGTGAATTCCATACATTCATCACCTTCTGGGTGAAGAAATTTCTCCTCACCTCAGTCCTAAAAGGTTTCCCCTTTATCCTCAAACTATGACCCCTAGTTCTGGACAAACCCCACGTTGGAAACATCCTTCTTGCATCTACCCTGCCTAGTCCTGTTAGAGTTTTATAGGTTTCTATGAGGTCCCCACCCCCTCCATTCCCCCCCGGCCACTTCACTCTTCTAAACTCCAGCGAGTATAACCCTAACTGACTCAATCTCTCCTCATATGTCATTCCTGTCATTCAGGAATCAGCCTGATAAACCTTCACAGCACTCGTGTCCCAGACCATTCCTGGGTATATCCCGTCTCACCATCAGGACAGACCCAGTAGAGGTAGCAGCTATGCGCTATATACTTAGGAGGGAGTTGCCCTTGGAGTCCTCAGCATCGACTTTTGACCCATGAAGTCTCTTGCCACTGGGTCAAAAATGAACAAGGAAACCTCCTGCTGACCTGCTGATTACCACAAAGTGACCTCCCACTCCCCCCAGCCCCCCTGCACCAGCTGTTGAATTGGTACTCCTCGATGTTGAACACCATTTGGAGGAAGCACTGAGGATGGCAAGGGCACAGAATGTACTCTCGGTGGGAATCTTCAATGGCAATCACCAGGAGTGGCTCAGTAGTATGGCTATTGGCCAAGCTGGATGAGTGCTAAAGGACATCGCAGCTAGACTGGGACTGAGGCAGGTGGTGAGGGAACCAACAAAAAGGAAAAACATATTTGATCTCATCCTCACCAACCTGCTGGCTGTAGATGTATCTGTCCATGACAGTATCAGTAGGAGTGACAACCACGCAGTCCTTGTGGAGACAAAGTCCAGTCTTCACATTGAGGATACCCTTCAATGTGTTGTGTGGCACTATTACCGTGCTAAATGGGATAGATTTAGCAACTCAAGCCTGGGCATCCATGAGGTGCTGTGGGGCCATCAGCAGCAGCAGAATTGTACTCAACCACAATCTGTAACCTCATGGCTGGCATATCCCCACTCTACCATTACCACCCTGGTTCAATGAAGGATGCAGAGGGCATGCCAGGAGCACCATCAGGCATACCTAAAAATGAGGTGTCTACCTGGTGAAGCTACAACACAGGACTACTTGCATGCCAAACAGCATAAGCAGCAAGTGATAGAGATAAGCGATTTCACAACCAATAGTCCTGCTACCACTCAGCCATGAACGGTGGTGGACAATTAAACAACTCACTGAAGGAGGAGGTTGCACAAATATCTCCATCCATATCACTGCAAAAGATAAGGCTGGAGCATTTGCTACAATTTTCACAAAGTGCCGAGTGGATGATCCATCTCGGCCTCCTCCAGAGGTCCCCAGCATCACAGGTGTCAGTCTTCAGCCAATTCAATTCACTCCACGTGATATCAAGAAGGGACTGAAGGCACTGGATACTGCAAAGGCAATGGGCCCTGACAATATTCCAGCAATAATACTGAAGACTTGTGCTCCACAACTTGCCACCCCTTTGCTAAGCTGTTCCAGTACAGCTACAACACTGGCATCTACCCAACAATGTGGAAAATTATCCAGGTATGTCCTGTACACAAAAAGCAGGACAAATCCAACCCAGCTAATTACCGCCCCATCAGTTTACTCTCGGTCACCAGTAAAGTAATGGAAGGGGTCATCAACAGTGCTATCAAGCAGCACTTACTCAGCAACAACCTGCTCACGGATGCTTAGTTTGGATTTTGCCAGGGTCTCTCAGCTCCTGACCTCTCTACAACTTTGGTCCGAACATAAACAAAAGGGCTGAATGCCAGAGGTGAGGTGAGAGTGACAGCCCTTGGCATCAAGGCAGCATCACACCGAGTGTGGCATCAAGGAGTCGCTGCAGACTCGGTGGGCCGAATAGCCTCCTTCTGCACTGCCGGGATTGTGTGATTCATGTGCCCTTCGTAACTCCACCAGTGAGTTAGCCCAGCTGAAAGTTTATCACATTATTTTACAACATGGGAGTGGACCACAGCTGCAATCCCAGTGTTGGGTTTTGTCAGAATGTTAACCTTTGTCTTTGTGAATTCCAAAAAAACCCAGCTCTGGCTCAGTCAATCGCAGATAATAACAAGCAATTGTTACCTAAACTACATCTGTAATTGTTCAGGTTTAGCGCTGATATAGCTATGTACAACACACCACAGATAACGGCGCAGGTAGAGCTCCCTCTGACTGTTTTTCGATGCTGATCTGACAGTTGTTTGTCACATTCAGTGAGCACCGAGACATGGAGTGGCAGAATGTGACAGTACTGTCAGAGGCAGACTGACTGACTGACGGATAGAACCCCATCGCGTTCACCGCCTCGGGTAGGGAGCCCAGATCAGCGCCGCCGCCAACCACACTGACATTGCATTCATTTGACTCTTTTCCTAAACCAGAACACTTATTAGTATAAATACATGCTTGCATCCAGTTCTGTTCAACGGTGCATTTCCCGCCACAACCTTCAGAGTTCCTATCGCTTTGAAAATCAGAAATTACAGGAAATGCAACGTGTTGAGTCTTTGCAATATCATTTCAGTAACTTCTCGGCTGTTTAATGGGCGCCTCTGAATCCATATTAAAGCCATAAACAAAGCGAAAAGGCAAAACCATGCTTCGGCATTTACTTCCGGATGGACTTAAATGGCTAAAACCTCGTGCTGAGATCTCTGCTGTCTGAGGCCGGGGAGAGAAGCCACACATTAGTTTCGTTTGAGAGTTTCACCGATTGTGGTTCCAATTTCCACACTCTGCAAATACTCCCAGTTACTGACTCCACGCCCTTAATCTCAATTCCAACTGTTTCATTTATCCAAATGTGAAGGAGAGCGGGCTGAGTTTTTACAGTTTGGATACTGGATGTCAGAAGCTGATACCAATACCAGGTTATCGATTCAGAAGCACTTGATGCCTGTATTTTGGATTTGAATCAGATGTTTACATTTCCCGTAAATATTGCTGAACTGACAGTTCTAGGGCGATATCGTCAGTGCAGGGTCGCTTGTAAATGTTGTTGACCTTTATATATTTTACACATTAGTAGCAGTACAGGCTCATTTAGAACATGCTTTCATGCGCAGAATTTCAGGAAACGAGAAGATGCGGAATATAAAGAGCGGAATTTACCTTCCGGTTTGTTGGCGTTTATGCTGCAGATTGCTGCATGTTTGGCCCCCAGATTGCTGCATGTTTGTGCTCCAGATTGCAGCATGTTTGTGCTCCATATTGCTGCATGTTTGGGCTCCAGATTGCTGCATGTTTGTGCTGCAGATTGCTGCATGTTTGGGCCCCAGATTGTTGCATGTTTGTGCTCCAGATTGCTGCACGTTTGTGCTCCAGATTGCTGCACGTTTGTGCTCCAGATTGCTGCATGTTTGTGCTCCAGATTGCTGCATGTTTGAGCTGCAGATTGCTGCATGTTTGAGCCCCAGATTGCTGCATATTTGGGCCCCATATTGCTGCATGTTTGAGCCCCAGATTGCTGCATGTTTGTGCTCCAGATTGCTGCATGTTTGTGCTCCAGATTGCTGCATGTTTGGGCTCCAGATTGCTGCATGTTTGGGCTCCAGATTGCTGCATGTTTGGGCTGCAGATTGCTGCATATTTGGGCCCCAGATTGCTGCATGTTTGGGCTCCAGATTGCTGCATGTTTGGGCCCCAGATTGCTGCATGTTTGGGCCCCAGATTGCTGCATGTTTGGGCCCCAGATTGCTGCATGTTTGGGCTCCAGATTGCTGCATGTTTGGGCTCCAGATTGCTGCATGTTTGGGCCCCAATATTCTGCACGTTTGGGCCGCAGATTGCCGCATATTTGAGGGCTAGATTGTTCATTGCACGCTCAGGACATTCCATCCACTCTCTGCACATCTTGTTCAGACTCTATTAACGAGAAGCATTGAGGCTATGAATTTTTAAATTTATTCTTCCATGGGATGTGGATGTTGCCGGCTACGCAGGTTTTTATTGGCCATCCCCAATTGGCCTTGTGAAGGTGGTGGTAGCTGCCTTCTTGAACCGCTGCAGTCCATGTCATGTATTTACACTCACAGTGCTGTTAGTTTCAAGATTTTGACCCAGCAACAGTGACGGAATGGTGATATACTCCCAAGGCAGGATGGTGAGTGACTTGGACAGGAATTCCCAGGTGGTGGTGTTCCCATGCATCTGCTGTCATTGTACTAAGTGGTTGAGGTCATGGGTTTGGAAGATGCTCTCAGAGGAACCTTGGTGAATTGCTGCAGTGCATCTTGTCGACAGAACACATTGCTGCCACTTTTTGTCAGTGGTCATAGAGTCATACTGAGCAGTAAAGGCCCTTTGGCCCATCGGGTCTACACTGACAATAACTTCCACTAAATCCACACTAATCCCATTTTCCAGCACTTGTCCCATATCCTTGAATGTTGCGATATTTCAAGTGCTCATCCAAATATTTTTTAAAGGTTGTAAGGTTTCTGGCCTTCACTCCCTTCCCAGGCAGTGCATTCCAGATTCCCATCGCCCTCTGAGTGAATTTTTTTCTCAGATTCCCTCTAAATCTCCTGCCTCATACCCTAAAACTATGCTCCCAGCAAGGGGAACAGCTGCTCCCTACTCACCCTGTCCATACCCCAAATAATCTTATACACTTCAATCATATCCCCCCTCAGCCTTCTCTGCTTGAGAGAAAACAATCCAAGCCTATCCAGTCTCTCCTTATAGCTCAAATGCTCCATCCCAGGCAACATCCTGGTGAATCTCCTCTGTATCCCCTCTGGTGCTATCACATCCTTCATATAGTGAGGTGACCAGAATTGCACACAGTACTCCAGTTGTGGCCTAATCAACATTCTGTACAGCTCCAACATAACCTTCCTGCTCTTATACTCTATGCCATGTCTGATAAAAGCAAGTGTCCCATTTACTTGTGAAGAAGGCCTATAGTGTGTTAGCTTTTATTAACAGGGGGTTGGAGTTTAAGAGCCGTGGGGTTATGCTGCAACTGTACAGGACCTTGGTGAGACAACATTTGGAATATTGTGTGCAGTTCTGGTCACCTCATTATAAGAAGGATGTGGAAGTGATGGAAAGAGTGCAGAGGAGATTTACCAGGATGCTGCCTGGTTTGGAGGGTAGTTCTTATGAGGAAAGGTTGAGGGAGCTAGGGCTGTTCTCTCTGGAGCGGAGGAGGCTGAGGGGAGACTTAATAGAGGTTTATAAAATGATGAAGGGGATAGATAGAGTGAACGTTCAAAGATTATTTCCTCGGGTGGATGGAGCTATTACAAGGGGGCATAACTATAGGGTTCATGGTGGGAGATATAGGAAGGATATCAGAGGTAGGTTCTTTACGCAGAGAGTGGTTGGGGTGTGGAATGGACTGCCTGCAGTGATAGTGGAGTCAGACACTTTCGGAACATTTAAGCGGTTATTGGATAGGCACGTGGAGCACACCAGGATGATAGGGAGTGGGATAGCTTGATCTTTGTTTCAGATAAAGCTCGGCACAACATTGTGGGCCGAAGGGCCTGTTCTGTGCTGTACTGTTCTATGTTCTATGTTACCTTCTTAAGGTGGAGGGAGTGAATGGTTGAGATGTGGATGTGATGCTAACCAAGTGGGCTACTTTGTCTTGGATAATGTCGAGCTTCTTGAGAATTGTTGGAGCGCACATGACAAAGAAAATGGAGATTGTTCTATCACACTCCTGACTTTGCGATGGTGGACAAGCTTTGGGTAGTTATAAGGTGAGTTACAGGATTCCCAGCCTCTGACCTGCTCTTGTCGCCACAATATTTATATGGTCATATGGTTGATCCAGTTCAATTACTCATCAATGGTAGCCCCCAGGATGTTGATCAGTTTATATTCAGGGCTATGTATGATCTCCAGAGTTCACTATAGTTAGGACAAAGATGTCTAGTCTGCTGGTGTCTATTTAGGGGGTGCTGACCTTGACTCCATAGGTTGGCAGGGTGTTTTGCACCTGGTACACTGTGTGTTTAGAACCTGGTACATTGGGCATGTGGAACCTGGCACACTGGGCAGTTTTGTACACCTCAATCAAGTCACCCCTCAATCTTCTTTGTTCCAAGGAAAATAACCCCAACCTATCCAATCTCCCATCATAGCTACACTTTTCTAGCCCTGGCAAAATTCTTGTAAATCTCCTCTGCACTTTCTCCAGACCAATTACATCCTCCCTGTAATATGCTGATCAGAACTACACACAATACTCCAGTTGTGATCTCACCAGTGTTTTATACAATTCCAACATTATATCCTTACTTTTATATTCTATACCTCTGTATAGTTGGTTTTGGTACATGTTACATTTGGTTTTTGTACATAGTACTCTTGGCTTTTGCTGCCCCGTACGCTTGTCGTTTGGGACTAGGTAGGGAACCTTGCATATTTGGTGTTTGGGTCCTGGTAAACTGGGTGTTTGTAGTCTGGTACACTTGGGGTTTGGGACCTTGCCAGGGTTTTTATTTTTCGGTGCGCCGGTCACATACTTCCTGAGGTTTCCTCGTTCTCTGCAGAAGCCAAAGTGACCATGAGTTTGAGAAATGTCTCGCCTGCCAGGAATGAGGCCGCCTCTGGCTCTTGGGGGAGAGCCAGTAGCCGAAGCGGAGAGACACAGATATACCTTTGAAATGGCTTTTAATTCCTGCTGCAGTTTGCGAACACAGACTGAAATGGCCAGGGGGCAAGTTTTGTCTCAATGAGAGTCAGTGAGATTTCTAAAAGATAGTTAAGAGTTTGATGTTGCTTGTGAAACTTAGTGTATTCCGTTTCAGGGATTTCATTAATAAAGAGCTTCTCGGTGACGGGAAGCTGACACCTGCTATCGGTCCCCGAATCAAACACTCACTGTACAAAGGTGAACTCCTCGCTCACTGTTTCTGGCGTAAGCCTCTTTGGCTGTTTAGAATGGTTTTGAAGAGAGGCCAAAGCGGATCCGGTTTCACTGCAGATTGGGGAACAGTTACGACGTTCAACAAATGTGCCGTCCTGGCAAATGTGCCGTAAATAAGTGGCCAATGACACAGGCAGCCCCAGAGAGATGGGCTCCCATTTCATCCCAAGACACTTAGACGCCGGATCAGAAACTTGGCGTTTAAACTACTTTAAACAAACAGATGATTTGGTGTCCCCAGTGTGATTCCAAAGCTGACACGGTTGACAAATAGGATTTAGCGATTTGTTTTCTGAGAGTTGGACAAGATATATAATTCTCAACAAATACCTCCAAAGGTCTGAATATCCACATTAAACTCTAACATCTTTCAGCAAGGGTCTTTTTGAAAGTCAGCAAAAGCTGAAATTCGCCGCGAGTGTCAGTTTATTAGAATATTAGCAAATATTAATATTACTCTGCCAATGTTAAATATTACACGCGGGGTTCCACCTAAGGTCGAAGACTCATTGGCGAAGCTTGGGTGTAAGTCACACCAACAGAATAATTGTAAAAATCGGTTGGAATGTGCCCAACTCAAGATAAAATGCCAAAGAGACACTAGCGAAATGGAGAGTGGAGCAAAGAGGGAGAGAAGGTGAGGGAGGAAGGGAAGAAGAGCAATAAAGGAATGGGGGGAGAGGGGGAAATGAGTGTGAGGGGAGAAAGGAGGAGGGCAGAAGGAGGAGAGGGCTGAGGGCCCATTGAACGGCGGGGCTGCTCAGCTGTTTGACTATTTGGGAGGCAGGAGCTTGCTGAATGACTCCACCTCCTCCTCGCTTTAAGCGCTGCAGCTGCTCGCAGGCAGACTTGTTCATCCCCATTCACCGCGAGTGGGAACAAAAATGGCCATTTATTAGAATACTTGTTTTCCTGTATTGTTCTGTGTTACACAAAAGGCTTTTCAATATGTAAGAAGGGTCCCTTTGCAAAGAGAAACAATAACTCGAAATTGTCTTTTAAATTCTTTCTATCAATAATAAATTGAATTTGATTTTCTCCCATTCAGTGTGTATTGAGCAAGTGTAGCCGGATCTATCTCCTGTACCGTACCGTCGCTATATACATTTGTACCCAGTGGTTTTTACAAGGTCTCATAAGTTCGTAAACACGAAATGGTCCTATTGTGGCACCGAAGCAGATTTAGGTTTTAAACCATGTTTCTCGATGCAGATTTCGGGAATAAAGTGTCAGCCCAGACTGCGCGGTTCTGCTAACTAGGACACAGAGCTGGCTTTCAATGTAAGTCCAACTTCATACGGGTCGAGCCCGGCTATAATTCTTTCTAAAATATTGATGATTAATGTAACACTTGTGAGCTGGTCGGTTCTGCCAGTGGTCGCCAGTTTAACACTGAGATGATGGCTCCAGTTGTGTTGAAAATAAGGCTGGAACCACTGGAATTGCAGTTTGCTCTGAATTAACTGTACAAATATTGTTTAATTTGAGGACAGTGTTATGCTAAAATTATCTTCAGTTATAGAATGAGACTCAGGATTATATCGCCACGGTCACTAAATGTGTTTTGCAACTGCACCTTTTCCGATCAGAAGGGAATTGAGATATTTCAGTGATTTTAACCTACATCTTTGTTTTGGGATGTGCCGAATGGGTGAGACTCAAAGCGCGCGCACGGCCCTTATCCAATATACATTTCATTTATGTTTGTGGCGCCCGGCACGTTGGAAATCTAAAGTAGAAATGCTTTTGTTTGGAAAACCGCGACAGATTTCAATTCTTGATATTATCTGTGTTAAAGAGGTTGAAATGATTTTTAACTTTTATTTTCTTATTTGAAAGGGAGTAAACTATTTCTCAGATTGTGTTCAGGCCAGACACTCCCGTGAATGAATACTGGATAGATGTCAAAGTTATTTCAAGTTGAACTGGATGTTTAATCTCATCTTTCCAGATTGAGGAGCGGCCGCTTGGGTTTCTTTCAGTAAGAGTTTTGAACCAGGCTGCCTTTTAGTGTTGTTTTTTTTTAAATAGTCACTCCTGTTATTGTCAGTAGAATATTGGCACGTTGTTATAAATCAGTTATCATTCAACAATAAAAAGCAAAATGAATACTTAATCACCGGCGGCGAGGGAACAGGAATATCAAGCGCTCTCTCCGTCCATTCTGGAGGTTTAACTGTCCCAATCCCCAGGTTACAGAGATTGTTAGTGAAATTCACTCTCAGTTGCTAGTGAAGAGGGGGACTGACGGGAGGGGGTGGAATATTGATAGACCTTATTACGTTTGGCTGATTTCCTTATCGGAACAGGTGTTTTAACATGATAGCAGTTCCAGTCAATTAACCCATTTATTGTATCGATTCCTTTATGGGTTAGATTTTGTACAATGATGAGTAGTGCGCTGATTAGGACTCCGGCCGTTAGTGTCGATGGGCCGACCTCGGTGACAGCGCAAACAGTGGCGGAAGAGGCCGGATTCCTCCTAGAATTTAGAACACAAACAGGAGTGGCAACCCACATCTCGACAACCGAATTGTTCATTATTTGGGCTGTGATTGACTGATACATTTACAAATTGGGCAGAATGTTATCATTTTGTTCCAAATAATGTTTTAAAACGGTCTCACTGTAAGTCCCATTTATTTATCTCAACAGTCGGCAAGTTTAAATTAAGCAACAAGAGAGTTAGTTTAGTAGCAGGAGGCGCCATTCACAATGGTCAATAAACATACAGTGCTGCCCTCAAACATTCACACAAAGATCCGCCTGTTACCTCTCTAACAAATATTCCGCTTAATTTCCCTGCTGCAAGAATATTCTTTGACACAGATTCTCTTACATGGGAACAATAATTTACCGAGATGGATTTTAATTATTTTAATCCGCCAATCATCTTCATTTGTAAATTGAACCGCCCTGTTGGCCGGTGGATGAGATATTTAATGTTTAACAGGAGGAAGCGACGCTGGACAGGTGCGAGCAATAATCGGTAACTGAAACATGGATCAGTTAATTCTGAATCTCAGCGAACAGGCCATGAATTTGCCTCAATGCGTTGTTATAGGAAACAGTTTGGTGGGCATTGGGTAACACTGAATCATCGACATTTCCTCTTCAGCGGGACAGGGATTCGACACTGTTATCAGACATTGGCAGACAAGAATAATGGACATACAGAGCCACACATTCAGAGCCTCACATACTGGCCTATCTACGCAAACCTACACATCACACAAACATAGCAACACAGAAACAGCGCACCACACAACACACACTGCACCCTGCAAACCACACATACAGACCCACACACCTACACCCCAAAGCACACACACACACCTACACCACACAACTACACCCCAAACCACCCCCTCGCAAACACCTACACCTCCAAAACACACCCACACACCCGCACACATCTACACACACCTGCGCACTCACATAACCGCACCACACACACAAACACAGACACACACCAACACACATACACCCCTCATCCCAAACCGCACACCACAAACACAGCCCTACAAATTTACCCATCTCTACAATACACACGCTCACAAACACCAACGCACACTCCTATACTCACCACATACCCATCTACACACACAGCCTCACACACAAATCTACACCAATACGCAATGGACACATTCAACACTCATACACAGAACTCATATATTCACAAACACCAGTATGTTTAGCGTGCATATTCACAAACGCACGCGTGAATTATCTATATTGTCACATACAGAGATGTGCATGTTGTAAGTTTTGACCAGTAATAGAGATTTCATGATATTTTGAATACTTAAAACAACTATTGTTTCGATGTTTATAGCTGATTATTTGAGCATTTGACCTCCGAACGGCCTCTCGGAGACAAGACACTTGAATAATGCAGACCATTTTTGCAATGGTTCATTAAATGCATCCGCTGAGTATTTCCATATCTACTTCAAAAAATGTTGCGAATAAATACTTCCTGATGTCTACGAACAAATCCGTTTCTATCCCAAAGGAAGGATATTGTCAGGGAGCGAGCTCCGTGCGGTATAGCTGTAATAATTGAAAAAGTGGTTCGGCTGATCTTAACCATCAATTCAATTTTAAGAAAATGCAGAGTGTACACTTGGAGTGTACACTGAGACTGTATTCCGACCAAACTGCACCCAGAGAGGCTGGGGATAGGACGGGATTCGAGGCAACATTCCACACAGTAAATCGAAATTTGTGGAGATGAACGGGCTAAAACATCCAATCTGCTGAAAATTAAAAGCGAACATGACCCAGATCAAACTTCAGTCTGGCCAGAAACTGATCAAGAAACTGCCGCTTGTGTGGTAGTATTGGGCGCTTGGGGCGGGGGGGCGACTATATGTTCAAAATGGTGCCTCTTGTGATAGACTTGGAGAGGGTGCTAATTGTAGATACAGGCTAGGCAATATTTCCTACATCTGTCTGGAATAATATTCGGTTTCCTTTGGATCGAAATCTTCCCCAAGTCGGATAGTATTTCTGTATCTTGCTGTCAGCGATGACTTCACTTTTAGTGAACTTTAAAAACTGTCCTCCGTCTTGTCATTTGCAGTCGCTGTCACTGTTAAACAATTGGGTAGTTACAACTTTTGTCCAAAATCAAAGTGCTCGCGGTTTCAGGTGTCGTCTAAATGTTTCTAATCAATAGAATCAAGAGCTGGGCTGGAGTCTCTGTGACTTAGCTCACAGCGAGCAGGTGAAAGAAGTGATAACACATTTGGCCGCTCAACACTCCACGTTTCGGGTCTGGCAGCATCTGTGCCCGCAGTGACACACAGTTAATAACTTCAACCCTTCCCTCTGTTTATCTCCAAAGACGCTGTCAGACCTGCTGAGTATTTCCAGCATTCTCGCTTTTAATTTCGGATTTCCAGCATCTGCAGTAGTTTACTTTGATATTAGTTTTTTTTATTGGACCCGTTTAATAATGTTCACCAAAATCCCACACCACTCCCTGCGAACACATTACCAACGCCACACACAAAGTCACTATCGGCACTTTTTCAATGACTTCTCGCATTTAGAACAATCGCCTGTCTCTGCCGACTTCACATGGTGATATTGATTGACCTTTATCATATAACAGTTTATACCCAAAAAACATGGGTTTCGTTAACCTCGGTCGATTTCAACAATCTTTCAACGAAATGAAATCTACTCGTCCCCAGAAACAAAGCGACAAGCGGTTCCAACAAGGACCTCAAGTCACCTAAAGGAAGTTATTTCAAACTTGCTTTCATTTACATAATCGGGATGGAAAATCGCACAAACCTGTAAACCCATAAAATCACCGGAATAGCAGCTTTGCGCACTGCGTCAAACCCTGGCCCTGGGACTGGGATAGACACTGGCCTGGGCACTGACACTGGGATAGACACTGGCCTGGGCACTAACACTGGGATAGACACTGGCCTGGGCACTAACACTGGGATAGACACTGGCCTGGGCACAAACACTGGGATAGACACTGGCCTGGGCACTAACATGGGATAAACACTGGCCTGGGCACTAGCACTGGGATTGACACTAGCCTTGGCACTAACACTGGGATAGACACTGGCCCTAACACTGGGATAGACACTGGCCCTGGCACTAGCACTGAGATGCTGGTCCTGGCACTAACATAAATTCATAAGATGTTGGAGCAGATTAGGCCATTCAGCCCATCAAGTCTGCTCTGCCATTCGATCATGGCTGACATGGTCCTCGTCCCCATTTTCCTGCCTTCTCCCCATAACCCTTCAACCCATTACCAATTAAAAATCTGTCTCACTCCTCCTTAAATTTACTCACTGTCCCATCATCCACTGCACTTTGGGGTTGCGAATTCCACAGATTCACAACCCTTTGGGAGAAGTAGTTTCTCCTCAACTCTGTTTTAAATTTGCTGCCCCTTATCCTAAGACTATGACCTCTTGTCCTAGAATGCCCCACCAGTGGAAGCATCCGCTCCACATCTCCTTTATCCAAACCTTTTATCATCTTGCATACCTCAATTTGATCTCCCTTCATTCTTCTAAATTCCAGAGTATCGGCCTAAACTGTTCAATCTCTCTTCATATGACAAACCCTTCATCTCTGGAATCAATCTAGTGAACCTCCTCTAACACTGGGGGAGCCACTGGCCTGGGCACTGACACTGGGATAGCCACTGGTCTGGGCACTAGCACTGAGATAGCCATGGGCCCCGGCAAGAGTACTAGGCAAGACACTGACCCTGGCACAGGCATTGGAACAGAAAATGGCCTGCACACTGACACTGGGAGAGGCATTGTCCCTGACACCAGCACTGGAATAGACATTGGCCCTGGCACAAGAACTGGGATAGACACTGGGTCCTGACACTAATACTGTGAAAGAAACTGGTCCGGGCACTAGACTTGGCTAACTGGTACTAGAATTAGCTTTGGACATGCACTGGCTCTGGCACTGGGATCGACTTTGGCTCTGGAATGTTATTTTTTTAAAAGTGATACATGGCGAAGTCTTCGCCTGGCGGCTGCATTTGCGTTTCCATAGTTTAAAAGTTTGAAATAAAATAAGCAGAGAATCCCTCTGATGTTCGATCTAGCTGTTTCCTCCATTGCCGTTATCACCTCACCAGCAAGAGTGTATCCCAGTCACCATTGTGTTACTGATGTGACCAATAGTCACCCTAATCCCAAGTTTGATACCAGTAAAGGTCAGTTTGTGCTGTGTGAGATATCAGGCAAAAAACAGTCGCCCCATCGCGCCCCGCTACAATAATCTAAACTGTCACCAGTTTACATTTTCATTCTAATGAAGGTAACCGAGTTACCAATTGTCATGATTTATTTACTGCAAGATTTTTGAAAAGACCGCGTTCTGAATGCGATCTTAAACACAGTTCAGAACAACGATACTCAAGGTTTGAATGTGAATTCATGGTTTATTCACTAACGTGTCTGACTTTTTGCAAATGTTCAGTGGATTTCAAAGTTGTAGTTTAATCGCGGAAATGGACAAATGGACACAGAATGACACACTGGTATTTTTGCTGAAGCTCGGCTGAACTGTTGTTGACTTTTACGCTCTTTGCGAACGATTAAAACCAATATTAAATCAAATCAAAAATAATCATTCAGGGCTCTTCGTTATCTCTAATTTGTTATTTATAAAATCGAGAATTGTTGAATTGGAAGTGGTTTAAAATGCTACTTGACATTTTCAAATATTCTGAATCACCAACAGTGGATCTGCCCGGTCAGTTAAGATACATCTGCGGACACGGCTTCCAAGAAAACGCAGGCGGCTGTTGGATCGAAGAATTGAAAATAATTACAATCTCTTTACTTAAACGCCTCATATATCCGTGCATTGAGAAATAAATTCTTACAAAGTCACACTGAGACAATATTTTAAATAAGTGAGCTTCCTGAACTCAGATTGCTGTCGCGATGATGTCCCATTTAGCGCCAACTAATGAGTCGGTTTCCTTCGCCAGATTCGCGATAATTGTTAGTTTTTGAAATGCTGTAAATGTTCCCGGGTTTTGTTTAATGAAACAAATAGATGAAACCATTGGAACTTTACTTGTAAAACTCGAGTTGTATGATGCCGATTCTTAGAGACTGGATTGGGATGTCCTATTTCAGCTGACATATTCATGTCAGTTTTGACATCAAATTGCTTTTAATCACTGTAAATCCCAAGTGCTGTTATCTAAAAGTTGTGTTTTATCTCACAGTCACTGTGATCCCGTAAAGGGAGCTGTCAGTTCCCAGGCACCTGGGTCTGAATGATGTCTTTGTGTCTTTTACCCACATCAGGCTCCCTCATTATGCTGCAGCGTTCTTTAATCTTACAAAACCATTCACATTTTCATCTGCATTTTAAATTAATTAAGCATAGGTATTGTTCGAAACTGAGAACCAAATTCCACTGTATTCTTTTAAATGATTGTTGATCGATTGAGAGACAGTAAGATATAATTCTACTGTAGAATTGTGGAACCATTGAAATGTAAAGATACGGTTATAGGCTGGCACACCACCTATTATAATGTCTCAGCGATAGCCAGCAATATTTAATAGCGTGTATTAAGGATGCCACCAAGATTTTATTGCCCAGCATTGGTTATTCGTTTTAGTTTTAAATTAAAAGTGGGAGTCAGTCCAGTGACGGTCTGAGTGGCCGGAGCACTCTCCTGCCGCGTTATCTTTGTGAAACGACATAGGAACTAAAGTGGGTTAAGTTAACTGGGTTTCTGCATCTGTGTTGCCGACTCAAATTCGGTACAGGTTGGAACCAGGTTATATTAACCACATATTAAATAAATACTGGCGTCTGGTTCGAATGCGTTGCTAAGAATAAATCGGCAAGCTGTGTATGTTACTATCCCCGTGTACGGTTTATGTGTGTAGTTTCCCCCTTTCCTTTTGTGCTTTGTAACTAACCTTTTCCTTTTAGTGAATCTAGTGGTTACGCAGCTTGAATATTGACGTGTTCCGACTGCTCGGTTGTTAACCCAATTATATAATTCATCAAGAACTGTATTGAATTATCTTTTCCCATACAGTATCAGCATTAGCCTAATTAAAAGCTATAATGTATCATATAATGATTAAATCGTTAGTCCTAGTGTAGGAAGCAATATTTTGTTTCCCCTCAATTAGAAGCTGATTGAGGTTTTCAGGGTAGGTCATCTGTGAAATTTGAATGATATGCGTGAGTATTACTTACGGCGCCATCTCTTCTTTCTGAGGCTGGCTTTGACTAGGAATCCGAATTAATTGATGTAGTCTTCAGAATGCCTAAATTTCCTATTACCAAGGCTATTTAATTTGTATAACCTTTATTCAAAAAGCAAGCAAAAGTTGTAGGTGTTTCATAGGCTAATGTGCCATAGAAGAAACAATTATTTAAATAATTTAAAATTATTTGTTACCCTGTGTGAAACCTGTGTTCAAAATAAATGTCATAGTTCGCTTCAATTTTCCGCTTTTCTGAAGTGTCTTTACATAACAGCGCTGTTCATTGTAATTTGGATTCCTGGTGTCATTTATAATGTTGTTCGGGAGAGAATGTTGTTTTGTACGAATTGGTTTCCGTTAGAATGCTTAGACCATCCATTGTGGCCGACATTGGCAGTGATATATAGAGAGAATGATGCCGCGTTCTGGGGTTAAACTGGGCAAAATATAAAGGGAGCTGAACAGGATCGATCTCCGTTTATTCGAGCTTTCTCTCAGCAAGCCCCAGCCGGTGTCTGCCGCCAGCAGACGGCGATGGACATCTGCTCTTCAACACAGAATTTCACAAAGACACTTCCATTCGAGACTTCCTTATCGAATTATTTATCTTCTCTTTAATAATCAGTCTTTTGCTGCAAAGGATTGCTAACGTCTAGATATCATTCTGCTAACTAATTGGATTTTGCGTAAGTACAGGGCTTCATTTCAAGCAGCTTCGATGGGGCGGATGGATTGCGCAGTAAACGAATGAATGCCTGTGTTTCAGTGGGGTGATACTTCACAGACACTCAAAGTTGAAAAACTTCTGCAAACGTCTTAATTTGTTTAAAGACCATTACTGGATTCTAAAGGAGCCAATTACCTACACAACGCGGCACTGTAGGGGCTCCCGCTCTCGGCCTTTCCTCTGCCACCCACAATCTCTCGTGCATAAACTGTCAACCAGGGGGATGTTTAAAATATTTCAATTTTTTTACACCTTTGGAAGTTTACTCTGATGTGTTCAGCTTTCTGTTTTATCTCTGCATCCGGGCTTTGTTTGTTCCTGTGAGTCTCGGCAAGTTCACACAGATACCCCACACACTGAGTGCTTGCTGCATCGTCTGACCTTTATCTATAAACTGCTTTATAAAGTCCTGCTCGTCAGTTTATGTTCCCGGTTTCTGGATGAAGAACAGCGCCAATCGTTCACTGCAAACCAGAACTTGTGAGCAAGCCAGTTTTATCAATTTCCTTCATAACAAATAAAACTCATGATAGAGTAAAGATAACATCAAGGCACTTTTAACGGAAAATCTGTTTGATTTTTCAGTTAGAATGTTCACAGCCCCCCCCCCCCTTCCCCCGCGCCGCCCGAAAGGTCTAATTCTGGCTAAGGAGGGACTAACGAACGCTTGGGGTTAAGTTGATTGAATGATTACAGCATCAGAAAGGGGCAGAGACTCACTCTGGGAGTTAGTTATTGCATCATCAATAATATTTTCACTTTGTTTGTTTTAAGGTTGACACCTTGGACAAGATTTGGTCACGGTGATCTGAAACATTGTATCTGATCATTGCGTGAATTCGTTGCATTAATAAATTGGGTTCATTGAAACGGGAAGACGGGTTCGAATGGGAATTATTTGTCTCCGAATCCAGCTACTGGCTGTGGATTGGTTTTGTTCGGTTCTCCGGGGCTACTCTCGGCGTCCAGCAGCAGATGGATGGGTGAATGGCCTCACAACCTCCCTTTCTGCCGGTGATTGACAGACCCCTCCCGGAACCCGGGAGATCGCAGTTGTCAGTCAGACACCTGTTGCAGGCGGGGGGAAGGGTTGGGGGGGGGGGGTTACTCTGTGTTCCTGGGGCCTGAAGTCACTGACTCCAACAAAGTGTCAGCATCCAGATTTAAAACTGGTCTTGCTGCAAAAACACGAGGTAATGGATAAAGGGATGGTTAACTTGGAAAATACTGTCCATAATTCCTTCAGGAGAGGATCGTTGTTCGTTTCACTCAGCGCTGGGCTTGTGACTGTGAAACCCAACATTATTATTAACCAAATACCGGCACAAAGCGCGAATCAGGCTTTGGGGAGACGCCCCGAGCATCATCGGACATATCCTGCTGCCAACTGGAGCCAGGGTGCCCGGGCTCTGCCCAGGTAACCGGCCCGGGGCTGGGAGCCCACACAAAGCTCACCCTGTAGGTGCTAATGGGCTGTCAGACTGGGGAGCGCACACTGCCCACCACCCCCCGGGCAGGGCTCTGGGCATTAGGCCACGCCTCTTCATTTGCCTAATTAATGCGGTTCTCTCCCCGCCTACGTCACAACTATTCAAGTAAACCTCACCCAGAGCCCCAGCCCATTGGTTCCTGTAAACTCATTTAATGATTCTCAATCTACATCCCCCGGGCCCTTTCTCTTCCCGAGCCGCTCCCACATGCAACCCAAGGCATAGACAAATCAGCTGCAACCCCACAACCCTGCACCGCCTGCAAACAGAGTACCCTGCACCGGATCACAACCCTGCACCGCCTGCAAACAGAGTACCCTGCACCGGATCACAACCCTGCACCGCCTGCAAACTCTGCACCGGATCAGAACCCAGAAACTCTGCACCGACTGCAAACCCAGAAACTCTGCACCGGATCAGAAACCTGCACCGGATCAGAACCCAGAAAGTCTACACCGACTGCAAACTCTGCACCGGATCAGAACCCAGAAACTCTGCACCGACTGCAAACTCTGCACCGGATCAGAAACCTGCACCGGATCAGAACCGAGACCACTACACCGACTGCAAACTCCGCACCGACTGCAAACTCTGCACCGGATCAGAACCCAGAAACTCTGCACCGACTGCAAACCCAGAAACTCTGCACCGGATCAGAAACCTGCACCGGATCAGAACCGAGAACACTACACCGACTGCAAACTCCGCACCGACTGCAAACTTTGCACCGGATCAGAACCCAGAAACCTGCACCGGATCAGAACTCTGCACCGAGTGCAAACCGAGCTATTCCCAATTAGTTTCAAACCGGATGACTGTGGGGCTGTTTGAATAACCGGCTCCGGTGAACTGTGAGAAATTAGACAGCGGCTCCGTCCCGCTAACTTCCCGCAATCAGAGTGAGTTGGATTTGGATCAGAACGGGGACCCGGTCCCGGGAGCCGCACTGCCTCCGGCTTCTCCCCCGCTGCTCTCCCGGTCCCGGGCACCGCTTGAATGTACAGCCTGATGATGGAGAGCGAGTTACAAAGCCCGGGCCACCAGATCAGCGCCCCGGCAGCCGGTACCCCCGTGTCCACCCCGGGGAGCAACGGCAAACTGAGTGGCGAGCGGGTCAAGCGGCCCATGAATGCCTTTATGGTGTGGTCCCGAGGGCAGCGCCGAAAAATGGCCCAGGAAAACCCCAAGATGCACAACTCGGAGATCAGCAAGCGGCTGGGGGCCGAGTGGAAGCTCATGTCAGAGGCTGAGAAGCGACCCTTTATAGACGAGGCGAAGAGGCTGCGAGCTCTACACATGAAGGAACACCCGGATTACAAATACCGGCCCCGCCGCAAGACCAAAACCCTGCTGAAAAAGGACAAATATTCCCTTCCCGCCGCTCTGCTACCCCCTGGCCCCGGGCCGCTCAGCTCCCCCGCCGGATTGAACCAGCGGCTGGACGGGGCCGGGTACGCTCACATGAACGGCTGGGCGAACGGCGCTTATCCGGGCTCGGCAGCGGCCGCGGCGGCGGCAGCGGCGGTCATGATGCAAGACCAACTGGCTTACAGCCAGCACCCGGCACTAGCGGCGGCCGGGGGAGCCACCGGAGGCGGGAACGGGCCAGGAGGCGGGGGAGCCGGCGGGGCAAGTGGTCACCATCACCATCACCACCCCCAGCAGTTACACCGCTACGACATGTCCCTGCAGTACAGCCCCATCCCTGGCACACAAGGCTACATGACTGGCTCCCCCTCCTACAGCATCTCCTCCGGCTACACTCACCAGGGGCCCAGTGGCCTCTCGCTCGGTTCAATGGTCAAATCGGAACCGTCCCCCAGTCCCCCGGTCAGCTCACACTCGCGGGCCCCCTGCTCCGGAGACCTGAGAGAGATGATCAGCATGTATTTACCGGCAGGAGGGGAGGGAGGGGATCCGTCCCAGAACAGACTGCTCCCTCTCGCCCACTACCAAAACCCCGGCACGGCCGTCAGCGGGACAATCCCATTAACTCACATGTGACCCTCCAATCTCGGGAATTTGGACTCAAAATACTTTTTTTGATGTTCTTGTAAAAAAGAGGTAAAGTGGTTCGTTGTGAGAACTCTGGGAGGTTACTGATTCTGAAGCTAGTGCACATAATGTTTTAAAAAAGAATTTAAATGTTTTATTACCGAGGCTTTTGTACAGTATTTATCATATATCAGACAATTGAGAAAGGAGATTCGTGGCTGTGTTAAATGTCAACTGTTGGAATTTGCCCAGCCGGCGCACTCGCACTGTGCACCATTCCTTCCCATGGAGAGCTGGGGTTGAAATCTGCCCTCTCGCACACACCGCGGCTTCCCAAAGGCAAATACTCAACTTTATTAATGAGACTGTAAACTGCCTTCACTTGAGCTCTGAGACCTGGGCGAGTTTCTGAATTTCAAACACTTCTCCTTTTCCATCACCAGATTTTCTGTAAATCTTGGAGATAATTGGCTCATTTTTATGCTAAAATGTAACGGTGGATTTGGACAGCCGATGTAAATAGTTTACTAAATACTTTTCTTCACAGACCAACCTCTGCGTTGCTCAAAACAACTCCGTTAAAATAATAAATTTTACAAAAAACGCTGTACATAATTTGTATTTCTACTTTTCCTGATTTATTTCATAAATGTGCTTCTGAACATTATTCTTTAGTGATAAAAGCTGCATCTGGGAGCCGGTTGTGTGTGATTCGGATTTAATTCTCCCGACAATAGGGAACAAAACCGGCTCCTCTGCGCTGGGAAAGTTTGCGCAGAGCGACTATAATCCCGTGAATGATTAGAATTGAAATGACAAGACTGATGTAGAAATAGCTTGAATCACTAAAGAGCTTGTATAAATCCACACCGTCACGCTCGAATAGCACATCACTGACATCTAGGGAATTTAACTGAGCGATTCTTTACTGTGTAGGAAACACACGGCAGTAACCTCGTTTGCCAGAGATTCAGCCCGTTGGCTCCATTTCATAATTGACAAGACCACTTGTTTATTTACACTTTTTTAAACTTGAAATGATCGCAATTCAAACTTGTGACTCTTGGAGCTCGTTCAGTGTCGGAATGAAATGTTGCTGTTTTCTCCTAGATCGCCCTCCAATACACAAAGTCTTATTTAATTCCATGGAGAGGAACTGCTTCTCTCCTTTCGAAATAACCAGCCGTTGTGAGAACGAGGTGCTTTTTTCACCCGCTGAGAAGCGGGGCTTTCAGAAAGGCGAGTGGGTAATAAATGTTTCATTCACCACCTCGGCAAATTTCCCGATATTTGCAAAAGCAAAGATCACAAAACTTGGCCGGCAGAATGCGATCTGAACCAGCGATCAGCTTTCACATTCCGTCAAGAGGAAGGCGCTGGGTTGTTGCTGCTCCTGTTTTGTGCCTTTTGAGAATTCCCCAACGGGAGCATTCTCAACACCGACTAATCCCAACTGAGCCCAAATACACGTGCTTTGAACAGAAAGCCTCGTTTCCTGAACGTATACATTGAATATTGTTCAAATAGCCTTCAAAAACTAACAATATGAACGATTCATTAAACTTTCTACAACAAAACCAGGAAACAGACGGTTAAATTTGAGTATATTTCTGGATTAAATTATGCCAAATTTGAAATAGATGTCTTCGTCGCTTTGATACAATCTGTCAAATTTTGCTCACAGTAATTGCTAGGATTATGAAAGAGTTCAGTCCCACCATACAAACAAATGTTACAACTTCTTACCAAAGTACAAATAAACACATTTTACAATCTAGATACTAACAAACATTGAAATGATTGTTTTTAACTTGAAGCCCCGTGGCGGCCAGTTTTCACTTTTCTCTCTCTATCTGACCGTAACTCTGCAATTTCCGTGTAGCACCATTTACAACAAAACAGCGACAATTCCAGCTAAGCCCCGCGCCTTGTTGTAACGCCCTGAATCTGCAACATTTCAGCCGGACGGTTTGCTATTCGGATCTTGAAACTTCAATTTTTTTCAAGTGACTAAGAATCGTGATACAAGCGTGTAAATAAACAGTATTTGCAGCTTCATTGTTAAAGATTTTTTTTAAAAATACACGGAGCCTGAAAACTACACTAGATTAGACCATTATATTTGTCTGACAAAAAACCTGTTTGATTTTCCTTCCCAGACTAGCTCCCACTTTGAAGGAGTTAACCAAATACAGAATCCGCATTAAATATTGGGCTAGTACAAGAAGCTCTTGCCCGCTCACGTCGCTCATTGAGTTGTACATTTATTCTCTAATATCTAACACCCTCCTCAAAATTATTCATTCTAGCCAATCATAATTTCTATTGTTTCGCTTCATGCCTCGCATGGTGTTTAGTCTAATTTATGGGCCTTGGAAAAATATAAACGTTTATCGTTTACCTTTTCAATTTATTATATAACAAATATTTTAATGAATTTTTTCAGATATTGCGAACACTGGCCCTATAGATAGGACACATTGACCATGTTTGCCTCCGGATATAATCCAGAGGGTTTTGTGAGGGATGTTGTATCTGGAGTGGTTGCAGAGTGTGGGATGCGCACAGACACCGTTTCAGTAACATTCGATTCTTACATTTTTGTGATGGCATTGCCTTGTCAAGTGTGACTCTCAAATTATTTGCTTACAGCTTACTTTTTTCGCGGCTGTAGTATTAACGCGATGCGTAGGGGGTGGAAAATGCAAGCTACCATTAAACTTTAAAGACGACTTTGATAGTTGTAGAAACTCAAATTCTTTGTGTGTTGACAGCGACGCAAATTTGTGAGTGAAATTGCTACTGTCCCAAATCCCAAAGGCAAGTGAATGGGAAGTTTCAAATGATTGTCCAGAATAGCGAGTCTGTTATTCAGAGACTACAAGCGTGGAGTTTGTAAGAAGGAGATTGTTTTGAGTGCCAGTGGGAGGGGATTTTAATGCCCTCACAATGATCGGTGTTGGCAGACAGTTAAAATTCGGTGTAAAAAGATTTTATGAGTAAAAAAAGGATAGTGATGCGGCTGGGAATTGTTAAGAAATCAGGATCAGAGGTCACGCTCCCCCGCCTCCATCTCTAAACATTGCATTTTTTAAACTCAAAAGAAATTCTTTACCCTCCGGCGCTGCAGAAAATCAGAGTATTCATTAGGGTCAAATCTGCTTCCTTACACAGCAGAAATGCAGCAATTCTCAGACAGTTCTAACCAGAGAGTGCCCACTTCCCAAATAAAGAGGCTGCATTCAAGTTGCCCTCTGAGCGCTGGCGTTTCTCTGTCGCGATGTCGGAACTAGCACTAGCTCAGGGTATTGCTGTCAATTTGATAATCCCATTTAAATCGCTGCCATCCATTATGGAGATCACGGCTTCGGCAAAGAGATGACTAAATGGAACTGTGCTAATTTACTCCATGCTGGGTCCAATACGAAGTTTATTATCCATATAGCGCATAGAGACCTACATTTAACTGGTTAGTTTCCGAGTAAAATATGATGTGTCTGTTATATTTATATAGAATAATATTATGGGCAGTGACGACGTTAAAGAGGCAAAATTCACGGTTAACAAAGGAGGTCAAGGGTAATGTTAAATTGAAAAGCAGGATTCACAAAGTGTCAAGGGATAGTGGTAGACCAGAGGACTGGGAAGATTTTAGAATCCAGCAGCTCATAAGGGAGAAAATGAATTTTGAGAGAAAACTTGCATGCAGTATAAAAACAAACAGTAAGACTTTCTATGGATATATAATTAGGAAGCAGTCAGGTCAATGTGGGACCTCTACTGAACAAGGCGGGTAATAGATAATAGCAAACAAAGAAATGCTATGAAATGCTATATAAAATTTTTGCATCAGTCTTCACCGTGGAAGACATTGCAAATATCCCTAAGATATCAGTGGGTCTGACATAAATTAACATGGTAAAACTAAAATCCCAATCACAAGGGGTTGAATATTAAGAATCTCAAAGGGCTAAAGGTGGACAAGTCACCAGGACGTGATGAACTGCACGCTAGGGTTTTAATGGAAGTCGCTGTAGAGATAGTGGACCCATTGGTTGAAATTTTTCATAAAATACGTTTCTGCGTAACTTGCTAGATTCTGGGAGGGTACCAGAAGATTGGAAAACAACCAGTGTGACTTCCTTGTTCAAAAAGGGAGAAAGGCAGAAGACAGGGAACTATAGGTCTCTTAGTTTATCATCTATTATTGGCAAGATGCTGGAGTCAATAATCAAAGAGGAAATAACTAATCATTTAGGAAAGCTGAATATAATAAAACCTCGTCAACATGGTTCTATGAAAGGTAAATTACCTTTGACAAATTTGCTCGAATTCTTTGAGTATGTGACAGGAGAAGTAGATAGAGTGGAACCTGTAGATATAGTGTATTTAGATTTTGGCAAGGTGCCATGTAAGAGGCTGACACATAAAGTAAAAGCCCATGGAATTGGAGGAAGCATGGATTGAAAACTGGCTGGCACATAGAAAACAGAGAGTTGGAATAAATGAGTCCTTCTCAGAGTGGAAAGATGTAATGAGTGGAGTACCGCAGGGATCAGTTCTTGTCCATAATTGTTCACTATTTACATTAATGACCTGGAGGAAGGAACAGAATGAAAGGTTTCCAAATTTGCCGATGATATGAAGTTCGGTGGAAGGGCTGGCTGTGATGAGGATATTGTGATTCTGCAATGGGATACGGATAGATTGGGTGACTGGGCGAAAACCTGGCAAATGGAGTTTAACGTGGGGAAGTGTGAGGTCATGCACTTTGGGAGGAGGAATCAAATGGCAGATTATCTGGATGGAGAGAAACTGCAGGTGAGTGAAGTGCAGAGGGATCTGGGTGTTCTAGTGCATGAATCACAGAGAGCTAGCAGGCAGGTCCAACAAGTAGTTAAGAAGGCAAATGGTATTTTGGTCTTTATTGCAGAGGGGTTGGAGTTTAAAAATAGGGAGGTTTTGTTCCAAACGTACAGGCTGTTGGTGAGGCCACACCTGGAATACTACATATAGTTTTGATCCCCTTACCTAAAAAAAGAATATCGTAACATTGGAGGCAGTCCAATGGAGATTCATCAGGCTAATTCCTGGGATGAGAGGGTTGTCCTATCAAGAGAGCTAAATAGTCTGTGTCTGTATTCCTTGGAGTTTAGAAGAGTGAGGGGTGATCTTATTTAAACACATATGATCCTGAGGAGCTTGACAGAGTAGATGGTGAGATGTTTTCACTAGTGGGAGAGTCTTGAACAAGGGGACATGGATACAAGATAAAGAGTGGGTCATTTAAACTGGGGTGTATAGAAATTTCTTCTCGGAGAGGGCGGTGAATCTCTGGAGTTTTCTGCCCAGAGGGTGGTGGAGGCTGGATCATCAGAAGTATTTAAAGTGGAGGTGGGTAAATATTTGATAGATCGAGGAATAGAGGGCAATGGGGAAATGGCACAGAAAAGGGATTGAGGCCAACATAGATCATAGAACATAGAACATAGAACAGTAGAGCACAGAACAGGCCCTTCGGCCCACGATGTTGTGCCGAGCTTTATCTGAAACCAAGATCAAGCTATCCCACTCCCTATCATCCTGGTGTGCTCCATGTGCCTATGTGGCCATGTACCATCAGCCATGATGGTATTGAATGAATGGCGGGGCAGACTTGAAGGGCTTGGTGGCCACTTCTGCTTCTATTTCTTGTGTTCTGTGTAAATCTAATACTATTCCACCTGCCGATGTTCCATTCAGCTGGTCCTGTTGGTAAAATCAGCTGAGGCTCGGTTTAGTTACTCTGAAACATCACATTTGATTACTTCCGCAGTTGGTCCATTGTGAGAGTCAGTGTGTGTGTGAGAGAGACACAGTAAAAATTTGTCCACATCATTTGTGTGTGTGGGTGAGAGAGAGAGAGAGAGAGAGATGGGCTGTTTGTTGGTCAGCCTGTGGCAGTTCAGACGGAAAAATTTATGAGAACATCGATCATGTGCAATGATAACTAAATTGCTCGAATTTAATTATTACATGGATTAAAACTAAACGCAAACACTGCAAACATCAGAATGAGTAAGGGCGGGGGTTGGGGGGGGGGGGGGGGCGGTAAAATGCCAGCAGTTGAATCTGTGTTAATCCGTTTTAGCTGAAGAACATTTAACATTTAATCCAAAGGTTAAAACGCATCTGCGGTTCAGGCAGAAGAAGAAATAATTTCAGTTCTATCTAAGATTTTGAATGTGGGCTGGGATCTCTTGTAAGTAAAACTGACTTGTGAGTTTTGGGCATTCAAAGGGACTGGTTTCCGCTCCAGACTGATAGTTCTGTTTTAAATTCACCTCGTCAGCTTTAATGTCAGATTAAATAAATATATAAAGACTCCCCGGAAATGTCTGGAGCAGCGGAGCAGAATTGAATCAAACTTCTCAGCTGACCATCTCGAACCAAACAGCAAGTGAAGAAGGGACAGGCGCGGGAATCTCCACATTTACACAGATTCGAACCCTAACCATTACCCGTTTCATTATGAGATTCAGATCTATGCAAAATCATAATAAAACTATAACCGACGGCGCATTGCAACTTTTAAATCTGTATTTGAGCGGGAAAATACAACAAACGGCGTGAGGGTAAATTTGCACTAAAGTATTCGTGACTTGCTTTCTGTGAGCCGGGCCGTACAACTCGGTTCACCAAAATAAGGGGCTGATCCAGAGATTATGCTGCGGATACTCCCTCCTGTGTCTGGCAATGTCCTGTAATAGGGCGTGTCCAGAGAGTAACTGGTTTCACTGTTCCAGATGTTATCGTTAAAATGTAAACTAATTCTCAACATTGCGTGCATCTTCAAGTCAGTTTAATAATTGGTAGGAATGTATAGGTGTTTTCTTCAACTTTAAATAAAGACTTGAATTTACATAGCACCTTTCACAATGTCCCAATCATTAAAGCATGGTTTGAAATGCAGTTACTGTCATTATGAAGGAAATACACAGGCAATTGTGCACAGTAAGATCCCATATACAGCAATATGATCATGACCAGATAATGTTGTTTGGGTTTCAATTGTGGGATAAATAATGACCAGGGCACTGGGGAGAACTCACGTGCTCTTCTTCAGAACAGCCCCAAGAGATCATTTATGACCAGCTGAGAGGGCAAACAAGCCTTAGTTTAAAGCCTCATCTGAAAGGCAGCACCTGCCAGCACTCCATCAGTACCACATCAAGTCCTGAAGTGGAGCTGCTGACACAGTAACAAGAATGGTACCAACTGAGCCATGGCTGACATTTCCACTGCCTCATACAAAGGATGTCCAACCCATAGAACATAGAACAGTACAGCACAGAACAGGCCCTTCGGCCCACGATGTTGTGCCGAGCTTTATCTGAAACCAAGATCAAGCTATCCCACTCCCTATCATCCTGGTGTGCTCCATGTGCCTATCCAATAACCGCTTAAATGTTTCTAAAGTGTCTGACTCCACTATCACTGCAGGCAGTCCATTCCACACCCCAACCACTCTCTGCGTAAAGAACCTACCTCTGATATCCGTCCTGTATCTCCCACCACGAACCCTATAGTTATGCCCCCTTGTAATAGCTCCATCCACCCGAGGAAATAGTCTTTGAACGTTCACTCTATCTATCCCCTTCATCATTTTATACACCTCTATTAAGTCTCCCCTCAGCCTCCTCCGCTCCAGAGAGAACAGCCCTAGCTCCCTCAACCTTTCCTCATATGACCTACCCTCCAAACCAGGCAGCATCCTGGTAAATCTCCTCTGCACTCTTTCCAGCGCTTCCACATCCTTCTTATAGTGAGGTGACCAGAACTGCACACAATATTCCAAATGTGGTCTCACCAAGGTCCTGTACAGTTGCAGCATAACCCCACGGCTCTTAAACTCCAACCCCCTGTTAATAAAAGCTAACACACTATAGGCCTTCTTCACAGCTCTATCCACTTGACTGGCAACCTTTAGAGATCTGTGGATATGGACCCCAAGATCTCTCTGTTCCTCCACAGTCTTCAGAACCCTACCTTTGACCCTGTAATCCACATTTAAATTTGTCCTACCAAAATGAATCACCTCACATTTATCAGGGTTAAACTCCATTTGCCATTTTTCAGCCCAGCTTTGCATCCTATCTATGTCTCTTTGCAGCCTACAACAGCCCTCCACCTCATCCACTACTCCACCAATCTTGGTGTCATCAGCAAATTTACTGATCCACCCTTCAGCCCCCTCCTCTAAGTCATTAATAAAAATCACAAAGAGCAGAGGACCAAGCACTGATCCCTGCGGCACACCGCTAGCAACCTGCCTCCAATCCGAAAATTTTCCATCGACCACCACCCTCTGTCTTCGGTCAGACAGCCAGTTACCTATCCAATCGGCCAACTTTCCCTCTATCCCACACCTCCTCACTTTCATCATAAGCCAACCATGGGGGACCTTATGAAACGCCTTACTAAAATCCATGTATATGACATCAACTGCCCTACCTTCATCAACACACTTAGTTACCTCCTCAAAAAATTCTATCAAATTTGTGAGGCACGACTTGCCCTTCACGAATCCGTGCTGACTATCTCGGATTAATCCGCATCTTTCTAAATGGTCGTAAATCCCATCCCTAAGGACCCTTTCCATCAATTTACCAACCACCGAAGTAAGACTAACCGGTCTATAATTACCAGGGTCATTTCTATTCCCTTTCTTAAACAGAGGAACAACATTCGCCATTCTCCAGTCCTCTGGCACCATCCCCGTGGACAGCGAGGACCCAAAGATCAAAGCCAAAGGCTCTGCAATCTCATCCCTTGCCTCCCACAGAATCCTAGGATACATTTCATCAGGCCCAGGGGACTTATCGACCTTCAGTTTATTCAAAACTGCCAAGACATCCTCCCTCCGAACATCTATTTCCTCCAGCCTATTAGCCTGTAACACCTTCTCTTCCTCAAAAGCATGGCCCCTCTCCTTGGTGAACACTGAAGAAAAGTATTTATTCATCACCTCGCCTATCTCTACTGACTCCATACACAAGTTCCCACTACTGTCCTTGACCGGCCCTAACCTCACCCTGGTCATTCTTTTATTCCTCACATAAGAGTAAAAAGCCTTGGGGTTTTCCTTGATCCGACCCGCCAAGGACTTCTCATGTCCCCTCCTAGCTCTCCTAAGCCCCTTTTTCAGCTCATTCCTTGCTAATTTGTAACCCTCAATCGAGCCATCTGAACCTTGTTTCCTCATCCCTACATAAGCTTTCCTCTTCCTTTTCACAAGACATTCCACCTCTTTTGTGAACCATGGTTCCCTCACTCGGCCATTTCCTCCCTGCCTGACAGGAACATACCTATCAAGGACATCCAGTATTTGTTCCTTGAAAAAGTTCCACTTTTCATTAGTTCCTTTCTCTGACAGTTTCTGTTCCCAACTTATGCCCCCTAATTCTTGCCTAATCGCATCATAATTACCCCTCCCCCAATTGTAAACCTTGCCCTGCCGTATGGCCCTATCCCTCTCCATTGCAATAACAAAAGACACCGAATTGTGGTCACTATCTCCAAATTGCTCTCCCACAACCAAATCTAACACTTGGCCCGGTTCATTTCCCAGTACCAAATCCAATGTGGCCTCACCTCTAGTCGGCCCATCCACATATTGTGTCAGGAAACCCTCCCGCACACACTGCACAAAAACTGCCCCATCCAAACTATTTGACCTACAAAGGTTCCAATCAATATTTGGAAAGTTAAAGTCCCCCATGACAACTACCCTGTGACCCCCACACATATCCATAATCTGCTTAGCAATTTCTTCCTCCACATCTCTATTACTATTTGGGGGCCTATAGTAAACTCCTAGCAACGTGACCGCTCCTTTCCTATTTCTAACTTCAGCCCATATTACCTCAGTGTGCAGATCCCCCACGAAGTGCCTTTCCGCAGCCGTTAAACTATCCTTGATTAACAATGCCACTCCTCCACCTCTTTTACCAGCTTCCCTACACTTAGTGAAACACCTATACCCCGGAACGTCCAACAACCATTCCTGTCCTTGTTCTACCCACGTCTCCGTAATGGCCACAACATCGTAGTCCCAAGTACCAATCCACGCCCCAAGTTCATCTACCTTGTTCCGGATGCTCCTTGCATTGAAGTAGACACACTTCAACCCACCTTCCTGTCTACCAGTACCCACCCTTGACCCTGATACCTTCCCCAATACCTCACCACCCTCACTGACTTCTGGACTACAACTCCCTTTCCCACTCCCCTGACAAATTAGTTTAAACCCCCCTGAAGAGCCGTAACAAATTTCCCTCCGAGGATATTGGTGCCCCTCTGGTTCAGGTGCACCCCGTCCTGTTTGTACAGGTCCCACCTTCCCCAGAACGTGTTCCAATTATCCACGTATCTGAAACCCTCCCTCCTACACCATCCCTGCAACCACATATTTAACTGCACTCTCTCCCTGTTCCTCAACTCGCTATCACGTGGTACCGGCAACGTACCAGAGATGACCACATGTTTCGTCTTGGCTCTCAGCTTCCAGCCCAGCTCCAGAAATTCCTGCTTTAAATCCCCGTCCCTTCTCTTACCTATGTCATTGGTACCAATGTGCACCACGACTTGTGACTGTTTCCCCTCCCCCTTCAGAATCTGGAAAACACGGTCTGAGACATCACGGACCTTGGCATCCGGTAGGCAACATACCATCCGTGAGTCTCTTTTGCTGCCACAGAACCTCCTATCTATCCCTCTAACTAACGAGTCCCCAATAACTATCGCCCTCCCGCTCTCCCCCTTTCCCTCCCGAGCCACAGAGACGGACACAGTGCTGGAGATCCTCTCACTGCGGCTCCCCACTGGTATGTCATCCCCCTCAACCGTATCCAAAGCGGAATACTTGTTGCTAAGGGGAACGACCACCGGGGACCCCTGCACGGACTGCTTCCTCCCAGCCCCTCTCACCGTCACCCATCTGTTTTCAATCCTCGGAGTAACTGTATTCCTAAAGCTTGTGTCTATGGCCATCTCTGCGTCCCTGATGATCCTAAGTTCATCCAACTCCAGCTCCAGTTCCCTAACACGGTTTTGGAGGAGCTGCAGATGGGTGCACTTCCCACAGGTGTAATCAGTAGGGACACTGTCGTCGTCCCTCACCTCAAACATAGTGCAAGAGGAACATTGCACTGCCTGCACACCCATCCCCTCTAGATACCTTGCCAGTACCAGGTAGAAAGTGCAAAAATGAATTCAACTCACCCCTACTTGCCCTTTCAGCCTAAGCCCTGTGAGCCAAAGTCTTATAGCTCACACTCTGCTTCCCACACACTCCACTGCCCGCTCCCGACGCTGCCTGCTGTATACTGCAGCCTACCTTTTATACTTCACGCGCTTAAAAAACCCTTCCCAGACTCCTTTGCTGCCCACTTCTAGTTTTCACTTTAAACTTGAAAACCCAGATAAAAGAGTAGGCCATTCAACCCATCAAGATAACGACTGATCTGATTGTGGCCTTAACTCCATTTCCATGTCTGTATGGCATGGGCGGGTGGCACAGTGGCACAGTGAAAGGGCGGCACAGTGGTTAGCACTGCTCACAGTACCAGAGACCCAGGTTTGATTCCCGGCTTGGGTCACTGAAAGTGTGGAGTTTACACATTCTCCCCATGTCTTCGTGGGTTTCCTCCGGGTGCTCCAGTTTCCTCCCACAGTCCAAAGATGTGCGGGTTAGGTTGTATGGCCATGCTAAATTGACCCTAGTGCCAGGCCGATTAGCAGGGTAAATGTGTGGGGTTATGGGAATAGGGCCTGGGTGGAATTGTGGTGGGATTGTAGTCAGTGGAGATTCAATGGGCCAAATGGCCTCCTTCTGTACTGTAGGAATTCTATGATTCTATGACCCCTTGGCTCCCTTGTCAAACTATAATATATTTAACTCAGCATTGAATATATTCAATGGAAACAAATTAAAACATGCTACCGTGCAAAGGGACCTGGGGGTCCTTGTGCATGAGACGCAAAAGCCCAGTCTGCAGGTACAACAGGTGATCAAGAAGGCAAATGGGATGTTGGCCTATATTGCGAGGGGGATAGAATATAAAAGCAGGGATGTCTTGATGCACCTGTACAGGGCATTGGTGAGGCCGCAGCTGGAATACTGTGTGCAGTATTGGTCCCCTTATATGAGGAAGGATATATTGGCATTGGAGGGAGTGCAGAGAAGGTTCACCAGGTTGATACCGGAGATGAGGGGTTTGGATTATGAGGAGAGGCTGAGGAGATTGGGTTTGTACTCGTTGGAGTTTAGAAGGATGAGGGGGGATCTTATGGAGACTTATAAGATAATGCGGGGGCTGGATAGGGTGGAGGCGGAGAGATTCTTTCCACTTAGTAAGGAAGTTAAAACTAGAGGACACAGCCTCAAAATAAAGGGGGGTCGGTTTAAGACAGAGTTGAGGAGGAACTTCTTCTCCCAGAGGGTGGTGAATCTCTGGAATTCTCTGCCCACTGAGGTGGTGGAGGCTACCTCGCTGAATATGTTTAAAGCGCGGATGGATGGATTCCTGAGCGGTAAGGGAATTAAGGGTTATGGGGATCAGGCGGGTAAGTGGTACTGATCCACGTCAGATCAGCCATGATCTTATTGAATGGCGGGGCAGGCTCGAGGGGCTAGATGGCCTACTCCTGCTCCTATTTCTTATGTTCTTATGTTCTTATGATCCAGTCTCCACCGCTCACTGTGCAGCAGAATTCCAAACACTAAAAATCCTCAGAGAGAAAAGAAAACGCTGCCTTATATGGGAAATCACTTATTTTTAAACTATGCCCTTGAGTTCCAGATTCCCCCATGAGGGAAAACATCCTCTCAGCATCCACTCTGTCAAAACCCCTCAGAATTTTATATGTTTCAATAAAATCACATCTCATTCTTCTAAATTCCATTGAATATAGGCCCAACCTGCTCAACGTTTGCTCACAGGACAACTCTTTCACCGCAGGAATCAGGCTAGTGAACATTCTCTGAACTACTTCCAATGCAAGTATAACCTTTAAGTAAGGTGACAAACTGCATAAAGTACTCCAAATGCGTTCTCACCATTGTCAGCAAGAGCTCCCTACATTAATACTCCACCCACCTTGCAATAAAGGCCATAATTCAATCTGCTTTCCTAATACTTGCTGTACCTGCATGCTGCCATTTTGTGATTCATGCACCAGGGCCCTCAGAGCCCTCTGTATTACAGGATTCTGCCACATCTCATTTAGATAATATTCTGCTTTTCTGTTCTTGCTGTCACAGTGAACAAGCTCACATTTTCCCACATCAAAGAACATAGAACATAGAAAGCCACAGCACAAACAGGCCCTTCGGCCCACAAGTTGCGCTGATCATATCCCTACCTCTAGGCCTATCTATAGCCCTCAATCCCATTAAATCCCATGTACTCATCCAGAAGTCTCTTAAAAGACCCCAACGAGTTTGCCTCCACCACCACCGACATCAGCCGATTCCACTCACCCACCACTCTCTGAGTGAAAAACTTACCCCTGACATCTCCTCTGTACCTACCCCCCAGCACCTTAAACCTGTGTCCTCTCGTAGCAACCATTTCAGCCCTTGGAAATAGCCTCTGAGAGTCTACCCTATCCAGACCTCTCAACATCTTGTAAACCTCTATCAGGTCACCTCTCATCCTTCGTCTCTCCAGGGAGAAGAGACCAAGCTCCCTCAACCTATCCTCATAAGGCATGCCCCCCAATCCAGGCAACATCCTTGTAAATCTCCTCTGCACCCTTTCAATGGCTTCAACATCTTTCCTGTAATGAGGTGACCAGAACTGCGCGCAGTACTCCAAGTGGGGTCTAACCAGGGTCCTATAAAGCTGCAGCATTATCTCCTGACTCCTAAACTCAATCCCTCGATTAATGAAGGCTAGTACTTCATCTGTCAATGTTTTCCCATGCACTAATCTGACCTATATCTCTTTGCTGGCTCTTTGTATCCTCCTCACAACCTGCTTTCCAACCTATCTTTGTGTCATCAGCAAATTTGGTTACAATACAGTCGGTCCTCCAATCCAAGACATTAATTTAGATTTAAATAGTTGTGGCCCTAGCACTGATCCATGGGGCACTCCATTGTTAGAGTTTTCCAACCTGAAAGTGATACATTTATCCCAACTCTCCTTTTCCTGACAGCTAACCAGTTTTCTGTGACCTTCTGCAGTAACCTTTTATGTATCAAAAATCTTTTGGAAATCCAACTACATGATTTCCCTTTCACAAAACTATGTTGACTCTGCTTGATTGTATCATGATTTTCTAAATGTCCCGCTGCTACCTCCTTAATAATGGATTTTATCATTTTTCCAATGACAGACGTTAGACTAACTGGTGTATAGTTTCCTGCTTTCTGTCTCCTTCCTTTCTTGAATATATGTGTTACATTTAGGGTTTTCCAATCTGCTGGAATCTTTGCAGGATCTAGGGAATTTTGAAAGATTACAACCATTGCAAGCCATTACCTCTGCAGTCACTTCCTTCAGGGCTGGAGGATGCAGGCCACCAGGTCCAAGGTATTTGTCAACCTTCAGTCCCATTAACTTTCTTGCACTTTTTCTCTGGCGATAGTAATTGTTTTAACTACCTACCTCCCTTTTGTTTTTTCACTATTCTTGAGTTATTTTTGTGTCTTTGACTGTGAAGACAGCTACAAAACACTTGTTAAAAATACTTGTTTCCAATTATTAATTCCCCAGTCTCATCCTCTGAGCGACCAATGCTCACTATCACCACTTTTTTCCTTATGACAAGCTTTTACTGTCTGTTTTCATACTTTTTCTTGTTTTCTCTCTTACTCCAATTTCTCCCTCTTTGTTTTCTTTTAGTCATCCTTTGCTGGATCCTAAGATTTTCCTAATATTCTGGTGTACCATTAACCTTTGCAGTATCATACATCTTTTCTTTCAGTTTGATACTATCCTTAAATTCTTTAGTTAGCCATAAACGGGGCATCTTTCTCATCGAGTCTTTCTTTCTCAATTATATAACATTTTATTTACAGTTATGAAATATCTCCTTAAATGTCTGACAAATCTCTCCAATCTTACCTTTTAACATTATTTTCCCAGTCCATTTTAGCCAACTCTGTCCTCATATCATAGAATCATAGAAACCCTACAATGCAGAAGGAGGCCCTTCGGCCCATCGAGTCTGCACCGACCACAATCCCACCCAGGCCCTACCCCCACATATTTACCCGCTAATCCCTCCAACCTACGCATCTCAGGACTCTAAGGGGCAATTTTTAACCTGGCCAATCAACCTAACCCGCACATCTTTGGACTGAGGGAGGAAACCGGAGCACCCGGAGGAAACCCACGCAGACACGAGGAGAATGTGCAAACTCCACACAGACAGTGACCCGAGCCGGGAATCGAACCCAAGACCCTGGAGCTGTGAAGCAGCAGTGCTAACCACTGTGCTACCGTGCCGCCCCCATTACAGACAGGAGAGAAGTGGGCAAACTGCCTCTTTCCTCTCACCACCCGTCTGTAAGCAGAAAGCGTTTTTGAACTTTAAAAAATATGCAGTGGCATGTTTTCCTAATTCCTTGGTTTTGTGATCCAATTTATTAACAATCCATGGTAAACTTGAATTAGGATTAACTCAGAAAGTTAAATTTATTTCACATTCAAAACCTGAGGGAGGAGTATTAGCAACCTCCCACTCCAAACACACACAAACAAACATACACTCATACACAGACACCCCCAGACACACACACACAAACAAACATACACTCACACACAGACACACACTCACTGTACAATGGGATCAATAAAAGGAGTTTTAGAGTGCAAGAAACACATAGGGCGGCACGGTAGCACAGTGGTTAGCACTGCTGCTTCACCAGCTCCAGGGACCTGGGTTCGATTCCCAGCTTGGGTCACTGTCTATGCGGAGTTTGCACATTCTCCTCGTGTCTGCGTGGGTTTCCTCCGGGTGCTCCGGTTTCCTCCCACAGTCCAAAGATGTGTGGGTTAGGTTGATTGGCCATGCTAAAATTGCCCCTTAGTGTCCTGGGATGCATAGATTAGAGGGATTAGCGGGTAAAATATGTAGGGATATGGGGGTAGGGATATGGGGGTAGGGCCTGGGTGGGATTGTGGTTGGTGCAGACTCGATGGGCTGAATGGCCTCTTTCTGTACTGTAGGGTTTCTATGATAAATGAATATCAGTTCTTGTGATTTCCAAAGTCCCAGGTCAAAGTCCGATGAGGAATTCTTTCATATAGGACTTCAAGTTCATCTGGCTGATGACCAGAGTTTTAGTATTCACTTTTCAAGTGGTGAAGATGCCTAGATGAATAGGTACATAGATTTACTGAGATTTTCCAGCATTTTCTGTTTTTGTTTCAGATTCCAGCATCCACAGTGATTTGCTTTTTTTTATATACAGAGACTAGGTTGGTTCTGTAGGTAATCTTCCAGCAGAGGCAGGCTGTTGTTCTGCCTGGGGAAATGTGCTTCTTGGTGATTTCCCAGCTGGATATTACAGCACACGGTCTAGTTCTCAGTTCTCAAAAGTATATAGAGATTTCAAAATGGTCACTAGAGTCATGTGACCTCCCTTGTCCACAATGACTTCAAAATGGATGTTTATCCAGTGTCTAGAATTGGCTTTGATTTTAGGACTGATAATGTCCCAGTCATTAGTTATTGAAAGAGTTATGTTCCATATGAAGGGTTTGGTGTTCAGAAGTTATTGCCTAGGCAGACACAATGACTTTGCTAGCAAGGTGAGCTTATCAGATGCAAATAACATCCCTTTGGTTCCTTTTTGAAATGGGTCTAGATAATCCCAGGTGTGATATGTTTCTGTTAGTAAATAAACAGGCATAACGAGTTTGAATGTGTGAGCCTCTTGGTTACATGATTACAAGGGGTTTATACAACAAGGCATGAGATTCCACAATTGAGAAAATAGTTACTTTGTTCTTGTTACTACTGGAGTAGCTTCTAGAAAAAGAGCCAACCATGTGGTCATGTGACTAGTAGCAGCCCTCTTTCTGGTTCAACAGGAAATCAATTTTTAAAAATAGCAGTAAGAATAAAGTTTTGAACGTATGAGCCTGTATCGTTCTTCCATCACGCATATGCACTTGGCGGGCCTGAAAGTGAGTGCAAAATGCACTTCTGGCCATGGCTAGCCCTGGAACATGATTTCACGCTGACTGGCCAATTAATGGGGCACACTGGAAAAGGCTCAACACTGCTGGAAAGAGCGGGGGGAGGGCGGGTTCTGGGAAAGGCTATGCTTCTAATGTGCTCCCTCAGGAGGACAGCCGCTGTGAAGCTGTCTCAGAGAGCTGCAGACCTGTAATGAATGAATTGCAATGGAAAGGCTATGCTCAGCCCTCTAGACAGCACATTCAAATACAAACCTCAGTCCCCAAACAACTTTTAAAATTTTATTTCAGCTGGCAGTTTACCTGGTACGAGTTTGAAGCTCAGCTATAAAGGCTACCTGGCTAGTCGGCCTGCCTGTCAACTGTAAAAGCAGATGAGTCATTAAAAAACTGCATTGTCTTAATGGTCCCTTATTGGGCTAAATTGCTTGATTGATTATCAGTGGGCACACCTACGATTCTCATTTGCGCACGCTGACCGAAATATTGCCCAATAACATCAGGGACCATGCCCAACATCTTTTTGCATGATTTTGTGTGCTTCTAGGTCAGGTACACGCCCACCTGAGCAATTACAATTCTGGCCATGGTGTTGGGCTTCTTCTCATGTCACAGGAACCCACCAATACCCTTGCGCTTGCCTTTATTTAAGTTTAAAACACTAGTTTCACATATTTCTCACCCTCAAATTGAATGTGAAATTCTATCATGATAAGATCATTCTTGGTTGGAAGATGTTTTACTAGGGGATAATTTATTAATCCTGCCTCATTACACAATACTAGATCTAAAATAGCCTGTTCCCTGGTTGGTGCCAGAATGTATTGTTCTGAGAAACTGCTCCAAATACATCAACCAACTCATCCTCCATGTCACCTTTGTCAATATTATTCATTTAGTCTAGATTAAGATTAAAATCTCCCACAATCATTGCAGTTCCTTCCTTACAAGCCCCATGATTTCTTTATTTATACTTTGTCCTACAGTACAGTTACTGTCAGGGGCCCATAAACCACTCTCACCAGTGACTTCTTTCCTTTCATAGTTATTTCCACCTAAATTGATTCTGCACTTTGATACCAAATTCATATCTCACTACCATAATGTCATTCTTGATTAACAGAGCTACCCCACCTCCTTTTTCTTTTTTCTGGTTCTTTTGAAATATCAAATACCCTTGAATATTCATAATCCAGCCCTGGCCATTTTGGCAATGACTCTGTAATGACTTTTATATCATATTAATTTATTTCTATTTGCGCATTAATTCATCCATGTTGTTACAAGTGCTGTGACCATTCAGATAAAGACTCTCTTATTCTGTGTTTTAACTAGTTTTCCCTATTCTGACCTTATTTGTTGGTGCACTCTTAATATTGTACATTCTGCTCCTTCCTGTCATGCTCTGCTTGTCATTGTCTGTATCACTACCCTGCCTTGTTCTTTCTCCTTAACTTTCCAAATCTCCTGTCACATGAACCTTTCCCCCACTATTTAGTTTAAAGCCCTCTTTATACAATTTGTCAGTGTTGTGGTCCCAGTTCAGGTGAAGCTCACCCCCGTGGTGCAGCTCTCTCCTTCCCTGGTACTGGTGCCAGTGCCCCATAAATTGAAACTCATTTCTCCTCCACTAGTCTTTGAGCCAGAATTCAACTTTCTGATTTCATTTTCCCTCTGCCAATTTGCTGTGGTTCAGGTGTAATCCAGAGATTATTATCTTTGTGGTTCTGCTTTTCAGTTTAGTTCCTAACTGCTCATCCTCCCTCAGCAGAACCCGTTTCTTAGTCCTCCCTATGTTGGTACCCACATAGACCATGAAGACTGGTTCCTTCCCTCCAACTCCAAGTTCCTCTCCATTGAGGAAATGTCATTAACCCTGCTACTGGGCAGGCAACACAGCTTTTGGGACTCTCATTTTTGGCTGCAGGGAACTGTGTCTATTCCCCTAAATTATATTGTCCCCTACTACAATCACATTCTTTTTGCTCCCTGTACCTGAACGGATTCTGTACAATCTAGGCACAGAGCAGCCATTTGGCCCATCCTCTCCAAGCCACCAGAAAGAGCTAGCCAGTCTAAACACACCTTTCAGTCCATGGTTCAGAGACAACTAGATTATGGCTCTTTGTGCATATCCAAGTATTTTAAAATAGGATGAAGGCTTCTGCCTCTATCACCCTTTCAATCAATGAATTCCAGGACCCCATCAATCTCCACATGAAAATATCTCTCCTTGACTCTCCTCTAATCCTTTCACCAATTTTTCCCTCTAGTATTTGCCTCTGCTAATGGGAATAGGTCCTTCCTTTCCACTCAACTAAGCACCTCAGTTAGATGTCCCTTTGACCTCTTCTGTTCCATAGAAAACAAACTCAACCTATTCAATCTTTCTTCACAGCTAAAATTTTCCATTCCTGGCACATCCTCATGAATCTCTTCTGCACCCTCTCTAGTTTAATCATATTCTTCCTTTAGAACAGTGAACAGAACTATAAGCAGTACACTAGTTATGGTCTCGCTAATTTCCTACAGTTCTAGCATGCACTCCCTGGTCCTAAATGCCACCTGAGTCAATAAAAGCAAGTATCCCATAAGCCTGCTTGACTCCCTTATCTAACTGTCCTATCTTCAGAAATCGATGGGCATACACTTCAAGTCCTCCTGTTCTTCTACACCTCTTAGAACCCCACCATATGTTGTGTATGCCATGTCGTCAAACAAAGAACAAAGAACAATACAGCACAGGAACAGGCCCTTCGGCCCTCCAAGCCCGCGCCGCTCCCCGGTCCAGGATTGAATCCTGAATCCAGGATCCCCGCCCAATTTTCCAGCCTATCTACATACCAATATCCTATCCACCGAGCTGTCCCTCACAGCTACGATGCTTTGTTCATTACAACCTATTAACTTACCCCCACCCCCCCATTCCAGACCATGTGATCTCCAGGGAGAGGCGAAAACCCAGAGTGAAAAACCCCAGGGCCAATATGGGGAAAACAAAATCTGGGAAATTCCTCTCCGACCCCCTGAGGCGATCGAAACGAGTCCAGGAGATCACAATGGCCCCGATCGGAAAATGCTTCCCAACCCTAGTCATTTCCACTTCCACGAACACCATATGAATTCCCTGCCCCCGAGACAGGTTCCCAACTATCCGCAGTGTCTATCGTCATTTTGTTTTATTCTTTCATAGGGTGTGGGCACCACTGGCAAGGCCAACATTTGTTGCCCATCCCTAAGTGCCCTTGACCTAAGTGTCTTGCTCGGCCATTTCAGAGGGCAGTTAAGAGTCAACCACATTGCTATGTGGGTCTAGAGTCTCATGTAGGCCAGACCAGGCATGGATGACAGATTTCCTTCCCTAAAGGGTATTATTGAATCAAATGGGATTTTATGACAATTAAGGGTGAGTTCATGGTCACCATCATTGAGACTAGTTTTCAATTTTGGATTTATTACTTGAATTCAAACTCCATCAGCTGCCACGGTGGGATTTGAATGCAAGCCCCAGAGCTAAATCTGGGTGGAAACTGTGGCACAGTGGTTAGCACTGCTGCTTCACAATGCCAGGGACCCAGGTTCGATTCCTGGCTTGGATCACAGTCTGTGCGGAGTCTGCACGATCCCCATGTCTGCGTGGGTTCCCTCCGGGTGCTCCGGTTTTCTCCCACAGTCCAAAAGACGGGCTGGTTAGGTGCATTGGCCATGCTAAATTCTCCCTCAGTGTACCCGAACAGGTGGCGGATTGTGGCGACTAGGAAATTTTCACAGTGACTTCATTGCAGTGTTAGCCTATTTGTGACGCTAATAAATAAACTTAACTTAAACTTAAAACTTAAATCTACACCTTTGAAATACTATTACCACTTTGCCACAGTCTCTCCTGTCTCATTTGTCCTTCCCAAATTTATTCAGACTGAATTTTATTTTCTACTTTGCTACCCATCTGACCAGTTTATTGATTTATGTCTGCAGTTTACAGCTTTCTTCCTCGCTGCCAATTATACAATTTTCATACTATCTGCAAACTTCTTAATCATGCTTCCTACATTTAAGTTTAATTATTGGTACATATCACATACAGCAAGGGACACAGTACTGAAACCTGCACAACCCCATTGCTAAAACCCTTCCAGTCACAAAAAACACAAATCCATCATTATTCTTTGCTCCCTACCTCTGAGCCAAGTTTGGATCGAACTTGTCACTTTGCCTTGGATCCTACAAGCTTTTACATCCATCCCCCCTGCAGTCATGGGTATGTCACATCATGGGACACCTGGATAAAAGCAAAATACTGCAGATGCTGGAATCTGAAACAAAAACAAAAGATGCTGGAAAATCTCAGCAGGTCTGACAGCATCTGTGGGGAGAGAATAGAGCCAACGTTTTGAGTCTAGGTGAGATTTTTCTGCATTTTCTGTTTATGGGACACCTGGAATCAGCCTATCCGCCCAATCTGCCTTGTGGACTTTATGAAAAGCTTCACTAAAATCCATATAGATCTATGGGAATCTCCGGATAATTGTAGCCTAACTCTGGATTGACCATCTTTCCCCAATTGTCACCTGACTCTGCATTCACCACACCACCCCTCCCAACTTTCCCAGCCCCCACCCCTGCATCCTCCCCCACTGACACAGTTGTAGTCCAACTCTGGATACATCTCTCCTTTGCAATTGTATCTTTGCTATGAATTGGAATCCATTTTGTTAAGTGTGCAGTGCGAAAGAGGACTTCTCACAATTGTGACACCAAAGACCTGTAACATTTAAATGGAACAGTTGAGCTTGTTGCAAATTTCTCCATGTTTTTATTAGTAGAAAATGTACTCAGAGCTAACTCTAGGAATGTGGCATTCAGGATGGAAAGCTTTCAGCAATAGTCTCATCCCTGATATGTGGGCCTGTGCTTGGCTTTATCTCGGTTCAGCTCGTGACTGGAACTTTTCCTTTGCTGACAGTCAAATCAGCCAATTCACAATAACCAGTCTCCAGACAACCATCCCCCTGTCACAGGTACTTCACACATCATGGGACACCTGGAGTCAGCTGATTTACCTGTTACAGAGGTCAAAGGATCTGCCAGGCAAAGGATTCTGGCACTGAGCCCATCTGATTTCAGGCAAAAGCAACCTGGGTAGGTTCATTGACAGGATGCCACTAGTATACAGGTTTTTAATTACTTTTAATTTCACACTCGTCAGTCTCTTGAGGGAATCAGGATCAAATGCATTCTCGAGGAGACGTTGGAGATAATGGGACGGGAACATAATGTATCAGTATCAATTCAGAGTCAATGTTTCTGTCTTTGTTTTATCTGAAATATTGATTTTATGTTTAGTTAAAATGCAAAGTTTGCAGAAATTTGGGAAGCAGAATTTGTTGGATCAAAATGGATCTTTGAAGTACATGTAAACGAACTGAGGCAAGAGGTAATTGCAATGTGACACATTTACACAAAATTGTGACACAATATGAAAACAGAAAGTAAGATTTTGTAGACAGGAAATGCATATCGAGATAACATTTTTAATATGTCACAGAATAAATGGATGGAAGAAAGGTCCTTGTAAATGCTGGAGATTGATATATTGGTGCATGAACTAAATCACAGTTGTGATTTCCATGTTTTATGAATTATAAACTATGAATTATTATTGACAGAGGAGGCTGCAAAGGATTGCAGTAACAGAAAGCTGGATTTACCAAATTTGGTTTCCGAAAGCTTTTCCTAAATATAAAATATTCCTATTTATAAACAGGAATTAACTGATTGAGAAGAGGAACTAAGTTATCTCCTGTCTTGTGACCATGAACAATATCGTCAGGCCGCTCTGGTGGGTTAAATCCTCAGGAGCTGGAATACCGGACAGGGATGATCAGAGCAACAGCCCCATCACTTAAAAGCTCCAAATTCAAAAACAACCTCAACATGGAAGAACACCAACAACAAATTTAACATCGAGAAACAGTAACAAATCCAACAACAATCACAACATTGAAAAACACCTACAAAGCTGAGACCACAGCTAGAGCACTGTGTGCAGTTCTGGTCGCCACATTAACGGAAGGATGTGTTTGCACTGGAGGGGGTGCAGAGGAGATTCACCAGGATGCTGCCTGGGATGGAGCATTTCAGTTATGAAGAGAGGTTGGGTAGGCTTGGATCATTTTCACTGGAGCAGAGATGACTGAGGGGCGACCTGATCGAGGTGTACAAGATTATGAGAGACATGGACAGGGTGAATAAGGAGCAGCTGTTCCCATTAGTTGAAAGGTCAGTCACGACCATCATCCCAGTACTGCCGCAACAGGTCCACAGCAGACGTCATCTCCCTGGCCCTGCACTCAACCCTGGAACACCTAGATAACAAAGACACCTATGTCAGACTTCTATTTATTGACTACAGCTCAGCCTTCAACACCATTATTCCTACGAAACTCATCTCCAAACTCCGTGGCCTGGGCCTCGGCTCCTTCCTCTGCGACTGGATCCTGAACTTCCTAACCCACAGACCCCAATCAGTAAGGATAGGCAACAAGACCTCCTCCACGGTCATCCTCAACATGAGTGCCCCAAAGGACTGTGTCCTTAGCCCCCTAATATACTCCTCATACACCTATGATTGTGTGGCCAAATTCCCCTCCAACTCAATTTTCAAGTTTGCTGATGACACCACCGTAGTGGGTCAGATCTCAAACAATGACGAGACAGAGAACAGGCATGAGATAGAGAATCTGGTGAACTGGTGCGATGACAATAATCTCTCCCTCAATGTCAACAAAACAAAGGAGATTGTCATCAACTTCAGGAAGCCTAGTGGAGAACATGCCCCTATCTACGTCAATGGGGACGAAGTAGAAATGGTCAAGAGTAGTGTGTTAAAGTGAATGGTCAAGGGTAGTGTGTTAAAGTGGATTGGGGACTGGCTATCCGACAGGAAGCAAAGAGTCGGAATAAATGGGTGTTTTTCCGGTTGGAGGAAGGTAACTAGTGGCGTGCCGCAGGGATCGGTACTCGGGCCGCAACTGTTTACCATTTATATAGATGATCTGGAGGAGGGGACGGAGTGTAGGGTAACGAAGTTTGCAGACGACACAAAGATAAGTGGAAAAGTGAATCGTGTGGAGGACGGAGAAGATCTGCAGAGAGATTTGGACAGGCTGAGTGAGTGGGCGAGGATATGGCAAATGGAGTATAACGTTGATAAATGCGAGGTTATACACTTTGGAGGAAATAAGAACAAATGGGATTACTATCTCAATGGAAACAAATTAAATCATGCTACCGTGCAAAGGGACCTGGGGGTCCTTGTGCATGAGACGCAAAAGCCCAGTCTGCAGGTACAACAGGTGATCAAGAAGGCAAATGGGATGTTGGCCTATATCGTGAGGGGGATAGAATATAAAAGCAGGGATGTCTTGATGCACCTGTACAGGGCATTGGTGAGGCCGCAGCTGGAATACTGTGTGCAGTATTGGTCCCCTTATATGAGGAAGGATATATTGGCATTGGAGGGAGTGCAGAGAAGGTTCACCAGGTTGATACCGGAGATGAGGGGTTTGGATTATGAGGAGAGGCTGAGGAGATTGGGTTTGTACTCGTTGGAGTTTAGAAGGATGAGGGGGGATCTTATGGAGACTTATAAGATAATGCGGGGGCTGGATAGGGTGGAGGCGGAGAGATTCTTTCCACTTAGTAAGGAAGTTAAAACTAGAGGACACAGCCTCAAAATAAAGGGGGGTCGGTTTAAGACAGAGTTGAGGAGGAACTTCTTCTCCCAGAGGGTGGTGAATCTCTGGAATTCTCTGCCCACTGAGGTGGTGGAGGCTACCTCGCTGAATATGTTTAAAGCGCGGATGGATGGATTCCTGAGCGGTAAGGGAATTAAGGGTTATGGGGATCAGGCGGGTAAGTGGTACTGATCCACGTCAGATCAGCCATGATCTTATTGAATGGCGGGGCAGGCTCGAGGGGCTAGATGGCCTACTCCTGCTCCTATTTCTTATGTTCTTATGTTCTTATGTTCTTAAGAGCTTCAAGTTTTTAGGTCTTCAGATCACCAACAACCTGTTCTGGTTCACCCATGCCGACACTACAGTTAAAAAAGCCCACCACATCTCCACTTTCTCTGAAAACTAAGCAACTTTGGCACATCAGTTACAACTCTCACCAACATTTACAGATGCACCATAGAAAGCATTATTTTTGGTAATATCACAGCTTGGTATGGCTCCTGGTCTGCCCAAGACTGCAATAAACTACAAAGGGTCATGAATGAAGCCCAGTCCATCACGCAAACCAGCCTCCCATCCATTGACACTTCCTGCTGCCTCGGAAAAGTAGCCAGCATAATTAACCCCGGACATACTCTCTTCCACCTTCTTCCGTCAGGAAAAAGATACAAAAGTCTGAGGTCATGTCCCAGCCAACTCAAGAACAGCTTCTTCCCTGCTGCCATCAGACTTTTCAATGGACCTACCTCGCACTAGGTTGATCTTTCTCTACATCCTATCTACGACTGTAACACTGCATTCTGCATTCTCTTCTTTCCTTCTCTATGAACAGTATGCTTTGTCAGTATAGCACGCAAGAAACAATACTTTTTACTGTATACTAATACATGTGACAATAATAAATCAAATCAAAATCAAATCATTGTTGCAATCTCTCCTAACTCCCACCAATCACTGATCTACTCTGCTCTACTGCTCGAGCCCCTCTTATACAGTAAAAAATCCATCGCATCTCTCCCTCTCTTTAACTCTGAAGAAGAGTCATATGGACTCGAAATGTTAACTCTGTTTCTGTCTCCATAGATGGTGCCAGACCTGCTGAGTTTTTCCAGCATTTTCTGTTTTCATTTCACTTAGGCAGATATAAGCCATTGGTAATTCACCTCAGGACCTTGTAACATTCCCCCATTCCACAAGGAATATATGACATAACCCCTGCCCCATCAAGGAGTGTATAACATTTCCTCACCACAAGCATGTAACTTGCCCCACACCCCACTAAATTGAGGTTCAAAAGTATTCAGCCAATAAGTTTGTTTTCCTTTACCTGTTGGGTTTTTCATGAAAGTAAGACAGCTTTATTCTTACAGATTTGATTTTGGTTTAGAAACTTAATTTTTAAAACTGAATTCAAACTTTTAGATGGTGGGCTAATGAAATCCCATTATCTGGATTGCTGGCCAATGACATAAACACCACCCTACAGTCTTAATCAACTCCAAGCATTTTTAAGTGGCTGTTTGATACAGAACTTGAGTATTGTTGAAAAGGACATTTTGTCAAAGCTTTTTGTTTTGCACTTAGGGGAGACAGTGGTGTAGTGGTATTGTCACTGAGCGAGTATTCCAGACATACAGGATATTGCCCTGGGGACCCTGGCTCAAATCTCACCACAGCAGATGGTGAAATTTGAATTTAATAACAGTCTGGAATTAAAGTCTCATGATGACCATGAAGCCATGGACGATTGTTGTAAAAGCTCATCTGGTTTACTAATGTCCTTTAAGGAAGGAAATCTGCCTTCCTTTCCTGGCCTGGTTACCTCACCTACATGTGACTCCACACTGACAACAATGTTGATGACTCTTAAAATGGCATAGCAAGCCACTCAGTTCAAGAGCAATTAGGGATGTCTTTCAACACCAACCAAATAAACAAACTCAAATTAACTTAGGGACAAATTAAAAGGGGCAGCTCCCCAAAAGGAAGGGGGAACAGCCTGAACCAAAAACAAAGTCGAAAGGAAACTTAAAACATCAAACCAAAAGGTGCAATTAGGGACAGACAATAACTGTTGACCTGGCAGTGACATCCACAACCCATGAATGAATTTTTAAAAACTCAAAGTTTTGACAAAATGTCTTTTTTCAACAATATTTTTAAGCACTTGGAACTCCAAAGATCTCTGGAACAATATCTTGAGACAGCAATTAGGGGACAGGCTATTTGAGATTTATTATTCTGTACTCAAACAGGGTTTATTATTAATCTTATAGTAAAAGAGCCTCCGAGGAGCAGTGGTCATAATATAGAAACATAGAAAACTACAGCACAAAACAGGCCCTTCGGCCCCACAAGTTGTGCCGAACATATCCCTACCTTTTAGGCCTACCTATAGCCCTCCATCCTATTAAGTCCCATGTACTCATCCAGGAGTCTCTTAAAAGACCCGATTGAGTTTGCCTCCACCACCACTGACGGCAGCCGATTCCACTCGCCCACCACCCTCTGTGTGAAAAACTTCCCCCTAACATTTCCCCTGTACCTACCCCCCAGCACCTTAAACCTGTGTCCTCTCGTAGCAACCATTTCCACCCTGGGAAAAAGCCTCTGAGAGTCCACCCGATCTATGCCTCCACCAATGATAGAATTTCATGTTATGTTTCCGTGTGAGGAGGTTAAGTGCAAAATTAGTTTTTTTATTCATTCGTGGGACATGTGCATTGCTGGCTGGCTGGCATTATTGCCCATCCCTAGTTGTCCTTGAGAAGGTGGTGATGAGCTGCCTTCTTGAATCGCTGCAGTCCATGTGCTGTGGGTTGACCCACAATGCCGTTGGGGAGGGAATTCAAGCATTTTGACCCAGCAACCGCGAAGGAACAGTGATATTTTTTCAAGGCAGGATGGTGAATGGTTTGGAGGGGAACTTGCAGATGGTGGGGTTCCCATGTATCTGCTGCCCTTGTCCTTCTACAATGATGGATGAGGTCTTGCATCAAGAGTTCAGGGAGCTCAGCAACAGATTAAAATGCAGGACCTCAAAGGTTGCAACCTTTGGATTACTCCTAGTGCCATGTGTTAGCAAGTACAGAAATAGGAAATTAGGGCAGATGAATGCATATCTCAAGAGATGGTGCAGGAGGGAGGGTTTTAGATTCCTGGATCACTGAGACCATTTCTATGAAAAGTGGGATTATGTACAAGCAGACAGCCTACACCCAAACCAGAATGGGACCAACATCCTTGCAAGTGGGTTTTCTAGTGCTATTGGGAGGAATTTAAACTAGTTTGTAAGGGGGAGGGGATGTGTTAGTACAATAGGGACACAGCATACTATAGTAAAGGAACTGGAGGGGAAGACAGAAGGAGTTCAACCATGTTGAGCTCTAAGGGAGTAAGGCGAGGCTGGATGGCCTCTACTTTAATATTAGGAATATTATAGATAAGACCAATGAGTTAAGGGTGAAGATTGACAAATGGAATTGTGATACTGTTACCACCACAGAGACATGGTTGAGGGAGGGGCAGGACTGGCAGCTGAACATTCCAGGATAGAGGATATTCAGGCAAGAGAGGGAATGTGTAAAAAAGGAGGTGGCATCTCATTATTAATTAAGGAATCAGTTATGCAGTACGGAGGAATGATATTTTGGAAGGGTCTTCAAATGAGGCTTTGTGAGTAGAGCTTAGGAATAAAAAGGGGACAGTCAGATTGCTGGGTGGGTATTATAGGCCCCCAAACAATCAGTGGGCAGTAGAGGAGCAGATATGTAGACAATTTACTGAGGTTGAGGGGGGAACTGATTGAGGTATAAGATTATGAAGGGTAAGACTATGAGGTACATGGATAGGGTGGATAGGAAACAGCTATTCCCATTAGTTGAAGGGTCAGTAACAAGGGAACATAATTTTAAGTTGTGGAGCAGGAGGTTTTGAGGGAATTTGAGGAAAAACTTTTTAATTCAGAGGGTGATGGGAGTCTGGAATGCACTGCGTGGAAGGTTAGTAGAGGCGGGAAACCTCACAACCTTTAAAAAGTATGTGAATGAGTGCTTGCAATATCATAACATTCAAGGCTGTAGGCCAAGTGCTGGAAAGTGGGTTTAGTGTAAATTTGGTGTCGCTTTGTCGGTGCAGTCCTGATGAGCTGAAGGGCCTCTTCTGTACTGTATGGCTCTTTGACCATCCAGGACAAAGCAGCTCACCTGACTGGCACCCCATCCAGCACCTTAAACATTCAGTCCCTCCAGCACCAATGTACAGTGGCAGCAATCTGTACTATCTACAAGATGAACTGTAACAAGTTGCCAAGCCTCTTCGACAGCACCTCTTGAAAGACAAGGGAAGAAGTCACATGGGAACACTACTGCCTGCTAGTTTCCCTGTAAGTCACACACCATCTTGATTTATTATTATATCATTGTTCCTTCACTGACGCTGGGTCAAATTCCTCAAGCTCTTTTTCTAACAGCACTGTGGGTGTACCTACACCACATGGACTGCTGCAGTTCAAGAAGGCAGCTCACCACCACCTTCTCAAGGGTGATTAGGGATGGGCAATAAATGCTGGCCTCGTCAGTGATGCCCACACGCCATCAAAGAATTTTAAAAATATTTAGCTTGATATCAGTAGTCAAGAAATCTCAGAATCTATTATTAAGACGCTGGTAACAGCAATTGTAAAATCAAAATATGATCAGGCAGAATCAACCCAATTTTCTGAAAGGAAAGCCATGTTTAATGAATCCATTAGCTTTTATTGAGGGTTTAACAAGCAGTGTGGAGAAAGATGGGGGGGGGAACAGGGTAGTAGAAACCAGTGGATTTAATGGATTTGAGTTTTTAAAAAGGCATCATAAAATGCCACACAAGAAGTTGTTGCATAAGAATAGGACTCATGGGATTATGGGTGATAAATTAACATTGATCAGTTCTCAGTTGAAAATTGAAATTGAATAAGAATAAACAGTTTGTTTTCAAGATAGCAAGAAGTAACTAGTGGAGTTCTGCGGGGATGAGTACTTTCCTTCACCACTTATAATCTTCCAATGACTTAGATAAGGCGACTGAGAATAATATATCCAGGTTTGCCGATGATATAAAGTTAGCTGGATAAATAAGCTCAAGGAGGATGTAAAGAGCCTGTAGAAGGATATGAACAGGTTAAGAGATTAGACAAAAAGATGACAGATGGAGTATAATGTAGCCAAATGAGAAATAAGTCACTTAAGATGGAAGAATAGAAAAAACAGAATATATTTTGAAAGGAGAGACACTCTTAGATGTTGAGATTCAGAGGGTTTTAAATGTTCTTGTTCACAAATCACAGGAAGTTAACACAGGTTCAACAAGCTATTGGGAAGGTAAGTGATATGTTAGCCTTTATGGCAAGCGGGTTGATTGGAATATAAGAGATAAGAAGTCTTGCTACAGTTAGACAGGGCTTTGATGAGATCATACCCAATTACATGGGTACGATGGGTATAGAGGGATATGGGCCAAATGCAGGCAATCAGGACTAGCTTAGTGGTAAAAACTGGGTGCATGAACAAGTTGGGCCAAAAAGCCTGTTTCCATGCTGTAAACCTCTATGACTCTAGCTAAGTACTGTTTACTATTTGAGCTCTTTATCCAAAATAGGATATATTTGTCTTAAAGGGGACACAACAAGGATTCATCTAGATTGAATCCTGGAATGAGAGCATTGTCCTATGAGGATTATCTAGAATGAGCTTGTTTCTTCTGGTTGGAGCATCTAACCCAAGGATATTGGTCTCAGAATAGGAGATCTGCCATTTACCAATAAAATTACAATGTCTTCAATCAGAGAATTGCAAATCCACCTCAACAGTTGTGGAAGCTCAGTCATGAATAAAAGGAAGGACATGAAGGGAATCAAGGGATATGATAATAGTGCAGGAAAATTGACTTTTTATAGGAGTTTTATAAAGGCAGGATCCTAGTGAAAGGCAAAGCAGGAACAAGGGGTTGAATGGCTGACTCTTGTTCCTATTTCTTTTATTATTGCAAAGACTTTTGAAGCCAGAATTAACAGGGCACTGAGTCAAATCTAAGAGCCCCTTTCACCTCTTGTCCATTAAGTCAGGACTGGACACTATAGAGTTTTTCTGTGACTGCTGCAAGTGGAACTTGTTTCTCAGTGAGTGTAAAGTTGCCCTATATTTAATCCAACAAAATAAAGCCGATTAAAATTAAATGGGGATAGCCACATAGAAGCTCTGGTTAAAGATCACAACCTTAACTCTGTTTCTCCCTCCACAGGTGCTGCTTGAGGTGCTGAGTATTTCTGGCATTTTCTGTTTTATTTCTAGAATCCATAGTATTTTGCTTTTGGACAAGAAGGTAGCGCACACAGAGACATGAGGTTCTCTATTACTCGGGGTCTGCTTCCATACCAGGCTGCAGCTGCCAGATTACATGTATGTTTGGTGGCTCCTGGCTGGTTCTGCTCCCCATGCGTGCATTCATTTGTTGAAGCCCCAAATATTCTGCCCATATTAGATAAGTGGCAAGGTTTTTAGGATGGCAGGTTTTCCATTCTCTCCAGGCAGAGTTGGTAGTGAATGCACCCCTGCCAATACCAGCTGCCCTGCAACCATTTAATGCTCCAATGATTGTTAATTGATTGGAGTTGAGATTCCTACCTCTCACTCCAGAGGAAGTCCTGCCTCAGAGGGTGGAGGGGGTGGGGGGGAGGTGTGGGTGGGTTGGACAAAGGGTGCATTATGGGATGTTGGTGGAGAAGGGGGAGGGATCACCCACAGGTGCCTGACTTTGTTGGGGGTGGGGAGATGTCCTACGGTGAAAGGAGATTGTTGATGAAGTCCACCCCATCCTAAGGCCGGAGTAAGGTCAGTCCCTGAGCTTCCCTGAACTCTTCTTATCATCCTGAAAATTGAGACTGGGTGGGAAACGGCCCTTAATGGTCATTAGTTAGGCACTTAAGGGCCACACTTGGGGAAAGGGGAGACTGACTGACCTAGGCTTCTCCCTTTGCACTGGCGGGTGTCAGGACAGGCGGCAGAGCTGGTGGAAATGCCATTGGAGGAATTTGACGCCCTCTCCACCCACAAACCCATGTGGTCACTGAATATTTTAAAGGTGGATGGAGGTAGATTCTTGTTGGGCAAGGGGGATCAAATCTTATGGGTGGGGGGGGGCGGGGTGCTAGATGGGAACTCAACACACAGATCAACCATGATTTCATAGAATGGCGGAGCAAGCTGGAAGGGCCGAATGGCGCACTCCTTCTCCTTGTTCGTATATTTACATAGAACATAGAACAGTACAGCACAGAATTGTATGATTATTAAACATTGCAAGACATCAACATGTTGTCGGGGCGAGTGATTTGAAAATGGCTTCTGCGCTAACAGTTCTTGTTCGATTTGTGTTGAGTTGATGACAGTTTTGTAAAAGTTTAAAATAGGTTAAAGCCACAAAGATACTGAAATTGCACAGAGACCGGGAGTGTCTTCTACAACACCATCGAAATAGGAACACATTGCTTCCAACAACTCCGAACCAACAACCGCTGCCGCCTAACGTGAGGTTATTGTCCTCGATTCTTTCCCCTGGAGTTGATTATATGTTGGATTTATAATTCAAATCCTTTTTTATTATAGTTCAATCTCTTTCAGAATATCACAAACATCCCTTCACAAGCATTTGCCTAAACCTCAAATTTCTCTACTTTGGTTATCAGACCTTGTAGTGAAGGTGTGAAAAGACAATCCTTACCTGCCTGTCAACTGCAGCGGAACAGAACTGTCCCGTCCCAGTGACCTGGGATGGGGAATTGGTGGGATAGAGCTACCTATGGCCAATCTCTATGCTTTATATGATGCTCTTAATCTTCGCTCCTCCAATATTTTTCCCACTAAAACATGTTTCCACTGGCTGTTTTTATATTTAAAGGTGGTCTGTATCTAACACTCCTAAATACGGGTAATGAGCAACACTTTATCGGGTGTTTGCATATTTCTGTTCTCTCGCAATTACTGCCTGCTATTGGCTGTGATTCTGACACAGGAGATTATGGAGACAGATTGTACGGAACGAATGTGCTGAACGAGATTAGAAAGAAATAGAAAAAGCACAGGGCCAATAAATTCCTCGTGAGAGCCTTATCGTACAAGTACACACTGACATGTCTCATATTGTCCCAGCCTCTTAATCCAGCGCTTCGTGACGACATCTCCTCCAAAGTCCCACATCCACCATATGTTCCCCAACAACACTGCATTTAATCCAACTGTGCAGTTAGGAGAACACAGTCGCACTTAACAGCGCCACAGTTGGGACTGCCATCGCTTCGCTGAGCCATTATTCTCACAACATGTCACAGTCACCCTTCACTATACCGTACACTCACCCTTACCAATATTTCCACAGTGTGTTTTCTAATGATGTGAATAGTATCAGTAATGCAATAGGGTCTCGCCTTTGTTTACTCGCCTTGGTATTTTTCAGAAAACCGAACTGACGCTATATAGTTGAAGTTCCAATTCAGTCCATTGAATGAAGCGATTCTTTACAACACGGCAGAGTAACGAACTGCCTCTCGATTTGACCTTACCTGTGATTGCTTTAGCAAGCAACCTGCTCAATCACCGGGTACTGGGACTAAACTCAGTCTCCCCGATCACTCTCCGACATAGAGATTACACAGAACATTCACACTTTGTGCACAACACTTCTGCAAAACAGTGGTTGATATTTTAATTTATCTGAAAGAATATGTTTTTGTATAAAGATTGTAGAAAGGGCGCTGTGGGTGGAGGCTTGAATCTGGTGAATGAAGCTTATTTTCAACATTTATAAACCTAGGTGGAAACAGCAACAGAACTGGTGATAGTGTGACACAAGCCACATCGCAGGGGAATGCAGGAAATCCGGAGCAATCATGAAAAAGCGAATACCTGCATTTATATAACACCTTTCATCATCTCCGGACGTTCCAAAGTTCCTTCGAGCCAACAAAATACCAATGATTGTAGCAATAATGTTGTAAAGACCCAGCAGCCAGTTTGCAGACAGCAAGATTCCACAAACAGCAGTGTGAATGACCAGATCGGCTGTTTTAGTGAAGGTTTGGGAGATAAATATTGTAAGAAGTTTAACAACACCAGGTTAAAGTCCAACAGGTTTATTTGGTAGCAAAAGGCACACAAGCTTTCGGAGCTGCAAGCCCCTTCTTCAGGTGAGTGGGAATTCTGTTCACAAACAGAACTTATAAAGACACAGACTCAATTTACATGAATAATGGTTGGAATGCGAATACTTACAACTAATCCAGTCTTTAAGAAACAAAACAATGGGAGTGGAGAGAGCATCAAGACAGGCTAAAAAGATGTGTATTGTCTCCAGACAAGACAGCCAGTGAAACTCTGCAGGTCCACGCAACTGTGGGAGTTACAAATAGTGTGACATAAACCCAATATCCTGGTTGAGGCCGTCCTTGTGTGTGCGGAACTTGGCTATCAGCCAAGACGGCCTCAACCAGGATATTGGGTTTATGTCACTATTTGTAACTCCCACAGTTGCGTGGACCTGCAGAGTTTCACTGGCTGTCTTGTCTGGAGACAATACACATCTTTTTAGCCTGTCTTGATGCTCTCTCCACTCCCATTGTTTTGTTTCTTAAAGACTGGATTAGTTGTAAGTATTCGCATTCCAACCATTATTCATGTAAATTGAGTCTGTGTCTTTATAAGTTCTGTTTGTGAACAGAATTCCCACTCACCTGAAGAAGGGGCTTGGAGCTCCGAAAGCTTGTGTGCCTTTTGCTACCAAATAAACCTGTTGGACTTTAACCTGGTGTTGTTAAACTTCTTACTGTGTTTAACCCAGTCCAACGCCGGCATCTCCACAGATAAATATTGGCCAGGACTCTGGGGAGAATTCCGCTACTCACCATTGTAGTGCACCGAGATCGCTTACCTCTGTCTGAGTAGCACTGATGTAATTTAGAGAGTGGTGCAGATCTGGGTTGGAGAATCATACACCACAAGTGGATCTGTCTCTGGCGAAGTGGGATATTGTTCCAAAGCTGAAATGTTTTCCATTGGACTTCACACATGAAAAAGGCAAAATGCCAAGCGCAAGTTATGGCTTTTGAAACCAGAAACTGCTGATCTCCAGGTTTAGTTTTCTCGAAGTTTCGTGCTGAATCAGCAAAGGGTTTGACTAAAGTTTTTCAGCAAAAACGTGCTTGGGCCTCCAGAGAAAGTTAGAAGCAGAACCAGACTCATTGGGAATAGGGGCAGGGAGGAGGGACGATAAGGGATGGAGAGGAGGGAGAGGGAACTCAATGAAATGGGGAGGAGGCGAGGGGGTATTCTATTTGGGGAGTGAGAGTGGGATGGGGCTATCTGGATGAGCACTTGGCACATTATAACATTCAGGGCTTTGGGACAAGTGCTGAATTAGGTGGAAGTTCAGGTTTTTCTAATGTGTCGGTGCGGACTCGATGGGCCGAAGGGCCTCTTATGCGCTGTATGATTCTATGATCCTATATTATTTGGAATGGGGCGGAGAGGAGGATATTATTTGGGATAGAGTGGGGAGGGGAATATTATTTGCGTTGGGGTGGGGAGGGGGATATTATTTGGGGTGGGGAGGAGAATATTATTTGGGGAGGGGGATATTATTTGGGTTGGGGTGAGGAGGGGGATATTATTTGAGGTGGGGAGGGTGATATTATTTGGGGTGGAGAGGGGGATATTATTTGCGTTGGGGTGGGGAGGGGGATATTATTTGCGTTGGGGTGGGGAGGGGGATATTATTTGAGATGGGGAGGGGGATATTATTTGGGGTGGCGAGGGAGATATTATGTCGGGAGGGGGATATTATTTGGATTGGAGTGGGGAGGGGGGATATTATTAGGGGTGGGGTGGTTTGGGGGATATTATTTAGGATGGGGTGGGGTCTATTATTTGGGGTGGGGAGGAGGATATTATTTGGGGTGGAGTGGGGAATATTATTTGGGTTGTGGTGGGGAGGGAGATATTATTTGGGATGGAGTGGAGTGGGAGAGTGTGGCCGTGGGATGAGGCGGAGTTTGTAACCAGTGCATTGAGTTGCAGTAAAGAGCCAGGGCCCCACAATGACTAATTGATACAGTCACTGCGATGATGATCGGACATATTATTATTGACCATCTAAATATTTCAAACATCATTCTCGGTGCACAGCTTGAAAGTTAAACTTTAAAAGATAAATATGGTTTGCAGAAATTTGACAGTTCCCCGAGCCACAGATGATTAAATAAAGCCGGATTCTCGCAATGTTTGTTATTAATAAGGTGGTTGCCGCCCGGATGAAATGTTGCCCTGGGACCATTGCTTCGCCCCTGTCAATTCACGGTGTGATTATCAGCGAGAGCAAGTGCTGGAATTTGTTGTCCTGAGGTTGGGGGGCATCGACTTCCCCGGCTTCCTTTCACAATGGCATCTCTTGTGGGGCTGCCAATTCCCACTCAGCCTTTACCAATGAATAGCTTCATAAAGCCGATTACAGGCTTCAGCGAATTCCTGAAGGACCCAAAAGCGGCGCAGGTGCAACAGAGGCGAGAGGGCCCCTGATCCCAGTGTCAGAACAGAGAAAGCTAGGAATGGTCGGGACCACACAAAATCACAGCTCCAGCCTAATACAGAGCGCCTCACCTACTCGCTATAACCCAGATCCTCATTCAGTTTCACTCCCTGTAACACACTCACTGGAACATTAACCCTCAGTCTCACTCCCGCTAACCAAAACCCTCACTTTCACTCTCTGCCACACAGACTCACACATTTGTAACTCGGACTCACTTCCTGTAACTTACATCCTGATCCACTTCCTAGGGCGATCAGCCTCTGATACGATGTAACTCAGCAAACTGGGAGCCAGGAGGTTTATCTAAAATTCACTAAACGTCTTGAAGAGAAAGCCAGCTGGTTATGACCTGTTTGTTACTATCTGTGAAATGCTTCACACCAAAATCCTGGGTATTTTCGACTTTTCATAAAATACTTTTTTTTCTGTCCTACCCTGGTACAATCTATCAATAAGAAGTCTCACAACACCAGGTTAACGTTCCACAGGTTTATTTGAAATGTCTCTAACTCTCAGCCCCCTGCCACCCCCTCCCCCACCTCTCTGTATCTCTCAGGGTCCCCTCTCCCGTATCTCTCAGGATCCCAGTGTCCTTAGTTCCGTCAAGCCCAGAAAGAAAGATGGAATGAGCAAAACAGTTCAATCCTCATCGTTCATGTACATAACCCCAAGATCTCTAATTCTGATAAATATATTTCCATTTTAAATAGAACTTCTAACTTGCAATTATTAAGAAGAAAAAAGAGAAACAATTCAGGCTGTGGACAAGACGTCAGGGAAATGAAACTGGGTGAGTTGTTCTTGCAAAGAGCCAGCGCAGACACGACTGGCTTAATGACCGCCGTCTGTGATGTAACCATTCTCCAATTCTGCCATTCCAAATCTACAATGAAAGGGCAGGATGGCATTATCAGAGATCATATAGAAGATAGAATCTATGGAACGGAGAGAGGCCCTTTGGTCCATTCTGGTCCATGCCGACCAAAATACCCATCTAAGCTAACCCCATTTGCCTGCATTTGGTCCATATCCCTCTAAACCTTTCCTATCCATGTATCTGTCCAAGTGCCTGTTAAATGTTGTCAATGTCTCTGCCTCAATCACTTCCTCTGGCAGCTCATTCCACATACGTACCACCCTCTGTGTAAAAAAGGAGCTCCTCAGGTTCCCATTCATTCTTTCCCCTCTCAACTTAAACCTATGCCCTCTAGTTCTCGATTCCCCAACTCTGGGATAAAGACTGGATAAAAGCCCACTGACTGCCACAGCTATCTGGACTACAGCCCTTCGCACCTATAAGGACGTCCTCCATCCCTTTCTCTCAGCGCCTTTGCCTCTGTCACATTTGTTCTGATGATGCCACTTTCCAAAGTGGTGCTTCTAATATGTGCTCCTTCTTCCTCAGCTGTTGTTTCCACCTACAGTTGATGACAGGGCCCTCAACAGCTTGCGGTCCGCCTCCCGCGCCATGACCCTCACCCCCCCCCTTCCCTTTCAGAGCAAGGATAGAGACTCCCTTGCTCTCACATTTCATCCCGCCAACCACTGCATGTAAAGCATAATCCTTCGCCATTTTCACCAACTCCAGCGTGATGTTGCCGCTGAGTACATCTTCCCTTCACTCCCTCTGTCAGCATTCCACAAGACCGTTCCCTCCGGGAAAACCTAGTTCATTCCTCCATTATACCCAACACCTGTCCCATTACTCATGGCACCTTCCCATGCAATGGCAGAAGGTGTAACACCTGTCCCTTTACCTCTTCCATGTTCACCATCCAAGGCCCAAAAAACTAATTCCAGGTTAAGCAGCGTTTCACTTGCACCTCCTTCAATTTGGTCTATTGCATTCGCTGCTCCTAATGTCAGATCAGAGAGACCAAGTGTAGACTGGGTGATCGCTTTGCTGAGCACCTTCAGTCTGTGCGCAATCAGGACCCTGACCTTCTGGTTCCTTGCCATTTTAACACACGATCCTGCTCCCATGCCCACATGTCTGTCCTTGTCTTGCTGCAATGTTCCAGTGAAGCTCAACACAAACTGGAGGAACAGCATCTCATCTTCCAGCTGGGCACTTTACAGCCTTCCGGCCTCAACATCGAATTCAACAACTTCAGATGATTGGCTCTACCCCAACTCCATCCCTTTGTTTTCATTTTATTGAATTTTTAACTGTTCTCTACCTTTTATTTCTTTATTGTCTTTCTTTATTTTTCTCCCCCCCCCCACTCTTTCACCCTTTTGTATCCCCCCTTTTCTTATCTCCCCCCCCTTGCTTACCCTTTTTCCCCTTTTTCTCAATTTTAACTCTCTCCCACCCATCTCCCCTCCCCCACATCTTCATCAGTCACACATTACCCTCTGATTTCAGCTTCTCTGCCATTTGGCCATTCACACCTTCTATTCTCTCTATGGACTGCCATTAGTGCCTCTTAACTTTTCCCCTTGTTTTTGTGGCTTTGACTCCTCTTTCATTCCCTCACCCTGCAGTATAAATATCTCTCACTTTCTCTGTCTTCTAGCTTTGACAAAGAGTCATCTGGACTCTTTTCTCTCCTTACAGATGCTGTCAGACCTGCTGAGATTTTCCAGCATTTTCTCTTTTGATTCCAGGGAAAAAGACTGAGTGCATTCACCCTATCCATGCTTCTCATGATCTTATACACCTCTATAAGATCACCTCTCAGTTTCCTACGCTCCAAAGAAAGAAATCCTAGCCTGTCCAATCTCTCCCTATAACTCAGTCCCTTGAGTTCTGGCAACATCCTTGACTATATAGTAATCTTTTAATGCATCATTTAATGCTTACATCAAATTAAATAGTTTGCAGCACATAAACAAATCATTCAGCTTAACTGGTTCATGCCAACATTCATGTTGCACACGAGCTTCCTCCCACTCTATTTCATCTCAATGTATCAACATTTCCTTTGATTTCTGTCTTGGGATTACCAAGCAACCCCCTTAAATGCATCTATACTATTCACTTCAAGTGTTCCTTGTGATAGTGATTTCCACATTCTTACGATTTTTTGGGGTAATTAAATTTCTATTAAACCATTTATTGGATTTATTAGTGACTATCTTACGTTTGTGATTCACTCCTGCACAAGTGCCAACATTTTCTGTACATCTGCCCCATCAAACCTTGTATTATTTTAAAGATCTCTATCAGGTTACCCCCTTGGTCTTCTCTTCACTAGAGAAAAGTATATGCTCTCATTTCTGCCATCATCTTGTGAATCGTTTTTGTACATTTTCCAATGCCTCTATATGACACACAGCAGAGGGTGCACAATACCCCACTGTAACCTAATCAGCCAAATCTATGCAAGTTTAATATAACTTCTCTGCGTTTCACTCACCACTCTAGAAATAAATCCAATCGGTGGGTTCACTTTAATAGCATTAGTATTTTTATGCACTTGTAGTGATTGTTAAATGTGTACCCCTAGGTCCCTTTACTGCTCTACCCAATTTAGATTCTTGTGCTTTATCTTTGTGACTTCTTTACCCTTTCGACCGATCCCACACTCATCTATATTGGCATTTGTTTGTCAATTACATGTCCATTCTGTATCTTTATTGATGCTAATTTGTATTTTGTGTTAACTATACTCTTCAATTTATTGTTGGTTGCAAATTTTGAAATTCTGTTTCCAATTCTTGAGCCCAAACCATTAATAAAAATGACCCACAGCGGTCCTAGCGCCGACCCTTGAGCAAAAGGACTTCTCATCTATAAAAGCTCATCTAAAAAGCTACACTTAACCCCGTAATCTCTGTTTTCACCTTTGTAACTACATTGCTAATCATTCTGCTACTTGTTCCTCCCGCATGCTCTGATCTTCGTTATCTGAGTCCGAAGGTTTTGGGTGGAGATCTAAATATATTGCGTTTCTCACCTTACCCTTATCTACTTTTTCTGTTACTCCTCCAAAGAATTCAATAAAGTTGCTCAAATACGATCTTCCCCTTTGGAATCCGTTCTGAATGTTCTTTATTGTATTTTCAGTCTCTGGGCTGTGTTTTATTACATCTTTCAATGCGGACTGGATGTTAAGCGAGAGGAACAACATTTGCTTGGACTCGTTCCAACTGTTTAAAAAAAATCAGAATCCCATGCTAGTCCTTTAACATTGTTCCCTCGTATGTAATAGAGGTGAATTCTGCAATCTGCACTCGTTATCTGATGTTAAGGGCTTTAAACGAATTTCAGGAATCCCGTCAATTGGTAAAGGAGACACCAGCTGCAATATGAGCAGCGTCCAGCCACCAAAACCACACATTCCGGAGCGGTTTTCCCCCAGATATTTGCACAGAATCGGAATTTGGGCCATTCCTCTAACGAAAATAGAACAGACTCCGATTTTTCCCACTGGAGTTAGTTGTAGGAGTAAACACTCTATTTAAACTCAGCGAAGCATCTTGGAAACTCTCCTGAAACATGTTTGATATCCGAACTCAATGGATAAGATCGGCAAAAATAGAAACAAAGGAAGGATGCACTGGTGTTCCTACATAAGGACTAAGCACAGGTCGAGAAGTGGTGCTGTTATACTTCCGGAGAATATAGATCAAACATTGAAATACTATAAAGCAATCTAAAATGCAGGCTCGATAGTGAAACACTTGTGAGCGATTTCTTAAATACAGAAAATATGGAGCAGACATCGGAACAGGAAGCATTTGCTCAAACAATACAGGGAATATAGGCCAATGACATTGCCAGTTAGGAACGGACATATTGTAAATAGAGAGACCTCTGCTCCCACCCCGACTGCAATAGATCAGCTGACCTCAGTTGCGATGGTAGAAAAGAGCTGGTTAGGTGCAGTGACCCGAACAGACGCCTGGAGTGTGGCGACTAGGGGAATTTCACAGTAACTTCATTGCAGTGTTAATGTAAGCCTTATTTGTGACACTAATAAATAAACTTTAAGAAGGGGAGGTGGCTGTATGTGTCAAAGTTAGACAAGTTTCTTATTCCTGGTCACTATTCAGCAGTTGTAGAAATTGTAGAAATGTGTCACTTTCTCTCCAAGTGTCCCATCTGCCAGTTTGAACATGGAACAGAAGCAATAGGAGCAGGTGTAGCTAGAATCTGCTTCTTGAATCTGCTCTACCTTTAAAGACCATGGCTGATCTTCAGTCTCAACTTCACTTTCCTGTCCAATTCATTTATCCTTCGATTTCCTTAGATTCCAAGAATCTATGGGTGTCAGTTTTGAACATATTTGCAACTGAGTATGCCACTGCTGGGGTAGAGAATTCCAAAGATTCACGATCTTTTGAGTGGAGAAATTTCTCCTCATATTAATCCTAAATGACTGTCCCCTTTATAGACAGTGTAAAGAGCCTTTTGGCATTTACCTGGTCAAACCCCTTAGAATCTTATATGTTTCAATAAGATCACCTGATTCTTCTAAGTCTCAGAGAATATAGCCCCATTCTACTCAATCTGTCCTCATAACATTACCCTTTCATGCCAAGAGTCAATCTGGTGAACCTTTGCTGCTCTGCCTCTAAAGCATATTTATCCTTACTTAAGTATGGAGACTAAAAATGTATGCAAAGCTCAAAAATGTGGGCTCACTAAAGCCCTGTGCAACTTCAGAAAGACTTCCTTACTCTTATACACCAATTCCCTTGTTAAAGGCTAACATAGTATTTGCCTTCCTAATTGCTTGCTGTTCCAGCATGTTAATATCCAGTGTTTCATATACAAAGGACAGCCAGATTCCTCTGAACACCAAACATTCAACCATTTTTCACCATTTAAAGAAATATTCTGCTTTTCGATTTTTCTACCAAAGATAATTTCACATTTCTCCAGATTCCCATTTAACTAATCGATAATCCCTTTCTGTCCTCCTTGCAGCTTACTTTTACAATTATCTTTGTAGTTTCAACAAATTTGGATACATTTTAATTGATCCATTCATTTAAGTTATTACATCACTCCGCTGGTCAAAGCCTGCCAACTTGAAAGTGGCCAGTTTATCCCTATTTTCTGTTTTCTGTCTTTTAACCAATCCTTTATCTGTGCTAACGTATTACCCCTAAACCCATAAGCTATTGTATTGTCTTTCAACTTTTTTGTGTGGCATCTTATTGAATGCCTATTGAAAAATCAAATGTACTGCATCCACTCACTGGTTTAGAAAGCTTAGAAACCCTACAGTGCAGAAAGAGGCCATCTGGCCCATCGAGTCTGCACCAACCACAATCCCACCCAGGCCCTACGCCCATATCCCTACATATTTTACCCACTAATCCCTCTAACGCATCTCAGGCCACTAAGGGGCAATTTTAGCATGGCCAATCAACCTAACCCGCACATCTTTGGACTGTGGGAGGAAACCGGAGCACCCGGAGGAAACCCACGCAGACACGAGGAGAATGTGCAAACTCCACACAGACAGTGACCCAAACCGGGAATCAAACCCAGGTCCCTGGAGCTGTGAAGCAGCAGTGCTAACCACTGTGCTACCGTGCTGCCCAAACATCCTTCAACAATATTAATAGGTTGACCAAACTTGATTTCCTTTTCCTAATATCATGTTGACTTTTCCTAATCATATTGAGATTTTCTAAATGCCCTGCCACTGCTTCCACAATAATGGATTCCAGCAATTTCCCAATTCCTGATTTCAGATGAACTAGCCTGTAGTCTCCTGTTTTCTCCCTCTCTTTTTTCTTGAATAATGATTTATGTTTGCTACCTTCCGATCCACTGGGAACATTCCAGAATCTAGGGAATTCTGGAAGATCATAGCAAATGCCTCCAATACATCCACAGTGAGCTATTTAAGAACTCCAGGATATATGCCACCAGGTCCAAGGAGTTTGTCAGCTTTCAATCTGTGCGTGTATCACATCTGCCTATTTGTGTGAAATTGTCAGTCTGTGCATCTGTGTATATGTGTGGCACTGACTGTGAATGTGTACACCTGCCAGTCTGTTCATGTGGTGCTGCTGCTCTGTGTGTCTGTCTCACCTACCTGATATTGCGTAGATATTAAGTGAGGACATGCCTGGGTTCAGCTGCCATTTGAATGCTTTGCTGGTATTTACACATGAATGATGCCAATTTATCTAAGATATTTAATAGGGTTGGTAGAACTGTATCCCAGTGAAAACCTCAGGAAAGAGGCAAAAGTGGTGTGTGTAGGAGGCACAAGAAAAGAGGGATAAAATGAGCAAAGGAGATGTATATGTTTGATTAAGGTAATCATGAAAACGGATTGTTTCTGATTAACTTTTCTATTGTAAAAAAAAAGCTTTATTGCTATTAAAGAATTTTTTGCGACATCATCAAGATTAAGTACTCTGTCATTCTGGTAGCTGTTAGAACAGGCCGCTCTTTATGAGTCCACTAAAATTCTGTCACTGTATTTTATTGCATCATTTAACTTTCATGAATTATCTCTCTATAATTAAGGCAAATCACAATCTATTTCATGAATCCAAAACCAATTCCAGTATTAAAATGTTTTACATGTGATAAGAGCAATGGTACACAATGATAATTCCACCCACAATATCCTTTCTGAATTCTCCCTGTGATTTATTGCACAGGCCACTTTCCCAGTGCTATTTTCATTTGTTCAATTATACCTTGATGATATTGTATCAGAGGTGAAATATGGTTCACTGAGCTCTAATCCAGTGACATAAGTTTTTCCACCAGAAAATAGAGAAAATTACTACAAAGTACAGAAACATCTTAGGTGCAATTGACTAATAATAATAAATGTACATTCTTGCTGCACAGTGTATAGGTGGAAAATTAAACTCCAGACCTATCTTTCTGTAGAACATTTTATCAAGCTAATTCTCACACAAATCAACTGTTAAGAAATAAGATAGACTGCAATTGTATATTGCATTGTTTCTCTGAGGTGCTCCTTTAATTTGAATTCTCGGGGTGGGGTGGGGGGGTGATATTTTCCACGTTGACCTTTCTAACTTCAACTCATTTGTTTAACAACTTAGTAATCAATAGATAATATTGTCTATTCTTAGTGCTCCCTAGGGTGAAAATACGTTCATGTGTGTTGGGGAACGATCCATGTGCTTTCTGAGATTGGCTACAACTATTTACAAGTTAGTGAGAGCTTGTATTTTAGTTCTGGGATTTAAATAATTAGCAGAATTAATGGATGAGGGTGTAATATTCCCATTTTCCTCTTCACAAATATGTTGCCTGAACACTTTTAGTGTCAAAATATTCAAAGTACTCCCTCCTATTGGCACAAAGATTTATTTCGGTGTAACTGTTGATGATTTGACAAATTTACTTTCCATCACATGATCAGCCAAGGTGCTTCAGCAAACAACGCTGCCACCTCCTGCTGTTACTCTTAAAGCAATTGAGATTCAGGCAGCTTTTGTTGGGAAGCAGATATTTTACTGCCTTGGTCTCCAAATAGTCAATCATGATTGACAGGTTGATCCTGGAGTCTCAAAAAGTTCATTGGCTGCCGAACCATTGCCGAAAATGCTCAGACTTCTTGTGAAGACGAATGAATCAGCTCATTGGCTGCCAAATCACGCCACAGCTGGGTAAAGACAAAATGATGAACGAGGATGGTAAATGCCTGGAATGGGCTGCCAGAGGAGATGGTGGAAGCAGATTCTATAACAACTTTTAAGAGGCATTTGGGTAGATACATGAATAGGCATGAATAGGCAGGGAATAGATACGGACCACATAGAGGCAAGAAAATATTAGATTAGAGAGGCATTTGTGCCTACATAAGCTTGGTGGGCCAAAGGGCTGTTCTTTGTTTGAGGAGACAGGGGCCTCCAAGAGGGCAAAAACCTAATGTTTCCATCAGGAATGGGTAAATGTATTTCTTTTAATGAATGTCAAAGGCAAGACAATTTGTCTCATTTATCAACAGAATGTAGCGTTGAGTAAAAGAGGTAATTTGGAACGGCATCACAAGACAATGCATGATATTTCAAGAAAATTTCCCTTTAAATGGTGCTATTTGGACAAAGAAAGTTGGAGAGGTAAAGGGAAAGTTGCAAGCCCAGCAATCACTCTTTTCAAAATGTGTGGCTAAAGGCAAGGCTAGCAAAAGGGCATATTTTCGCACACCTGATGAAGGGGCAGCGCTCCGAAAGCTTGTGCTACCAAATAAACCTTTTGGACTTTAACCTGTGTTTTGAGATTTCTCACTGTGTCTTTTCGCATTAGCCATCTGCTCGCAAAACATAAGGAACCATTCATCGATGGTGAAGTTATCAGGAAGGCTATGATGGTCACTGCAGCCACCTTGTTCAAAGACTTTAAAAACAAAAATGAAATTATGACAGCCATCAAAAGCGTGTCGCTTGGTGCTTCAACAGTAGCCAGAAGGGTGCAATTATTGTCCGAGGATGTGTCTCAGCAAATACACCAAGACTTCAGGCTGTGAATGTTTCTCACTGCAGTTTGATGAGTCAGTAGACATGATGGATACGGGCCAGCTGATTGTTTTCATTCTCACGGCATTCAAAGATACAATAACAAAGGAGGACTTCCTCACTCTTTTGCCGCTTAAAGAGTGGACAAGAGATGAGGATGCCTGCAACAAATTTAAAAGGTAAGTGACTCAGAAAAACATTCCAATCAAGAAACTGGTTTCAATCACAACTGATAGTGCACCGTCAATGCTGGGTGTCAGTGCAGACTTTGTTGCACTTTGCAGAATCACGGAATCATACACATTGGCCAGAACTTTGCCGCCACGCCCACACAGCTTCATCCCTAGAATTAGGTCCAGCACTGCACCGTCCCTTGTTGGACCCTCGACATATTGGCCTAAAAAGTTCTCCTGAACATATTTCAAGAAATCCATTCCATCTAAGCCCTTAACACTATGTCTATCCCAATTAATGTTGGGAAAGTTGAAACCACCTAATATAGTTGCCCTACTGTTATTGTTTTTACACACTTCTGCGAATTGTCCACATATTTGCCCCTCAATTTACCACTGACTACCAGGGAGTCTATAATAAACACCTAGCAATGTGGCTGTCCCTTTTTTATTCCTAAGCTCTACCCACAAAGCTTCATTTAATGTCCCCTCCAAGATATCATCTCTCCTTACTACAGTAACTGACTCCTTAACTAATAATGCAATGCCTCTGTCCTCTTTTACCCCCTCCCCTGTCTCGCCTGAAGATTCTACATTTCGGGATGTTGAGCTGCCAATCCTGCCCCTTCCTCAGCCACATCTCTGTGATGGCTATTATATCATAATTACACGTGTCAATCCTCGACCTTAACTCATCTGTTTTACCTTTAATATCCCTGGCATTAAAGTAGAGGCCATCAAGCATTGCCTTATGCCCTTGAAACTTAATACGGCTGCACTCCCTCTGACTTGATTGTTTTACTGTATTATGCTGTGTCCCTATTCTGCGAACAGTCTGTATCCCCCTCCACCCCCGGTTCCCCCCCCCCCCCCCTCCATCTGCCCCCCTCCCCCTTCCCCACCTCTGCTGAATTAGTTTAAACTCCTCCCAACAGTATTAGCAAACCCACCCACAAGGATGTAGACCATCCCACTTGTACAGTTCCCACCTTCCCCAGAAATGTTCCCCATGGTCCAGGAATCTAAAACCCTCCCTCCTGCACCAACTCCTAAGCCACATATTCATCTGCACTATCCTCCTATTTCTGTGAACGCTATCACGTGACACTGGGAGTAATCCAGAGAGTACAACCTGATTAGTCCTGCTCTTTAGTCTACTGCCTAATCCCTGAATTCTTGGTGCAAGACCTCATCCATCTTTCTATCTATGTCATTGGTACCAACATGTACCATGACCTCTGGCTTATTACCTTCCCCTTTCAGGATGCCCTGCAGCCATCAGTGACATCCTAGACCTTGGCTGTAGGGGGGCAACACACCATCCTGGAGTCATGTTGATGGCCGCAGTAGCACCTACTTGTAGTCCTGACTATAGAATCCCCTATTGCTATTGCCCTGCCTCTCTTCCTTCCCTCCTGTACTGGCTGTTTGTGGTGCCAGATGCTTGGCACTGTCTGCACTCCCTGGAGAAACCAGCACCCTCATCAACCTCCAAAATGGAATACCATTCCCTTCCTCCCTCCAGTCCCTTCCGTTGAGGTGTGACCAACTCTCTAAATGTGCTATCCATGCTGTTCTTAGACTTGCGGTTCCTGAATTTCCCTCCTTTGTCGATTACCACTGTGTTATCCGCCAACAAGTGCTAATCAGGTAGGTCTTTTCTCACGTAATGACAGTTGTTGTCAAGATTGTCAACATTGCTTGTTCAAATCGTTACTCAAGCTTGATGCCACCTATGGTGAGCTAACGCTTCATGCAGATGTGAGGTGGTTAAATTGAGGAAAAATTGTCCAGAGATTTTTAGATCTGCTCCCTGAAATTGTCACCTTTCTTAAATCAAGAAATGAGGTGTAAGCGAGCTGTCAGATAATGGGTGGTCGTTAAACTTGGCATTTCTTATTGACATAAGTGCAACATTGAATGAACTGAACCAAGAACTGCAGGGGAGGGACAGAGACTCGCGCATGATCAGCGCAATGAATGTGCACAATTTGAAACTGGGCCTGTGGCTCTCTCAGTTAAAGAACAAAATTACTGAGCACTTCCCAAATCTGGAGAAAATCCAACATCAGATCAAACAGAAAGGGTTTCATCCAAACAAATTCTGTGACCACCTGAACAAATTGGAAAAGGAATTCAACAGATGATTTCTGGAGTTAAACAAGATGGAATAAATCATTGTCTTAAATCTTTTTCTTCAACTGGACACTGGAGAACTGACAGCAAAATTTCAATAGGTGTTCAAACAAAGCAGTGGACTTGACATGGAAATGATCACCATGCAAAATGACATAGAGCTGAAAGCTAGTTCAAGGACAAAGACTTTTGGAGACTTGTAAACAGGAAAAAGTACCCTCTTCTGACACTGTGTGACAATGTAAAGGTCTACTTTAGTTCTACATACCTCTTTGAGGTGGCTTTTTCCCAGATGAAAATCATCAAGTCCAAGTATTGCACTTGTCTAACAGATGCCCAAACCCAGACTTCAGAGCATTCACAGTGTGAAAGCACAGGTGTCACACTAAGAAAAGGTGAGTTTTATGCATAAGAACATTTTGGGGAGTTTTAGTAAAGTCAATTTTTAAAGAGTAAATCTTGCGCTGCATTTTGATATTAAAAGTGATCTTGCAGTTAAAGAGGTTGGAGACAGCTGTTTCAGTGTTCAGAAATTCTTTCTCAATTGCCTAGAATCAATCTTTTAATATTTAAATACTTATTCAGAAAGCAGTGGAACTCTAACATAATATGACGCTACTGTACCTTTAAGAACTTTTTTTAAAAATCATGTTCTCTGTAGTTATTGTAAGCAGGTTTTCTTTTTCATTGTTGCCGGGTTGCTTAGGAGTCCTTTTATTGCTGCTTCAGTGGTTTAAATGGGATTTTGTTTATTTTTTCTCTGGGCTTCATGCAGTGTCCAGGATTTTATGACCTTTTGCATTGTTAGGGGGAAGAATGATTAACAGGTTAGGTCACAGGGGTTCTTTCATTTTCGGTTTTGGGCTGCTGTTTTAGTTTGGAAGGAGTTTGGACATCAGACTGAAGAGCAGTGTTTTTCTCTCTCTATGGTATTGTAAATTCTGCTGGCTAGCTGGAAGCAGGTCTTCTTGACTTCCTGGATGAGAATTCTGCAGTGGTTCACTAGCTGAATGCTAGAGTCCAGTAGTGGATTATCTCTACCTCGAGGGCTACTGGAAGTTACAAAGCTGGAAAGTCAAAGTTTCAATTCTCCAACCAATGGACTAAGTTCCAGCATCATGTGAGCATTCATATTTTCTGTGCTAAACCTGTAGCAGGTGTGTGTTTATAGGGAAGCTTGTTTGGTTGGAACATTTCCTAGTGTTGTGAACGTTTATACAATATCATGGTTGTTTTTTTTCTTGTTTGTGATTGGTAAAAGTTATTGCTATATGTTAACTGTATTCTTAAATGCATTTGTTTTGGTAGAAGCTCCCTAGTGGGTCATTTGAATCATACCTGAAGTGAAACATCTCATGCTCACTCTAACCAAATTCAAATTGCAAAACTTATGATCCAGGCGGACTTCATAAAACACTTTGGAGTTTCTGACCTGAATTATGACACAATTAGCAATCCATTTTTGTCCAATAGATTCCAACAACCCAAAGTACCTTGCTAATTCACCAATAATGCTTGCTTTGCCCATTTCCAACAACATTCCATAATGCTGTGGCACTTATCTTTCATCTCAGTAAAGCTGCCAAAAGAGGCTTTCTGGTAGGCTTTAATAAATAGTTTCAGATCTTTCTTTGCATCGCACCTTCACACCACTGAGTAACAGCAGCCTTGGCATTACTTGGAAATTATGAATAATGATACAATAGAACTGTATGAGATAAAAGTTAAATGAAAATGTTTTACATGTATGCAAACACAGATGGATTGGGCTGTATGCAAGAAGGTCGCTGGAAAATGATGATATAAGAATGAAATATAAATCACTGAGGATCTGAATAAGGAGATGTGATCCCAGGATGAAATAAGGAAGAAATTTTGATCATCTTAATAGAGGGGTGACTTTTACTGCCTTTTGATTCCAAAGATTATTTTTCAGACTGCCGTAGAACCTTGATATCTGCCACAAGAATCAGGTGCTATCTTCCAATGAAACTGAGTGTTGGGTAGCGGTTCATTATTTACTCTCATTCTTTATATCTTTGTTCAGGGCTGACTGTTTTTTGGAACTATCCAATCATTCATTGTTCTGCTTTCATTTCTTGTGATAAGGAGAGACATTTTTCACCGAAAATGTGTTTTGCCGTAATGTTCACAAGCTTATGTATATTGTGTATGATATGGAGGATAATGACAGATTGCAGATGTTGAATTGAGCTTATAGCAGCTTTCAAAAATCCTCTATTATTTCATATAACATAAAAGTGCAAGGTTTAAAAAGTCACCAATGTCTGTCATTATAACCTCATTGCTGCTTAGACAGAGTGTTGTGAAGAGAACAGTAGAAGGACATTCAAATGCCATTTCCTCTGTACAAAAGCACTTCAGCTCAAGTCATGTAATGTAGGTAAATACACAATTGTGACATCCACAAAATAGAATGTTAACATCACCCGATTGGCAGGAGGGGATAATAAGGCAATTTTGTTATACCCCTTCTGCTGAGTTGTGCTTAGATTGTAATTTATCCATTCGGATTTGAGAGCACCATATTGGTTATAATTGTTTTGAAATTAAATTTAAACACTGCGGTATATATTTGCAGTTTTTGCTCAACATCTTGTACAATTCTAGAATGCCGTTGCTGCTCCCTCTGAATTCTGGAGAACTGCCATTGAATCCATTACTTCCTCCCCAAGTTGATGAAAGCTATTTCTGTTCAAGTTCTCTTCATCCTCCCACCATCATCTATCGCTTTCTCATCACAAACTAAGACCTGACTTCCAGAACTCTGGCCTATCTATGGCACTGTGTGAAATGTTATATGGTTCATGGAAAATGAGGACTCATCTGTTGCCTGCTGACAGACAAAATGTGTGCACTTCATAATGCAACTTTCAAGTTGTTACAATATCTAGTGATTCTCTTTGTGCCAGTCAAGAGATCTTAACATTCTACTTTATGGATGTCTCAACTAAATATTGGGAAGACAAAAGCCTTTGGGCGGGATTTTACAGCCTCGCTCGAGCAAGACTGGAAATTCCCACCTGAGGTCAACGGACATTTCTGTTGTCCACCCCTCACCCGCTCTGATTCCATGGTGGGTGGGACATTTGAATTCCGGCGATTGTTTTTGATCCCAACCACAATTTCTGTTCCCTAGCCACTTACCCAAGCCCTGAACCTAACCTTTTCCTGACAACTGTCTTGTGGCTGAACCAGAATGAACATAACCTTGGCGTCATATGTGACACTGAGATGAAATTCTGACCACATATCGACTCCATTAAAAGACTGTGCACTCCTACCTCCATAACTCCAACCCTACCTCAACTCATCTGTTGCTGAAACCATCACCAATTGCTTTGTTAACTTTAGACTTGACTATCCCAATGATCGAATACAAATGCAAAATTTACAGATGCTGCAAATCTGAAATAAAAACAAAAAGTGCTGGAAATACTCAGCAGGTCAGACAGCATCTGTGGAGAGAGAAATACAGTTAATGTTTCAGGTCAACAACTTTTCATCAGAATTGAAGGATACAGATATAACACGTTCTTAGCAATGAAAGCAGGGAAGGTGATAAAAAGAACAAAAGGGAAGATCTGTGAGGGTGAAGGGCAGGAGAGATTAAATGACAAAAGGTTTCATGACACAAGAGCTCACAGCAGTGTGAGTGGCTAAAGTGAAGAAACAAAAGGTGTGTCTAAATGAGGTGTGAATAGGTAGATAGCAGCTGTCTGAATATAAAGGAAAGAATAAAGAAAGATGTGAGAAAACAACAAAACAAACTTCGAATATAACCTCTGCTTCTATTTTGTTATAAGAACATAAGATATAGGAGCAGGAGTAGACCACTTGGCCCATCAAGCCTGCTCTTCTATCCCGTACAATCATGACTGATCTTGGGCTTCAACTTCATTTTCCAACCTGATCCCATATTCCATGATTCCCTGAGAAACCAAAGATCTGTCTATCTCAGCCTTAAATATATTCAATGATGGAGCATCCACACTCTCCTGTGCAGAGAATTCCTAAGACTTTCTCCTCATCTCAGTCCTAAATGATCATTTCCCTATCCTGAGATTGTGCCTCTGTGTCCCAGATTTCCCAGCAAGGGAGACAACCTCTCAGTGTTTACCCTATCAAGCCCTTCTGCACCTTGCATGCTTCAGTGAGGTCACCTCTCATTTTCCTAAACTCTACAGATCATAGACCCAATTTACTCAGCCTCTCATCAATGGACAACCGTCAGTGACAACAGAGCAAAACCATCCAATAAAGCAGTTCTCTTTGATGGCTAGGGAATAGGCTTCAGGTGAAAATGTGTACAGTCTCACTGACAAGGATGTATGCAATCCTACTCTATCCAATTACTAAACCATTAGGAAAGGCTATTATGAGGCATGGAACTTAATCTGGGTGGGGAACTGTGGAAAGAAAGTTGCAATTTCCAACCATTAATAAATCACCTTAAGAAATCTAAAGACTGTGTGGATCATTGTTCTCACATTTACATCAAATAAAGTTGCTGTAACTTAAAAGAAATCCTTTGAAATGAAATCATAGCTCTGGCTGTTAGCTCATAATTTGCGTGTAAAATCAGCAAACCCCTTGTACAAATTTTCCATATACCTCTTGTTGGGCTGTGAAGAAGAGCAACTATCTTATTATTAAACAATCTGTTCATGTCAGAGACAGCAAGGAACATCTTTCTAAGAGCTCATTAATGCCTCATGCAGTTGTTCCTATTCTCCTGAGTTTAGGCACTGCTAGATTTGCCTTTTCTTATTGCCTCTATTATTTTACTTGTAAATAAATCTGACCCTGTATTTTAGCCTTTACACATTGCATTCATGATGTGTTAATTCCTTGCTACAAAAATGAGATTAGGTGGTAGGCATCCCACATGTTCCCCACTAGATCTAAATAGGGCAATTGTACACCTAAACTACACCAAGCCCATAAAATTTGCTCAATTAAGTCTACTTATGAAAACAATGATGTTGTTCTGAATATAAATGTAAGTTGTTTGGGTTTAATTTCAGTTTGTTTGGGTTTAATCTCAGTTGTTTAGGTTTAATCACAGTTTGTTTGGGTTTAATATCAGTTTAGAGTCTCCCACCTTCCCCCCTCCTCTAACCTAAAAAAAGGACTCGGAGTGAGAGCAGGTACGCTTTTTTTTTCTCTTTCGTTTCTTAGTAAGGGAAGTTAGCAGGGATGTTAGTGCAGGCAGTGCAATGTTCCTCCTGTGGGATATTTGAGGTGAGGGACACCAGTAGTGTCCCAGCTGAGTACACCTGCAGGAAGTGCATCCAATTCCAGCTCCTTGAAGAGCGTGTTAGGGATCTGGAGCTGGAGCTGGATGAACTTCAGATCATTCGGGAGGCAGAGGTGGTCATAGATAGAAGCTTCAGGGATGTAGTTACTCCGAAGAATGAAGATAGATGGGTGACGGTAAGAGGGGCAGGGAGGAGGCAGTCAGTGCTGGAATCCCCTGTGGTCGTTCCTCTCGGCAACAAATGTACCACTTTGGATACTGTTGGGGGGATGACCTACCAGTGGTAAGCCACGGTGACCGGATCTCCAGCACTGAGTCCATCCCTGTGGCTCAGAAGGGAAGAACATAAGAACATAAGAACATAAGAAATAGGAGCAGGAGTAGGCCATCTAGCCCCTCGAGCCTGCCCCGCCATTCAATAAGATCATGGCTGATCTGACGTGGATCAGTACCACTTACCCGCCTGATCCCCATAACCCTTAATTCCCTTACCGATCAGGAATCCATCCATCCGCGCTTTAAACATATTCAGCGAGGTAGCCTCCACCACCTCAGTGGGCAGAGAATTCCAGAGATTCACCACCCTCTGGGAGAAGAAGTTCCTCCTCAACTCTGTCTTAAACCGACCCCCCTTTATTTTGAGGCTGTGTCCTCTAGTTTTAACTTCCTTACTAAGTGGAAAGAATCTCTCCGCCTCCACCCTATCCAGCCCCCGCATTATCTTATAAGTCTCCATAAGATCCCCCCTCATCCTTCTAAACTCCAACGAGTACAAACCCAATCTCCTCAGCCTCTCCTCATAATCCAAACCCCTCATCTCCGGTATCAACCTGGTGAACCTTCTCTGCACTCCCTCCAATGCCAATATATCCTTCCTCATATAAGGGGACCAATACTGCACACAGCATTCCAGCTGCGGCCTCACCAATGCCCTGTACAGGTGCATCAAGACATCCCTGCTTTTATATTCTATCCCCTTCGCAATATAGGCCAACATCCCATTTGCCTTCTTGATCACCTGTTGTACCTGCAGACTGGGCTTTTGCGTCTCATGCACAAGGACCCCCAGGTCCCTTTGCACGGTAGCATGTTTTAATTTGTTTCCATTGAGATAGTAATCCCATTTGTTATTATTTCCTCCAAAGTGTATAACCTCGCATTTCTCAACGTTATACTCCATTTGCCATATCCTCGCCCACTCACTCAGCCTGTCCAAATCTCTCTGCAGATCTTCTCCGTCCTCCACACGATTCACTTTTCCACTTATCTTTGTGTCGTCTGCAAACTTCGTTATCCTACACTCCGTCCCCTCCTCCAGATCATCTATATAAATGGTAAACAGTTGCGGCCTGAGTACCGATCCCTGCGGCACGCCACTAGTTACCTTCCTCCAACCGGAAAAACACCCATTTATTCCGACTCTTTGCTTCCTGTCGGATAGCCAGTCCCCAATCCACTTTAACACACTACCCCTAGCTCCGTGTGCCCTAATCTTCTTCAGCAGCCTTTTATGGGGCACCTTATCAAACGCCTTTTGGAAATCCAAAAACACCGCATCCACCGGTTCTCCTCCATCAACCGCCCTCGTCACATCTTCATAAAAATCCAACATGTTCGTCAAGCACGACTTTCCCCTCATGAATCCATGCTGCGTCTGATTGATCGAACCATTTCTATCCAGATGCCCTGCTATCTCCTCTTTAATAATGGATTCCAGCATTTTCCCTACTACAGACGTTAAGCTGACCGGCCTATAGTTACCCGCCTTTTGTCTCCTTCCTTTTTTAAACAGCGGCGTAACATTAGCCGTTTTCCAATCAACCGGCACTACCCCAGAATGCAACGAGTTTTGATAAATAATCACTAACGCATCCACTATTACCTCTGACATTTCTTTCAATACCCTGGGATGCATTCCATCCGGACCCGGGGACTTGTCCACCTTCAGTCCCATTAGTCTACCCAGCACTGCCTCTCTGGTAACATTAATCGTATTAAGTATTTCTCCTGCTGCCAACCCTCTATCGTTAATATTTGGCAAACTATTTGTGTCCTCCACCGTGAAGACCGACACAAAAAACTTATTTAAAGACTCAGCCATATCCTCATTTCCCACTATTAACTCCCCCCTCTCGTCCTCCAAGGGTCCAACATTCACTCTAGCCACTCTATTCCTTTTTATATATTTATAAAAACTTTTACTATCATTTTTTATATTAATTGCTAGCCTAGCTTCATAGTCTATCCTTCCTTTCTTTATCGCTTTCTTAGTCTCTCTTTGTTGTTTCTTAAATTTTTCCCAATCACTTGTTTCTCCACTATTTTTGGCCACTCTGTACGCAGCTGTTTTTATTTTAATACTCTCCTTTATTTCCTTCGTTATCCACGGCTGGTTCTCCCTTTTCTTACAATCCTTGTTTTTTGCTGGAATATATTTTTGCTGAGAACTGAAAAGGATCTCCTTAAAAATCCTCCACTGTTCCTCAGCTATCCTACCTGCCAGCCTGCTCTCCCAGTCTACCTTAGCCAATTCATCCCTCATCCTATCATATTTCCCTCTGTTCAAACAGAGGACACTGGTTTGGGACCAAACTTTCTCCTCTTCCATCTGAATCAGAAATTCGACCATATTGTGGTCACTAGACCCAAGAGGGTCCTTCACAATAAGATCCTTAATTCTACCTACCTCGTTACACAATACCAGATCCAAAATAGCTCGTTCCCTCGTCGGTTCCGTAACATGCTGTTCAAGGAAACTATCCCAACAGCATTCTTCCTCCATTCCACCCTTACCGACTTGAGTCTGCCAGTCAATGTGTATGTTGAAGTCCCCCATGATTATTGCCGTTCCGTTTTTACACGCATCCCTTATCTGCTTGTTTATAGCCCTCCCTACCTCAACATTATTATTTGGGGGCCTATATACCACACCTACTAGTGTCTTTCTCCCTCTACTATTCCTCATCTCTACCCATAATGATTCCACGTTTTGTTCCTCAGAGCCTATGTCATCCCTCAGTACTACCCTGATATTATCTCTTATTAATAGCGCGACCCCACCACCTTTTCCTTCCTGTCTATTCTTCCTAAACGCCTGATACCCCTGGATATTCATCTCCCAGTCCTGGTCACCTTTCAGCCACGTTTCTGTAATGGCCACTAGATCGTACCCACTTGTGCTGATTTGCACCATCAACTCATTTACCTTGTTCCGAATGCTTCGTGCATTCAGGCAGGGGGGAGAGCAGGAGAGCAATAGTCATTGGGGACTCGACAGTTAGAGGGACAGATAGGAGGTTCTGTGGCAGCGAAAGAGACTCACGGATGGTATGTTGCCTCCCAGGTGCCAGGGTCCGTGACGTCTCGGACCGTGTTTTCAGGGTCCTTAAGGGGGAGGGGGAACAGTCACAAGTCATGGTATACATCGGTACCAACAACAGAGGTAAGAGAAGGGACGGGGATTTAAAACAGGAATTTAGGGAGCTCGGGTGGAAGCTGAGATCCAGGATCAACCATATTGTCATCTCTGGTATGTTGCTGGAGCCACGTGCTAGTGAGTTGAGGAACAGGGAGAGAGTGCAGATAAACACGTGGCTGCAGGGATGGTGTAGGATGGTGAGTTTCAGTTTCATGGATAATTGGAGCACATTCTGGGGAAGGTGGGACCTGTATAAACAGGACAGTTTGCACCTGAACCAGAGGGGCACCAATATCCTGGGAGGGAAATTTGCTACGGCTCTTCGGGGCGGGTTTAAACTAAGTTGTCAGGGGGATGGGAAAATGAGCTGTAGTCCAGAAGCCAGTGTTGAGTGTAGTGAGGTACTGAGGAGGGTATCAAGGTCACAGGAGTGTATCGGCAGACAGGAAGGTGGGTTGAAGTGTGTCTACTTCAATGCAAGGAGCATCCGGAATAAGGTAGGTGAACTTGGAGCGTGGATTGGTACTTGGGACTACAATGTTGTGGCCATTACGGAGACATGGTTAGAACAGGGACAGGAATGGTTGTTGGAAGTTCCGGGGTATAGATGTTTCTGTAAGAGGAGGGAAGGTGGTAAAAGAGGTGGAGGAGTAGCATTATTAATCAAGGATAGTTTAAAGGCTGCTGAAAGGCAGTTCGAGGGGGATCTGCTTACTTAGGTAATATGGGCTGAAGTTAGAAATGGGAAAGGAGTGGTCACGTTGTTGGGGGTTTTCTATAGGCCCCCAAATAGTAATAGAGATGTGGAGGAAGAAATTGCAAAGCAGATTATGGATAGGTGTGGAGGTCACAGGGTAGTTGTCATGGGTGACATTAACTTTCCAAACATTAATTGGAACCTTTATAGGTCGAATAGTTCGGATGGGGCAGTTTTTGTACAGTGTGTGCAGGAGGGTTTCCTGACACAATATGTGGATAGGCCAACAAGAGGTGGGGCCACATTGGACTTGGTACTGGGTAATGAACCGGGCCAAGTGTTAGATTTGGTTGTGGGAGAGGACTTTGGAGATCGTGACCATAATTTGGTGTCTTTCATAATTGCAATGGAACAAAGAACAAAGAACAAAGAACAATACAGCACAGGAACAGGCCCTTCGGCCCTCCAAGCCCGTGCCGCTCCCTGGTCCAAACTAGACCATTCTTTTGTATCCCTCCATTCCCACTCCGTTCATATGGCTATCTAGATAAGTCTTAAACGTTCCCAGTGTGTCCGCCTCCACCACCTTGCCTGGCAGCGCATTCCAGGCCCCACCACCCTCTGTGTAAAATATGTCCTTCTGATATCTGTGTTAAACCTCCCCCCCTTCACCTTGAACCTATGACCCGTCGTGAATGTCACCACCGACCTGGGGAAAAGCTTCCCACCGTTCATCCTATCTATGCCTTTCATAATTTTATACACCTCTATTAAGTCTCCCCTCATCCTCCGTCTTTCCAGGGAGAAGAACCCCAGTTTACCCAATCTCTCCTCATAACTAAGCCCCTCCATACCAGGCAACATCCTGGTAAACCTCCTCTGTACTCTCTCCAAAGCCTCCACGTCCTTCTGGTAGTGTGGCGACCAGAACTGGACGCAGTATTCCAAATGCGGCCGAACCAACGTTCGATACAACTGCAACATCAGACCCCAACTTTTATACTCTATGCCCTGTCCTATAAAGGCAAGCATGCCATATGCCTTCTTCACCACCTTCTCCACCTGTGACGTCATCTTCAAGGATCTGTGGACTTGCACACCCAGTATCTGCGTATCTACACCCTTTATGGTTCTGCCATTTATCGTATAGTTCCTCCCTACATTATTTCTACCAAAATGCATCACTTCGCATTTATCAGGATTGAACTCCATCTGCCATTTCTTTGCCCAAATTTCCAGCCTATCTATATCCTTCTGTAGCTTCTGACAATGCTCCTCACTATCTGCAAGTCCTGCCAATTTTGTGTCGTCCGCAAACTTACTGATCACCCCAGTTACACCTTCTTCCAGATCGTTTATATAAATCACAAACAGCAGAGGTCCCAATACAGAGCCCTGCGGAACACCACGAGTCACAGGCCTCCAGCCGGAAAAAGACCCTTCCACTACCACCCTCTGTCTTCTGTGACCAAGTACGTAGTCTCACAACACCAGGTTAAAGTCCAACAGGTTTATTTGGTAGCAAATACCATAAGCTTTCGGAGCACTGCTCCTTCGTCAGATGGAGTGGATATCTGCTCTCAAACAGTGCACAGACACAGAAATCAAGTTACAGAATACTAATTAGAATGCGAATCTCCTGAGCCAGCCAGGTCTTAAAGGTACAGACAATGTGGGTGGAGGGAGCATTCAACACAGGTTAAAGAGATGTGTATTGTCTCCAGACAGAACAGCTAGTGAGATTCTGCAAGATCAGGGGGAAAGCTGTGGGGGTTACTGATAATGTGACATAAATCCAACATCCCGGTTTAGGCCGTCCTCATGTGTGCGGAACTTGGCTATCAGTTTCTGCTCAGCGACTCTGCACTGTCGTGTGTCGTGAAGGCCGCCTTGGAGAACGCTTACCTGAAGATCCAAGGCTGAATGCCCGTGACTGCTGAAGTGCTCCCCCACAGGAAGAGAACAGTCTTGCCTGGTGGTTGTCGAGCGGTGTTCATTCATCCGTTGTCGTAGCGTCTGCATGGTTTCCATGCCTCGGGACATCCTTTCCTGCAGCGTATCAGGTAGACAACGTTGGCCGAGTTGCAAGAGTAGGTACCGTGGTGTTCTCACGTGAGATGATGGTATCCGTGTCGGTGATCCGGCACGTCTTGCAGAGGTTGCTGTGGCAGGGTTGTGTGGTGTCGTGGTCACTGTTCTCCTGAAGGCTGGGTAGTTTGCTGCGGACAATGGTCTGTTTGAGGTTGCATGGTTGTTTGAAGGCAAGAAGTGGGGGTGTGGGGATGGCCTTGGCGAGATGTTCGTCTTCATCAATGACATGTTGAAGGCTCCGGAGGAGATGCCGTAGCTTCTCCGCTCCGGGGAAGTACTGGACGACGAAGGGTACTCTGTCCACCGTGTCCCGTGTTCTGTGACCAAGCCAGTTCTCCACCCATCTAGCCACCTCCCCCTTTATCCCATGAGATCCAACCTTTTTCACCAGCCTACCATGAGGGACTTTGTCAAACGCTTTACTAAAGTCCATATAGACGACATCCACGGCCCTTCCCTCGTCAACCATTCTGGTCACTTCTTCAAAAAACTCCACCAGGTTCGTGAGGCATGACCTCCCTCTCACAAAACCATGTTGACTATCGTTAATGAGTTTATTCCTTTCTAAATGCGCATACATCCTATCTCTAAGATAGAGAGGGATAGGGTCAAACGGCAGGGCAAGGTTTATAATTGGGGGAGGGGTAATTATGATGCGATTAGGCAAGAATTAGGGAGCATAAGATGGGAACAGAAACTGTCAGGGAAAGGCACAAATGAAAAGTGGAGCTTGTTCAAGGGACAAATACTGCGTGTCCTTGATAGTTATGTCCCTGTCAGGCAGGGAGGAAATGGCCGAGTGAGGGAACCATGGTTCACAAAAGAGGTTGAATGTCTTGTCAAGAGGAAAAAGGAAGCGTATGTAAGGATGAGAAAACAAGGTTCAGTTGGGTCGCTTGAGGGTTACAAGGTAGCAAGGAATGAGCTAAAAAAAAAGGCTTAGGAGAGCGAGGAGGGGGCATGAGAAGTCCTTGGTGGGTCGGATCAAGGAAAACCCCAAGGCTTTTTACTCTTATGTGAGAAATAAAAGAATGACCAGGGTGAGGTTAGGGCCGGTCAAGGATAGTAGTGGGAACTTGTGCATGGAGTCAGAAGAGATAGGAGAGGCGATGAATGAATACTTTTCTTCAGTGTTCACCAAGGAGAGGGACCATGTTTTTGAGGATGTGAATGGGATACAGGCTGATAGGCTGGAGGAGGTAGATGTTCTGAGGGAAGATGTATTAGCAATTTTGAAAAACCTGAGGGTCGATAAGTCCCCTGAGCCAGATGGGATATATCCTAGGATTCTTTGGGAGGCAAGGGATGAGATTGCAGAGCCTTTGGCTTTGATCTTTGGGTCCTCACTGTCCACGGGGATAGTGCCAGAGGACTGGAGAGTGGCGAATGTTGTTCCTCTGTTCAAGAAAGGAAACAGGAATGACCCTGGTAATTATAGGCCGGTTAGTCTTACTTCGGTGGTCGGTAAGTTAATGGAAAAGGTCCTGAGGGATAGGATTTATGACCATTTGGAAAGATGCAGCTTAATCCGTGATAGTCAGCACGGATTCGTGAAGGGTAAGTCTTGCCTCACAAATTTGATTGAATTCTTTGAGGAGGTAACTAAGTGTGTAGATGAAGGTAGAGCAGTTGATGTCGTATACATGGATTTTAGTAAGGCGTTTGATAAGGTCCCCCATGGTCAGCTCATGAAGAAAGTAAGGAGGTGTGGGATAGAGGGAAATTTGGCCGATTCGATAAGTAACTGGCTATCTCATAGAAAGAGTTTTAATAACACCAGGTTAAAGTCCAACAGGTTTATTTGGGAGCAAATACCATTAGCTTTCGGAGCGCTGCTCCTTCGTCAGATGGAGTGGAAATGTGTTCTCAAACGGGGCACAGAGACACAAAAATCAAGTTACAGACTACTGATTAGAATGCGAATCCCTACAGCCAGCCAGATCTTAAAGATACAGACAATGTGGGTGGAGGGAGCATTAAGCACAGGTTAAAGAGATGTGTTTTGTCTCCAGACAGGACAGCCTGCAAGTCCAGGAGGCAAGCTGTGGGGGTTACTGATAATGTGACATAAATCCAACATCCCGGTTTAGGCCGTCCTCATGTGTGCGGAACTTGGCTATCAGTTTCTGCTCAGCGACTCTGCGCTGTCGTGTGTCGTGAAGGCCGCCTTGGAGAACGCTTACCTGAAGATCAGAGGCTGAATGCCCGTGACTGCAGTCCCCTGAGCAAATTTGTGAGGCAAGACTTACCCTTCACGAATCCGTGCTGACTATCACGGATTAAGCTGCATCTTTTCAAATGGTCATAAATCCTATCCCTCAGGACCTTTTCCATTAACTTACCGACCACCGAAGTAAGACTAACCGGCCTATAATTACCAGGGTCATTTCTATTTCCTTTCTTGAACAGAGGAACAACATTCGCCACTCTCCAGTCCTCTGGCACCATCCCCGTGACCCACATTGTCTGCATCTTTAAGATCTGGCTGGCTGTCGGGATTCGCATTCTAATCAGTATTCTGTAACTTGATTTTTGTGTCTCTGTGCCCTGTTTGAGAGCACATTTCCACTCCATCTGATGAAGGAGCAGCGCTCCGAAAACGAATGGTATTTGCTACCAAATAAACCTGTTGGACTTTAACCTGGTGTTGTTAAAACTCTTACTGTGTTCACCCCAGTCCAATGCCGGCATCTCCACATCATATCTCCTAGAAGACAGAGGGTGGTGGTGGGGGATGGAAAATTTTCAGACTGGAGACCAGTTACCAGCGGTGTACCACAGGGATCAGTGTTGGGTCCTCTGCTATTTGTGATTTTTATCAATGACTTAGAGGAGGGGGCTAAAGGGTGGGTCAGTAAATTTGCTGATGACACCAAGATTGGTGGAGTAGTGGATGAGGTGGAGAGCTATTGTAGGCTGCAAAGAGACATTGATAGGATACAGAGCTGGGCCGAAAAATGGCAGATGGAGTTTAACACTGATAAGTGCGAGGTGATTCATTTTGGTAGGACAAATTTGAATGCAGTTTACAGGGTCAATGGCAGGGTTCTGAGGAATGTGGAGGAACAGAGGGATCTTGGGGTTCATATCCACAGATCTCTGAAGGTTGCCACTCAAGTGGATAGAGCTGTGAAGAAGGCCTATAGTGTGTTAGCGTTTATTAACAGGGGGTTTGAGTTTAAGAGTCATGGGGTTATGCTGCAACTGTACAGGACCTTGGTGAGACCACATTTGGAATATTGTGTGCAGTTCTGGTCACCTCACTATAAGAAGGATGTGGAAGTGCTGGAAAGAGTGCAGAGGAGATTTACCAGGATGCTGCCTGGTTTGGAGGGTAGGTCTTATGAGGAAAGGTTGAGGGAGCTAGGGCTTTTCTCTTTAGAGCGGAAGAGGATGAGAGGCGACTTAATAGAGGTTTATAAGATGATATGGGGGATAGATAGAGTGGACGTTCAGAGACTATTTCCTCGGGTGGATGTAGCTGTTACTAGGGGGCATAACTATAAGGTTCATGATGGGAGATATAGAAGGGATGTCCGAGGTAGGTCCTTTACTCAGATAGTGGTTGGGGTGTGGAATGGACTGCCTGCTGTGATAGTGGAGTCGGACACTTTAGGAACTTTCAAGCGGTTATTGGATAGGCACATGGAGCACACCAGGATGATAGGGGGTGGGATAGCTTGATCTTGGTTTCGGACAAAGCTCGGCACAACACCGAGGACCGAAGGGCCTGTACTGTGCTGTACGGGAGGACTTTGAATAGTGTGGAGGAGCAGAGGGATCTAGGTGTATGTGTGCATAGATCCCTGAAAGTTGGGAATCAAGTAGATAAGGTTGTTAAGAAGGCATATGGTGTCTTGGCGTTTATTGGTAGGGGGATTGAATTTAGGAGTCGTAGCGTTATGTTGCAACTGTACACAACTCTGGTGCGGCCGCACTTGGAGTACTGTGTGCAGTTCTGGTCCCCACATTACAGGAAGGATGTGGAGGCTTTGGAGAGGGTGCAGAGGAGGTTTACCAGGATGTTGCCTGGTATGGAGGGGAGATCCTATGAGGAGAGGCTGAGGGATTTGGGATTGTTTTCGCTGGAAAGGCGGCGGCTAAGAGGGGATCTTATTGAAACATATAAGATGATTAGAGGTTTAGATAGGGTGGATAGTGATAGCCTTTTTCCTCTGATGGAGAAATCCAGCACGAGGGGGCATGGCTTTAAATTGAGGGGGGGTAGTTATAGAACCGATGTCAGGGGTAGGTTCTTTACCCAGAGGGTGGTGAGGGATTGGAATGCCCTGCCAGCATCAGTAGTAAATGCGCCTAGTTTGGGGGCGTTTAAGAGATCCGTTGATAGGTTCATGGACGAAAAGAAATTGGTTTAGGTTGGAGGGTCACAGTTTTTTTTTTTAACTGGTCGGTGCAACATCGTGGGCCGAAGGGCCTGTTCTGCGCTGTAATGTTCTATGTTCTATGTTCTATGTTCTATGTTCTATGTTCTTCAGTGTGAGGTGGGGAAGAGGGAGCCTCAACTTGAATAATTACTGATACATATTGAAGCAATCATTCTCCGCTGTCTTTACCCATTACATTGATTCAATTTGCTGGGAAATCACCTTCTCTATATAATGCACTAAAATAATGCTTTATAAAGTATGAGATAAAATGCAGCAGATCCCACATCATAAATACAAGAAGGGGGAGACTTGGATAACTTTTTATAAAAATGAAAAGAAAAAACTTGCATTTATATCGCATCTTTCATGACCATAGGACATCCTAAAATGCTGTGCAGCAATACAGTCGTTTTGAAGTTGCTCTGGTTATATAGAAAACAAGCAGCCAATCTACACACAACAATGTCCCACAAACAGCCCGTGATAAATGACCATGTAATCTGTTTTCAGCTATCAGCTTTTCATGTTGCTCAGGACATCTGAGAGGACATCCCAACTCATCTTTGAGTAATGACCGAAAATGTTTTGCATCACAGGATGGCCTCCTTCTGCACTGCAGGGATTCTATGATTCTATGGAGGGAAACTGCAGTCTGAGTTTAACATCACATCTGAGAAACAGCACCTCTGACATTTTCGCACTCCCTTAATACTGCACTGGAGTCTCATCCTGGATTCTAGGTTCAGGCCTCTGGAGTGAGGATTGAACCCATGACCTTCTGCTTAGACGTTCCTTAAATTGAATCATTTCTTCATCAGCCCAACACCAACTACATTGTCTTGAAGTGGAGAATGAAGACCATTGAATCTCAGAAAGAAAGAGAACCAATATGTTGGAGCATTTTTAAAATTGAACACAGTTCAGTCAGCTGGAGGTTATCACAAATCATTCAACATTCATGATCAAGTGAATCCCTTGAAGAGTATAGGGGGTGTAGGAGTAGAGTTAGGAGAGAAATCAGGAGGGCAAAAAGGGGATTGCTTTGGCAGATAAGGCAAAGGAGAGTCCAAAGATATTCTACAAATACATAAAGGACAAAAGAGTAACTCAGGAGAGAGAGGGCCTCTTAAGGATCAACAGGGTCATCTATGTGCGGATCCACAAGAGATGAGTGAGATCCTAAATTAATATTTCTCATCATTGTTTACTGTTGAGAAAAGCATGGATGTTAGGGAACTTGGGGAAATAAATAGTGATGTCTTGAGGATTGTACATATAACAAAGGAGGTGCTGGAAGTCTTAAAGCGCATCAATGTAGATAAATCCCCAGGACTTGATGAAGTGTATCCCAGGATGTTGTGGGAGGCTAGGGAGGAAATTACAGGTCCCTTAGCAGAGATATTTGAATCATCGACAGCTACAGGTGAGGTGTCTCAAGATTGGAGGGTGGCAAATGTTGTGCTTTGTTTAAAAAGGGCTGCAGGGAAAAGCCTGGGAACTACAGGCCAGTGAGCCTCACATCTGTGGTGGTTAAGTTGTTGGAAGGTATTTTGAGAGACAGGATCTACAGGCATTTGGAGAGGCAAGGACTGATTAGGGAAAGTCAGCATGGTTTTGTGAGTGGAAAATCATGTCTCATGAATTTGAAAACGCTGGAAAATCTCAGCAGGTCTGGCAGCAACTGTAAGGAGAGAAAATAACTGAAACGTCAGCTCATTTCTCTCCTCACAGATGCTGCCAGACATGCTGAGATTTTCCAGCATTTTCTCTTTTGGTTTCAGATTTCAGCATCCGCAGTAATTTTATCCATTTTTTTCTCACAAATTTGATTGAGGTTTTTGAAGGAGTAACCAAGAAGGTAGATGAGGGCAGTGCAGTTGATGCTGTCTACATGGACTTTAGCAAGGCCTTTGACAAGGTACCATATGGTAGGTTGTTGCATAAGGTTAAATCTCAGGGGATCCAGGGTGAGGTAGCCAAATGGATACAAAATTTGCTTGATGAAAGAAGACAGAGGGTGGTTGTAGAGGGTTGTTTTTCAAACTAGAGGCCTGTGACCAGCGGTGTGCCTCAGAGATCAGTGTTGGGTCCACTGTTATTTGTCATTTATGTTAATGATTTGGACGAGAATTTAGGAGGCATGGTTAGTAAGTTTGCAGATGACACCACGATTGGTGGCATGGTGGACAGTGAAGAAGGTTATCTCGATTGCAATGGGATCTTGATCAATTAGGCCAGTGGGCTGACGAATGGCAGATGGAGTTTAATTTAGACAAATGCGAGGTGATGCATTTTGGTAGATTGAACCAGGGCAGGACTTACTCAGTTAATGGTAGGGCATTGGGGAGAGTTACAGAACAAAGAGATCTAGGGGTACATGTTCATAGCTCCTTGAAAGTGGAGTCACAGGTGGACAGAGTGGTGGAGAAGGCATTCGGCATGCTTGGTTTCATCGGTCAGAACACTGAATACAGGAGTTGGGACATCTTGTTGAAGTTGTACAAGACATTGATAAGGCCACACTTGGAATACTGCGTGCAATTCTGGTCACCCTATTATAGAAAGGATATTATTAAACTAGAAAGAGTGCAGAAAAGATTTACTAGGATGCTACTGGGACTTGATGGATTGAGTTATAAGGAGAGGCTGAATAGACTGGGACTTTTTTCTCTGGAGCATAGGAGGCTGAGGGGTGACCTTATAGAGGTCTATAAAATAATGAGAGGCATAGACAAGGTAGATAGTCAATATCTTTTCCCAAAGGTAGGGGAGTCTAAAACTAGAGGGCATAGGTTTAAGGTGAGAGGGGAGAGATACAAAAGTGTCCAGAGGGGCAATTTTTTCACACAGAGGGTGGTGAGTGTCTGGAACAAGCTGCCAGAGGTAGTAGTAGAGGCGGGTACAATTTTATCTTTTAAAAAGCATTTAGATAGTTACATGGGTACAATGGGTATAGAGGGATATGGGCCAAATGCGGGCAATTGGGATTAGCTTAGGGGTTTTTTTTTAAAAAGGGCGGTATGGACAAGTTGGGCTGAAGGGCCTGTTTCCATGCTGTAAACCTCTATGACTCTATATCACAATGAACCCCAGTCTCATTTCCTGTTCCGTTGCACCTGAATATAGGACCATAGTTCCATAAAAAAGTTACAGCGCAGAATCAGGCCATTCGGTCTACCTTCTCCATGACAGCCTGAGGACTCCCAGGTGCCCTTTCTAGTCCCACCTTTTTGCACCCATTACCCTTTGCGTAAAAAAATTCTTTCTCATGTCCCCACTATACCTAATGTCACTTACCATGAATCTATGTCCTATTGGACTATACTTATCATTGGATCTGTGCTTTATGGGGTGGAGTGAATTTTGCTGAAGCTCAAGTCAGTAATTTTGTTTGTCAGTGTCAATTCTCAGTCTCTATCCCTCACATAATTCTTGTTTTTAAAGATTCAGCTCATATTTATTGTTGGTTTAAATGACAATTTGACATAAACCTTAAGCAACTGGTCCTCTCCAGCTGATCTGAACAAATCAGGAGTGACACAGACTCTCATTTATATTACATTTACATTATTTTTGGGATGTGGACACCTTCGTGATGCTGCATTTATTGCCCATCACTAGTTTCCCTGAAAAGGTCAGGGGTTGGATCTTGAACTGCTGCAATCCTTGTGGTGAAGTTGCTCCCTTGAGAATCATAAGAGTTGCCTTTCGGCAAGTTTCTCCTGATTATCCACATAGCTTTGGTTATGTATCAATGAAAGTGAGCCCGAGCATTTCAAAAGCATTCACTAGGCCTCATTCGCAAACCTAACTCACAGAACTTAAAAATACCATTCTTCTTCTTCCTCAAAATTAAGCATGGTGGTTAAAATCCTTTGCTGAATTATTTTACATTTAAATTTAGAATTTATTTTGCTCCTTTAATTCTTCCTCTAAACATTAAATACTTGTGACAAACTAAGTTACTGCTTATTCTGGTAGCAATTTTACATTGTGAATACCCCAGTGTCTGCAGACGGCCCTTATATTTCCATTTTTATTGATCAGGTATTCTTGTGTTGTCATCTCAGGTTCCAAATGCCATGATGCCGCTTGTCTGCCAAGCCAACAGTACATTAAACTGATATTGAAGAGAAGGATCCACAACATGTCGAGCACATTAGTGACCTGAAATAGAACTAAACCAAAGGCATTCTGGAGTGATAGAGACTCAAAGGTAAAGATGTTCAACTAAAGGTTGAAGCATTTATCCCAATTCTATCATGTTCTGTTCAATTATTTCCTCTGGTACACATTGGCTGATGTCTTTCTGTCATTTTTCATAAGAATTTGTTCAATCACAATCAGACAACTTATTGATTAGCTGTCATTAATGTGCTCTTCAATTCCCAATCATTTATTGTATCTAGCATCTATCAATGTTACTTCTGTATTGACAAGGATTAGAGGGGACATGCAACGGGGCAAAATTTCACGTCACTCTGCACTTCTATCTTATGAAATGGACAGAGATCAAACTGAATCTAATAAAAGTCCGAGAGAGAAAGAAGGTGAGTTTTCTTGTCTGTTGGTTTCAAATGGACTGGCACAAAGCTTACTCAATCGGTAATGTGTTCATTAACTCAATATCCGCAGCTCAGATCATTTCCATAATTAATCACAGGTTCAGGGAGAATAATTCATAGGATGGAAAACATCATGTGGATGAAATGTGAAGGGGCTTAACAACTAAAGGGAAGTGGAAAAAATAGCAGATAAAAACTCTCACAAATTGTTAGATAGATTTTTTTGAGCCAGAGAATCCTTAATATTCACCTGAAAGGGCAGACACTAACATTTCATCCAGAAGATGGTGGGAAAATTTTTCAATTTTTTGTAACCAAGTGTGGTGACGAGCAGTTCTGGCGGCAACCTTCCCAGTGGCCGGAATGGTGGAAACGCACACCGATTCCATGGTTTGGAACTAATTAATTATGCACAGGTGAACATTGGGCTGAATCACCTGGCAGGTCAAGAGCTGATTCATCAACCCACTGTCATCCGCTGGGTTCAAAGGTCCAGGCACCATATTTAAATGCCAATCCAACATATACATCTCATTCTCTGCATTCCATCTGCCTTCTGAGATATGTCCTCAAGCCAGAGGTAAAGGACTAGCAACATCAAGAATAAGGTTGCAGCCTCAATTAATCCACCAGGCGCTCAAGGCCTTGATCCAAGGAGTCCGGGCACAAGGCATGTCCTCTACCCCAGGAATGCCTCGAGGAAGCTTAATAACCTCACCTTTCCAGGCTGGGATATCATCGTCCAGGAGGTCAGCACGGCTGGCAACTGAGCCCAAAATGCCATCCAATGCAGGAATGAGATGAGTGATCTTATCCATTCTGCCAGATATATCTTCTCTCAGCTCCCTCCAATCTCAAACGCTCATCATGGCATCATGTACTCAAGCAGTTACTCTCTTCACATATCTCACACAATCATTAGCGGACACATATCAACAATCATTATCTCACAGAGATTTTCCCATCACTACCATCCCATCTATCATGTTGCTCACACTCCATCCTCTGGTCCTTCTGGGAATGGCTAACCACACCTGGTGACACGTATCTTACCCAACCTCTGCCCCATCCCCACTGATCACATGCCTTTCTGTTGCCTTCATCCTGTCCAGGCTGACACACAACATACGTAAGCGAACCCACCCGGGGTGGGTGGGAAGGGGGGGTGGGGGGAGGGGGGTGTTGGACGTTGCTCTCAGAGAATTCGAGAAGGCTACAGCTGAGCTGGCTGGGGAGGACAGGGGAGATTGGCCTTGCCCCAAAACCCAGTATAGATCACAGCTCCATCACTTCATCAAATCCTGACAATCGCAGTGAGTCACATGCAGTCTTATGCAGCTTCTGCTCAGCAATAAAATTCTATTCTCTATCTTTGTGGCATCAGCAGATCTAGACCCTCCACACAGCTGAGCAGCACTCCGAATCCCCAGTGCACTCAAAGAATCATAGAATCCCTAGAGTGCAGAGGGAGGCCATTCGGCCCATTGAGGCTGCACTGATGTAGCATCTGACCCAGGCCCTCCCCCCACCTCAACACCACAACCCCAAACACTTACCCTGCTAATCCCCCTAACCTACACATTTTGGGACACTATGAGGCAATTTAGCATGGACAATGCACCTAACCTGCACATCTTTGGAATGTGGGAGAAAACAGGAGCACCCGGAGGAAACCCCTGCAGACATGAGGAGAACGTGCAAACTCCACGCAAATAGTCACCCAAGGCTGAAATCGAACCCAGGTTTTCCTGGCACTGTGAGGCAGCAGTGCTAACCACTGTGCCACTGTTCCACCCACGTCAGATGATAAGGAGGCTTATAAAGAATCATCACAGCGCTCACCCGCACTGTCCACCAGCGCAGAGACAAAATTACAATTTCAGGTTTCCTAAGTCCGATTACAGCCTGCAGTGGGAGACAGTAATCCAGCACAAAGTTTCTATTGCATTATTTTTAAAAAAGGAAGGTTCTCCCCAGTGCTTTGTCAATATTTTCCCCTCAATCAATACCACAAAATCCGAGTATCTGGCAATTATTACATGACCATTTGTGGGAGTTTGCTGTGCACAAATTGTTTCCCATATTACAACAGCGAATACACTTCAAAAAGTGCTTCATTGGCTGTAAAGCAAATACATTATATAAAGGCGACCTCACTTCTTCCTTTACATTTGAATTGCTTCACTGATTTTCCCTGTCCCTTGCAGTCTCTCTCAGTCTTTCATAGGCACACACATTTGCACAGAAGGGCTCTTGCTTTAAAAGCATTCTGTATAAACATTACCTGAATAAAGTGACTTATATTTATCCTCTAGTTTTTTTTCAAATAATTTTGAAAGTTTGACATTTCCTTATCTTTGACCAGGTTTCACAAGTGAAGCATATTTGGTCATTTGAAATTATTAAGTTCAGACTTAACATAGCCTTAAATGTGGCTATGATATGATCCAGAATTGATCCTGCCAGTACATTCGAACATACAAAGTACGAACTCCTTAATGGATAATTAATGGAAAGCACAGTCATTTAACTCTAATTGCAGGCTTCTGTGAATTTCAAATATTTATTGCAGTCCGCTGTTCCAGTTTTACACAGAAATAACAGCCACAAAATTTAAATTTGCATATATTATCTTGAGAGAAATTCCTGAGAAACAATGAAAAGAAGGCAGTCAGGAGTTTGGCATTATGATAGGATGTGGCTCATCCCTGTACACTCAGGGTTTCATTCTGCATTCTATGTAATCAGATCAGTGATACACAAAGTTTAATGCGGAAAAGTGTGAATGATGCAGTTTGGTAGGAAGAACATGGAGACACAATATAAAATAAAAGGTAAAATTCTTAAAGGGGTGCAGCAGCAGAGGGAGCTGGGTGTATCTGTGCATAGATTACTGAAGGCAGGACAGGTGGAGAGATCAGTTAATAAAGCATATCATGTTCTGGACTTTATTAATGGGACATAGATTATAAGATCAAGGAAGTTATGCTGAATTTATACAAAACATCAGTTAGACCTCAGCTGGAATGTTGTGTACAGTTCTGGGTGCCATACTATAGGAAGGATGTGAATGCGTTGTAGGGAGTGCAGAAGAGGTTTACAAGAATGATTCCAGGGATGAGAAACTTCAGTTATGAGGATAGATTGGAGAGGTTGGGACTGTTCTCCTTGGAGAGGAGACTGAGAGGGGATTTGATAGAGATGTTCAAAATCATGAGGGGGCTGGACAGAGTAGAAGACAGGGAGAAACTATTCCTGCTTTAAAAGGATCAGGAATGAGAGGACACAGATTTAAACTGATTTGCAAAAGAAGCAAATGTGATGTGAGAAAATGTGGAATGATGGTGGTGGTGCATCTGGAATGCACTGCCTTGGGAGTGTGGAGGAGGCAGGTTCAATCGAAGCATTCAAGAGGGCATTAGATGATTATTTGAATAGAAGCAATAGGTGGGATCTTCCTCCCTCTCCACGGCATGTTTTGCAGTAGCGGGAGGTTATGGTCCCGCTGTTGTCAACAGCTTTTCCCATCGAACATGCCTCTGAAACCAGGAAAGCCATGGCAGGGGTGTGCTGTCGGTGGGACCGTGAGGTCTGGCCAGTGTGAATGGCAGCAAGATTTTGATGAACATGTAGGGGTACAGGGAAAAGGCAGGGGAATGGCACTGAACCATAATGCTCGTTTGAAAGAGCCGGTACAGACACGATGGGCCAAACAGCCTCCTTCTGCGCTGTACCAATTCTGTGATTCTGAGCATTAATCAAGTTAAAAATTGACTTGAGACATTTAGGCAAGAAAGACTGAACCACCAAAACACATGGTACAGAGTTTGATGCGCATTATTCTAAAATGTTTACAACAGTTCATGGACACTATTCTCAAATAGATTTTTGATCTGCAAAGGAATCAAGGATTATCGGGTGTAGCAAGGACAGTGGGATTAAGATCACAATCAGATCAATCGTGATCTTTTGTATGAAGGGGAAGTACCGAGGGGTTGAATGGTCTACTCCTGCTGTTATTGCTTGTGATCTTAAAACAACTGGCAAATTTTGGTAACTGATTTAAAACGCTGCTTGATTTCTCAAGGCCCGTTGTTAAGACCAGATGCAGAGCAGGAAAATGGGTCCCATCTTTTCCCACTCCTCCTTTGACCAGAGCAATGTTTTTGAAAGAACATATTTACAAATTCAGTGAGTGTTGAACTGTTTATGTGTTGTGACTATAAAGGACAACTTAACAGGCGGAATTATCCGGCCGCACTTGCCCCAAAACTGGAAATTCCCGCCTGAGGTCAAAAGACCTTTGTATGGTCCACACCAGCCCCCTCCCCTGACCCCCGCCTGCTACAATTCCCATGGCGGGCAGGTCAGGAAAACTCCTCCCAACACCTGATCTAAATAAAAATAATAAAAATGCTCTGAAGCTCATATGCACACATTCATAAGTTTACGCTCACACACAAGTAAGTTACAAAATGGAAGGGTAAATTAAATAGTTTAAAAGTCCAAAATAAAGTCAATTGTATATGGATGCAATAGATTCATGCTTTGAATGATTTCAAACTGGGCTCAAGGGTCTTTCCAAATTCTGCGACGGGACATTCAAGGATGTTGGCAGACAATTTTTATTTGGGTTTTTAGACTCAACACCTGCTGTGTTGGCATTTTCGATGCTGCCTGTGCTGCATAGCTGATCAAACAACAGGCATGGCTTGAGCTTGAAGGATGGCTGGTGTGAGTGAGAGAGTGCCCACTCTGGTCCTTCTTCTTCTGTATTTGTTCTTGTGTTCTGACTGGCCTGCAGAAAAACCATTTCTTAAACACAACGAGTGTTATTTCATTCATCACATGATATCCTCTCACCAACTGATCAGTTACCTAAACATGGTCACAGCAGGTTGACTCCAGATCTATGGTTTAGACATGATTAGATTATGGCTAGTGAGTTCCCTTCTCATCATGGTCCATTGTGTCTAATGCCTTGTTCCACACCCAGTTGAATAGCCAGGTGCTGTCTGGATGTTTTGTGATGGGTCTGGAGTTGGAGTCATTCATATTCCTGTAAGGCGATTGTCTCTAGACAACTTGACACTGCTTTAATTGTTTTAGAATTTCTGGGTTTCGGTTCTGCAACTGCTTGGCCATCTGCTGGTTTAAGCTACTGAAATGCTGCTGTTCAGTCTTTTAAAACACAACCAGTGGTTTAGTCATTCTCACTGTAAAGCATGGCTTTACCATACCTCCCCGCCAGGCAAAATCAAATGGTACAAGCATTTCATTCCAATTTTCACTCAGAACAAAAAGATATACGGTTCACTCAGACATACCCACCAGCAAAGCTGGCATTCAGGCATCGAGGCACCCATCTCAAAGTGAAACTAAAGGGCTCTCTCCTCCCCTCTGGACATTCGGACACCCCCCTTCCCTCCCCAATCAAACACCGGGACCCATGGCAGAAAAGGAGAACACCCCCCACTCTTGCACACAGAGCAGCAATCCCCCCACCACTGAGATTGCCCACCCCCTCCTGCAACACTAGGCAAGTATCAGGGTGACACCCGCGCCCCCCCCCCCCCCCCCGCCGCACTGCCACCCCACACCTTCAGCAGGCAACAGGGCATTCCCCCTCCTGATCTCTGCCCCCTCCATCCCCAATTCAGGCACAACTCATCGCCATCATCCTCCCCCCATCCCCCTCCCTCCCCACAATGGGGCTGCACAGAGGGACTGCCAGGGTGCTGGGGGCAGTGGGTGAGCCCGGAAGCAAAGGTTTTAAGCCGTATAATGAGATTTAAATTAATGGAAATCAGGTTCACACCTTTTCTGGGTCCAGACCCACATGTGGCTGACTATTAAATACTCTCCGAAAGGGCCGAGCAAGCCGCAGTTAGGGATGGGCGACAAATGTTGGCCGAGTCAATAGAGTGATAGAGGTTTACAGCGTGGAAACAGGCCCTTTGGCCCAACTTGTCCATGCCACCACTGAGCTAGTCAAAACTGCCCACATTTGGCCCATATCCCTCTATACCCATCTTACCCATGTAACTATCTAAATGTTTTTTAAAAGATAAAATTGTACCCGCCTCTACTACTACTTCTGGCAGCTTGTTCCAGACACTCACCACCCTTTGTGTGAAAAAATTGCCCCTCTGGACCCTTTTGTATCTCTCCCCTCTCACCTTAAACCCATGTCCTCTAGTTTTAGACTCCCCTATCTTTGGTAAAAAAAGTTGACTATCTAGCTGATCTATGCCCCTCATTATTTTATAGACCTCTATAAGATCACCCCTCAGGCTCCTACGCTCCAGAGAAAAAAGTTTCAGTCTATCCAACCTCTCCTTATAACTCAATCCATCAAGTCCCAGTAGCATCCTAGTAAATCTTTTCTGCACTCTTTCGAGTTTAGTAATATCCTTTCTATAATAGGGTGACCAGAACTGTACACAGTGTTCCAAATGTGGCCTTACTAATATCCTGTACAACTTCAACAAGATGTCCCAACTCCTGTATTCAATGTTCTAACCAATGAAACTGAGCATGCCGAATGCCTTTTTCACCACCCTGTCCACCTGTGGCTCCACTTTCAAGGACTATGAATGTGTACTCCTAGATCTCTTTGTTCTATAACTCTTCCCAATGCCCTACCATTAACTGAATAGGTCCTGCCCTGATTCGATCTACCAAAATGCATTACCTCACATTTATCTAAATTAAATTCCATCTGCCATTCATTGGCCCATTGGCCCAATTGATTAAGATCCCATTGCAATCCTAGGGGTGGCACGGTGGCACAGTGGTTAGCACTGTTGCCTTACAGCACCTGGGATCCGGGTTCAATTCCCGGCTTGGTTCGCTGTCTGTGTGGCATTTGTACATTCTCCCCGTGTCTGCGTGGGTTTCCTCTGGGTGCTCCGTTTTCCTCCCACAGGCCAAAGATGAGCAGGTTAGGTGAATTGGCCATGCCAAATTCTCCCTCAGTGTACCCAAACAGGTGCTGGAGTGTGGTGACTAGGGGATTTTCCCAATAACTTCACTGCAGTGTTAATGTAAGACTACTTGTGACTAATAAATAAACTTAACTTTACTTTAGATAACCTTCTTCACTGTCCACTATGCCACCAATCTTGGTGTCATCTGCAAACTTACTAACCATGTCTCCTAAATTCTCATCCAAATCATTAATATAAATAACAAATAACAGTGGACCCAGCAGCGATCTCTGAGGCACACCACTGGTCACAGGCCTCCAATTTGAATAACAACCCTCTACAACTACCCTCTGGCTTCTGTCGTCAAGCCAATTTTATGTCCAATTGGCTACCTTACCCTGGATCCCGTGAGATTTAACCTTATGCAACAACCTACCATGCAGTACCTTGTCAAAGGCCTTGTTAAAGTCAATGTAGACAACATCCACTGCACTGGCCTCATCTACCTTCTTGGTTACCCCTTCAAAATATTCAATCAAATTCATGAGACATGATTTTCCACTCACAAAGCCATGCTGACTGTCCCTAATCAGTCCTTGCCTCTCCAAATGCCTATAGATCCAGTCTCTCAGGATACCTTCTAACAACGTACCCACTCCAGACATTAGGCTCACTGATCTGTAGTTCCCAGGCTTTCCCCTGCAGCCCTTCTTAAATAAAGAATGGAATGATACCCACATCTCGTACAAGACACATGTGCACACTCTTTTACATGCATAATTAAGTTACAAAGTAAATTAAATAAGTAGTTTAAAAATCCAAATAAATTCACTTATATATAGATTCAGGAGGTTGATGTTTTGAATAGTTTCAAACTGAGCTCCATGGTCTTCCTGAATGCTGCAAAGGGACAGTTTAAAGATGTTGATGGAAAATATGTGGTTTCCCAGAGTCTGATTGGTCTTTAGATGCTTCCTGTGGCATATAGTTGGTCAAGCAACAGGCAGGACTCAAGCTTCTCGGCCCTTTGGCTAGGATCGGGTGTAGTATGGACAGGCTGCACTTGGTTGAGGTCATTAGGTTACATTTAAGCTTCATTTGAAGCAATTTTTAAAAGCGGCATCTCGGCCTTTTGGCTAAGATGCAAATGAGATCAAGCCTTGGAGGAGGAGGACTTGCACCTACTCCAATCAGCTTGGCTCATGCAGATCAGGCCCAAGACAGGAGTGGAGGCCCTGTCTTGTCAGCTTGGATCGGAAGTGTCTCAACTTGTTGAGACTCTGAATTGGACTTGATTTGATTGAATTGGAAAAGTTTAGAAAAAAACAGGCAGGGCTCAAGCTTGCAGGATGGATAGAGTGAGAACGAGTGCCCACTCAGGATTCTCCATCTTCCAAATCTGTTCTGACTGATCTGGAGAAAACAGGTTCCTAAAACACAATGAGGGATCATTGTCTCATCGTTAACTGACCAGTTACCCAAACATGGTTCTAGCAAGTTGATTTAAGTCCATGGTTCACATCTGATTAGATTATTGCTGGAAGAGTTTCCCTTCTTAGCCAGAGTCCATTGTCCAAAGTGATTGCTTGTTTCACACCCAGCTGAATACCCAAATGCTCTTTGGATGTTTTACGAATGGATCAGGAGATGGGGGTCATTCACATTCCTCTAACGTGATTGTCTTTGATGGGTTCTTCAAGACTGCTCAACTCTGCTTTAATAGCTTTGGAATTTCTCGGGTAAAGTTATGAAAATGATCAGTCTTCTGGTGTAAGTCACTGAAATGCTTTCGTTCAATCTTTTGATACTCAGCAAGTGGGTTCAGTCCAATAAAGAAATCAAGTTATTCTTAATATGAAGCATGACTTTATAACACCCATATAAGCCTGAAGTATGAATTTAAAACAGAATTTATCTACAATGGTGGCATCATGGTGACAAGAGGTCCAGACATGGATTCAAATCCCACCATGGCAACTGGTGGTATTTAAATTCAGTTAATAAAAAAACTGGAATTGAAAGCAAGTCTTGATAATGGTGACCATAACAACTATTGTCAATTGTAAAAACCCACCTGATTCACTTTGTGAGTCTAACACCCTTGCCTTGTCTTGAATGTGAATTCAGACCCAGAGCAAAGTGGTTGACTCTTAACTACCCCCTGCAATGGCATAACAAGTACCTAGTTCAAGGGCAATTCGGGATGGACAAAAAATGCTGGCCTTGCCAGAAATGCCAACACAATATGAAATGATTAAAAATAAAATTTTGTGCAATACTCTTCAATACTATACAACTAACACTGAAAGCTGAAACTCTATATGGGTCAGATATCACTTACTTTAAAGAAGAATTAAATGCTAGTTTAGAGTCAGTGCAAAGTGATTTTGGCGTTTTAGCAGCACTAAACTAGTGTTAAGGTTCAGAGTGACCCAGAGTGAAGAGCTGTGAAACTCTTCCCTCCAAGGTGTCTTGATCGGCCTCACTCTAGTCAAACCTTGGTGCTTACAATGTAGCGGAAGCAAAACCATTTCACTCTCCGCTGTAAATGGAGCCAAATTCAGATGGTCTTAAAGATCATCTAGATATAAAAAAAACAGACATCACAGGAAACAGGCTTAGGTGTTTTGTGACATATTCTTTACTCTCACTTCTAAATGAACATCGATCTAAACTGTTTGTATTTCTGATTAATTATCAAATCCTAATGAAGGTGTGGATTGAATTGTTAGAATGTTTTTAATGAACTGCAGCAAATTCTAAGGTTTGTTGCATTCTGAACTCCCAATGGTTTTTTAGCAAATGTACAGAAAATGTCAGATAAATTAGACACTTGTCTTTAGCATTGTATGGAGACTGTGAAAATGTTTTAAAACTCTGCGCTGTATCAGTTAAAATTCCAATCATTTTAGGCCTTTATATGAAAGTATCAAACTATTTGATTCTGTGCTCTAAGATGCAAATTAATCTGAGCATGAGTAAAAATAGTCCATTCCCCTGAGAAACATACTGTCCTCAATAACTCTGACATTAACAAGTCCAGTGGTTCAAATCCTAAATCACGTCTATTCAAGCAGACTGTCAGCTGGGGTTTTAAGAGCTGGAAACCTGCTGTGCAAATGGAGCCTTAATCAGATGCCTCTGAAGCTTCCTGATCAAATGAGTATCTAGCTCGATCTACAAGGAGATCTTAATGAGCTCAGCCACCAGGGGAGGCTTTACAGATATTTGTTCCCATAAGAGATTATTTAGTTCAGGCCAGTTAATGTCTTTATAACATTATACTTGCACCAGAAATGTGCTTCTGATTAGTTGTTGTTTAACATGCAAGTTTCCATCAGTAAATATTGGCAAATGTCTTGATTAAGACAGCTATGCAAAAGTTCTATTTACTGTAATGCAATCTGATTTCATGTGATTTGCAATTCATCATAAATTATGTATAAGTTTAAAACAGATTAGCAATAGAACCCTTCCCAGCATTCTGACTGGTAGCTATTTCAGTATTTATTAGTGGATCTTTCTGACAGTTTAACTGTCTTGTCCAAAAATATTCACGCAACCTGACTGGCATTTTATTCTTCTCATGTAAGTGATGGGATTTCCTGTTCTCATGAGTATTCTGCGTTTATACAACTGTTAACAGAAAAGTGCAGTCACTGGAGCCTTGAAGGCTGTTCTTAAAAGTGCAGCACGCAAATACACAATGAATGTGATTGGATTAACATTGGGACATGAGGCAATAATAGACTTGTTGCTTTCAATATTGTGGACAAATTTAAAAAGACATGTAGGCTATAGTCAGAACAATGAAGTTTTTAAAGTCAGTGACAGTTCTGCTAAGGCTTTAAAATTGATTGGTTAGACAACAACAGGAATATTCTGTTCCTTTCAGTTAGCAAACCTGAAAAAAGACACCTACATTGGAAGAGGAAGCAGAAACATAATTGATCCTGAGCAGAAAGCTTGAGGTATGAGGAATGATTGGAGATGATTAAGGGCTCCAGTCAAAATTTTGAGAGAGGGTATCAGCAAACAAAATGAAATATTACACAGTAAAATAGGGTTCACCCGAGCTTGAATGTAAAGATGTTACCAGCTTTCTTTGGGGAATAAAGCAAGTTTTTAAGAAAATAGAAAGGTAGGGTGATAAATTGGACATATTTGTGACCATTATCATTGAGCTTGAAATAGGTAAAGTGGGATCTGAAACAGGACAGAGATCTTGCCCCCGATAAACCTTGAATGTGTATCTCACCCAAAATTGAATCAGGTAACTTTTAGATAATAACTAGATTATAATAAGCTATTACAGAGCATAATTATTATAATAAACTCCATATTATTCTGTCCATATTTCAAGTTTCTCAAATTTGCATTCAGAACACCTTGTATCAAAGTCCCCAATGATTTCCTGTGTGACTGACCATTGTGAACTAGCCCTCCTCGTCCCCAATGTGTCAGCAACCTTTGACATGGTTGACCATACCATCCTCCTACAATGCCTCTCCACTGTTATTCAGCTGGGTGGGTTTGCACTTGCCTGGTTCCATTCTTATCCATCTAATCACCCGTTTATCTTCATGGTTGATCTTTTCACTCCCATACTGTTAACTCGAGTGTACCCCAAAGATGAGGGGCAGCCTCACTCGTCCCAAAACCGTAAAATCCCGCCTGAAGTCAACGGACCTTTCCATGGTCCTCCCTCGCCTGTTCCGATTCCAGTGGCAGGCGGGACGGGAAAATTCTGGCCGAGATGTGTTCTCATCAACATGCTGCTCCTTTATCTCATCATCTGAAAACCTAGTTAGTGTCAAAGAACAAAGAACAAAGAAAATTACAGCACAGGCCCTCCATGCCTGCACCAACCATGCTGCCCGACTGAACTAAAACCCCCTATCCTTATGGGGACCATACCTCACTATTCCCATCCTATTCATGTACTTGTCAAGACGCCCCTTAAAAGTCACTACTGTATCCGCTTCCACTACCTCCCCCAGCAATGAGTTTCAGGCACCCACTACTCTCTGAGTAAAAAATCTGCCTCGTAACATCTCCTTTAAACCTTGCCCCTCGCACCTTAAACCCATGCCCCCTAGTAATTGACTCTTCCACCCTGGGAAAAAGCTTCTGACTATCCACTCTGTCCATGCCTCTCATAATCTTGTAGACTTCTATCAGGTCACCACTCAACCTCCGTCGCTCCAGTGAGAACAAACCAAGTTTCTCCAACCTCTCCTCATAGCTAATGCCCTCCATACCAGGCAACATTCTGGTAAATCTTTTCTGTACCCTCTCCAAAGCCTCCACATCCTTCTGGTAGTGTGGCGACCAGAATTGAACACTATATTCCAAATGCGGCCTAACTAAGGTTCTATAAAGCTGCGACATGACTTGCCAATTTTTAAACTCAATACCCCAGCCGATGAAGGCAAGCTGCCGTATGCCTTCTTGACTATCTTCTCCACATGCATTGCCACTTTCAGTGACCTGTGCACCTGTACACCCAGATCCCAGACACCCAGTGTCCATGTATGTACTGAAACAAAACCAGTTCTAGCTCACTGCCATCTCTCTCAATCCCTCCACTGTCTCTGATTGGATGATCAAAGATTTCTTTCAATTAAATATTGGGACTACAATTAAGTTACTTTATTCCCTAGCCACCAGTGTCATTACCCTTCCTATCAATTGCCTGATCCTGCAGCAGATTAATCACAGCTTTGATATCATATTTTACTCTGATATGAACATCTGATCATGGATACACGTCAACATTCGATCAGCTATTTGTCCCTCTGTAATATCACCCAACTCCACCCCTGCCTCAGCTCATCTGGAGTTGAAACCCTCATTCCTGCCTTTGCTACCTCAATTTGAATCCAAAGCAATCCTTGCTGGTTCCTAACATTCTACATGGCAGTCATCCAAATCCCTCTGACCATGTCCAAACTTGCACAAAGCCCCTTCACCCATTGCGCCTGTGTTCAGTGACTCACATTGGATTTCTGTTGAGCAATGCTTTGATTTTAAAATTCTCACTCCGATTTGTTCACTTGTTTTGTTGTTAGGAGTAAGGAAACTTCTCCTTTCGAGACAAAACCACAAAAGCCTCCAGTAACCTGACTCACTTTGGTAATGTTCAAGGAAAAATCCCCATGACTATCCTGAGCCACATTCCCCAGTCTAGTAGGTTCTGAGGGAACAAACTTCACCTGTACCATTGCCACTGTTTTAACACCTATTTGTTTTTCTTTGCAGCCTTTTCTGAAGACTCTTTAAGCATTCCTATTACTGCCACTGGTTCACCGGTTCACTGTTCAGCTTCTAATAATTGGCTTTTATGTGTTCTATCATATGGCAATAAAAGCATACTAGTTTCTTGATATTATTTTTATACTAAACATTATCATTTTTATTGACTGGAGCAACATCTATCTTCTCCCTAAAGCTATTCTTTATATTGCTCCAGCTTCTTTGTGGGTTTACAAGTGGAGGTTTACTGCCCCCTAGCTGCCTATATGATATATCATACTTATCTGCCAGACTTGCTGCTGTTCATATTTTAGAAACATTATGGTCTTCCAGGTTTGACCTGATAGCTATCGGGATGCTGTTTTGAACTTCTTCCAATATCATTAGCTTCCTTGCGTGCTCAAAATTCTGCTCAAGTTTCAGCACCTAGAACCACCGGTCCTACAATATTTCTTTCTCCCAAGCAAATTCAATAAATGTTTTATTCAGTCTTTTCTTTAAAATCCAAAGTTTCAACAGAAATGCTTCAGGGACAAGGTCATATGCATTAAGTACCACAGTTTTAACTCATAATCTGAGGAGTGTTCTTTTGATAGGCTAGAATATACATCGATAGCCTTCCTGACCAAAGTGCTTTGCCAAATGAGAGTCTGTGTGCCCTTTGGCCACTTTAGCTTCAAAGAACAAAGAACAATACAGCACAAGAACAGGCCCTTCAGCCCTCCAAGCCCGTGCCGCTCCCTGGTCCAAACTAGACCATTCTTTTGTATCCCTCCATTCCCACTCCGTTCATATGGCTGTCTAGATAAGTCTTAAACGTTCCCAGTGTGTCCGCCTCCACCACCTTGCCTGGCAGCGCATTCCAGGCCCCCACCACCCTCTGTGTAAAATATGTCCTTCATAGCCATGTTTTCAAACGATATAAAAATCTCCCAACTCCATCCTCAGTGAATTTAGGGACTAGATCCTTTGAAGACTCTGGGCAGAATTTTCCCAATCTTTGGCTAAGTGTCAGTTTTGGTGCAAAAACTGTTTGTATCTCACCAGCCCTGACTGCGCAATTTGGACTGCAATTTTTAGGCACTTTGAAAAATAAATTTTCCCCAGGTGAAAAATGCCAGAAACTTCCAAGGACTGTTGGGACTTGGGAGTTCTCAGTCCCCCACTCTTTGAAGAGTTTAATCTGGCTTTCATACCATCATTCAACAGCACCTTCCAACCCATGCCCTCTATTATCTGTAAGGATAAGGGTAACAGGTGCATGGGAACACCACCACCTGAACGTTCCCCTCCAAGCCACACACCATCCTAGCTTGGAAATATATTGCCATTCCTTCAGTGTCACCAGGTCAAAATCCTGGAAATCCCTGGAACCACTTTCTCAAGAGAAATTAAGGATAGACAATAAATTCTGGCTGAACCTTAGTTTCTGATTTCCCATGAATAAAATGGACAATAATGGTCTAACAGCAATATCGAACAACAGACTGGTGACAGACTGTTCCCAGAAAAAGCCTTGCTATGTACACCACTGGGTGCAGGAAGACAAACAGCAAACAAGAACACAAAATAGTAATATATTTCACAGGCACATTGATAAAAAATGCTTTGATGGGAATCGGACCATTCAAGGATAAACTCAATCCTACCACAGGTAACAATAGAGAGATCACGGTAATAACAAAGAACAAAGAAAATTACAGCACAGGAACAGGCCCTTCAGCTCTCCAAGCCTGCACTGACCATGCTGCCCAACTTAACTAAAACCCCCTACCCTTCCGGGGACCATATCCCTCTATTCCCATCCTTGTCAAGACGCCCTTTAAAAGTCACTACCGTATCCGTTTCCACTACCTCCGCCGGCAACGAGTTCCAGGCACCTACTACTCTCTGTGTAAAAAATCTGTCTCATACATCTCCTTTAAACCTTGCCCCTCGCACCTTAAACCTATGCCCCCTAGTAATTGACTCTTCCACCCTTGGAAAAAGCTTCTGACTATCCACTCTGTCCATGCCTCTTATAATCTTGTAGACTTCTATCAGGTCTTCCCTCAACCTCTGTCGCTCCAGTGAGAACAAACCAAGTTTCTCCAACCTCTCCTCATAGCTAATGCCCTCCATACCAGGCAACATCCTGGTAAATCTTTTCTGTACCCTCTCCAAAGCCTCCACATCCTTCTGGTAGTGTGGCGACCAGAATTGAACACTATATTCCAAGTGCAGCCTAACTAAGGTTCTATAAAGTTGTAACATGACTTGCCAATTTTTAAACTCAATACCCCAGCCGGTGAAGGCAAGCATGGCATATGCCTTCTTGACTACCTTCTCCACCTGCATTGCCACTTTCAGTGACCTATGTACCTGTACACCCAGATCCCTTTGCTTATCAATACTCTTAAGGGTTCTGCCATTTACTGTGTATTTCCTATCTGTATTAGACCTTCCAAAATGCATTACCTCACATTTGTCCGGATTAAACTCCATTTGCCATCTCTCTGCCCAAGTCTCCAACTGATCTATATCCTGCTGTATCCTCTGATGGTCCTCATCGCTATCCGCAAATCCACCAACCTTTGTGTCGTCCGCAAACTTACTAACCAATCCAGTGACATTTTCCTCCAAATCATTTATATATATTACAAACAGCAAAGGTCCTAGCACTGATCCCTGAGGAACAATATTTAATATTAAATATATTAATTAAATTATAATTAATTAATAATATATCAATATAATATTAAATAATTATTTTGCTTCAATATTTATCAGGGAATAGAGTAGGTAAATATGGGATTAAATGATGAGATGAACAATAAGATCAGTGCAATTATAATTTAAAAAGGGAATATATTGTATAAACTAATCAAACTCAAAGAAGATAACCTTTGGTCTCGATTGAATGCATCCACACCTTTAAAAAATATCTAGGGAAGAGATAACAGAGGCATTATGACATGGATTTAATAATTCAATTAATAAATTGTAGTGCCAGAGAATTGGTAAAGGTCAATATGAGGCTGATGGGGCAAGAACTGGTGGGATTGAATTAGTCCTGCTTTTCGTGATCAGGACATGTAGCTTGGGCAGGGAAATGTCTACTTGTGGAGCACTGGTCTTCAGGTCCACAGCTGGAATATTGTTAGTATCCATAGCCTTCGCAATATCCAGTATCCTCTTACTAATATCAGGTGGAGTATATCAAACTGGCTGAAGACTGAAGACACTTGGAAATAAGTGGATGTATTAGCGAGAGGCAACATGATTTTGTGAAGGGAAGGTCGTGTCTCACTGACTTGATCGAGTTTTTAAAACTATGACCTCTTGTTCTAGATTGCCCTATAAGAGGAAACATCCGTTCGACATCTATTTTGTCAATACCTTTTATAATTTAATAAACCTCAATTAGATTTCCTTTCATTCTTCTAAACTCCAGGGAGTATAGGCCTAAACTGCCCAATCTCTCTTCGTAAGTCACACCCCTCATCTCTGGAATCAATCTGGTGAACCTCCTCTGAACTGCCTCTAATGCCACTACACCCTTCCTCAAATAAGGGAAACAAAACTGTACATAATATTCTAAGTGTGGTCTCAATAATGCTTTGTACAATAGCAGCAACACTTCCTTGCTATTATACTCTATTCCTTATTACCTGCTGTACCTGCATATCAGTTTTCTGCAACTCATGCACGAGGTCATCCAGATCCCTCTGCACCAAAGCACTCCAAAGTTTCTCTCAATATAAATAATAATTTGTCTTTGTATTTTCCTACTGAAATGGATAACCTCACACTTATTCACATTAAACTCCATCTCCCAAATTTTGCCCCATTCCCTTAACCTATCCATATCCATTTGTAAATTTCTTATTTCGTTATCACAACTTACTATCCCATCTAATTTTCATGTAATTAATGGTAGTATGAGGGAAATACCAAGCCATTATGGTTGAATACAATTCTGCTGCTGCTGATGGTCCACAGTCCCTCATGGATGCCAAGTTTTGAGCTGCTACATCTGTTCAGAACCCACTCTATTTAGCACAGTGGTAGTGCCACACAAGATGGAGATTGTCCTCAGTGTGAAGCTGGGATTTCTTCTGCACAAGGACTGTACAGTGGTCACTTCTACCAACACTCTCATGGACAGATATATCTGCAACAGGTAGCTTGGTGAGGGCAATGTCAAGTAAGCTTTTCCCTCCTGCTGGTTCTCTCATTACCTGAAGTTGGCCCTGATGGGTAGCTAAGTCCTTCAGGAAACAATCAGCTTGGTCGGTAGCTGTGTTACCAAACTACTCTTGATGGTGGATATTGACGCCTCCTAACCAGAGTACAGTCCATTCTCTTGATACCCTTTGTGCTTTATCCAACAGCAGTGCTGAGTTCAGGGCTTGGTGCCAGCGAGTCTGGCCAGGGAGTGGAGATGCCGGAGGAGCTGGGCCCAATCACCCAGTGGGGTGGAAAAGGTTTGAGTAGAGCCAGACAGGCCAGAGCAGGTCTTAGGCGAGTTTGAGCTGACCCCATGGGGCTCAGGCATCCAGAATGGGCCTAGACAGGCTGGGGTTGGGTATGAGGCAGCCGGAGAGGGGCTTAAGCACGTTCTAACATGTTCCAGGTGGGCCAGAGTGGAACACGAGGCAGCAGGGCTCACTGGCATCTGAGTAACTGACTGGCTAAAGACTGTGTGAGAGTGGGTGGGGGAAGTGGAGAGATTGTAAGGGGGTGGGAGTTTGATATGAGTAGAGAGTGTGAGTTGGGGGAGAGAATGAGGAACGGTGAGAGAGTGTGAGGGGGAGAAAGGGTGTGAAGAGAGGAAAGAGTGAGAGGGGAAAAGTGTGAGGGGATTGAAAGACTGAGGAAGGCGTGGGAGAGTGTGAGGGGCAGAGAAAGTGTGAAGATGAAGTGAGAGTGTGGGGGGAGAATGTGTGAGGGGTAGAGAGTGTGAGGGGATAGAGAGTGTGAGAGGGGGTAGAGAGTGTGAAGGGTAAGGGGAGGGGAGAAAGGGAGAGTCTGTGAGAGAGAGAGGGTGTGTGTGTGTGTGTGTGTGTGTGTGGGGCATGTGTCTATATATCCGGCTGATTCCTAATCTCATTCACCCTCACCCCACACACCATCGTGCACTCTCATCCACCCTCACACTGAACAGCCTGAGACCAGGAGTGGGCCGGACACACACACTCACCCTATCACACTCCAGCATTCATCTGTATGTATTATTCACATTTTTTGCCCAGCAATTTGATTCTTTTCATATCTCAGTTTTTGTTTAATTTATGGTTTATGTTGTGTCAGACTTTACTTTTGTGAAATTTATTCATTGGCCCCTTGAATGAGAAAGATTTTGCAATGTGGCCCCCAGGTGATTAAGGTGGGGCAGGCCTGTATAAGCACATACATGCAGCAAGATTAGTTACAAATTAAGATGAAATGATATTTATAAGCGTAAATCAAGGTTAGTCCTTATTTCCCGAAGTCAGTGTGTTGTGTTGTCTGAGGTGGAGATCGTAGAGCTGTCTGCAGTTGCAATGGTTTCCACTGTCAGGAGTGGAATCAGGATTCACAGGGAGGAGAGAAGATTTTGTCCTTCTGTTCTGCAGGCATGGCATTTTTAGCTGCCTAGCTACTTTACAGCTGACTATTAGCTGTTTTTAGATGAATACCTCTGTCTCTCCTGTGTTGAAGCCTTTTCAAATTGGTTCTCTGTGGATCTGCCTCTTTCCTGCCCTTTACCTGCTTTTTGCAGGTAGCTGCTGTTGTCAAAATGCCAATTCACCTCCTAAATAAGGTACTGACACAGCTTCTCTCCCACCTGTGGTTCTTAGCTCTTGGCCAGGTCAAAGCACAATTTACATCCTTATAATGAGGGGATGAATAAAACTTTGTTATCTCCTGGACAAGGCCACAGTGAACCAGAATTAAATGAAGGATTGCTTCTCATCCTCTCGGAAGAGGAAACACAGTCTGGAATGCAGAATTCTGTCTCGTAGCTTGGTGCCTGGATGGGATGCTCTTTCGGAGAGTCGATGCAGACTCGATGGGCCAAATGGCCTCCTTCTGTACTGTAGGGATTCTATGGTACTAACTCATTGCAGACCTGCATGGCTTTCCACAGTGAGGGTAGGACAGATTATCTGATTTTGATGAAATTCCCATTGTCTCCAGCTTGCCTTTTGTCCTTAGCTGCTTGTACCCTGGCGGTTTGATTTGATTTTGATTTATTTGATTTGATTTATTATTGTCACATGTATTAATATACAGTGAAAAGTATTGTTTCTTGCGTGCTATACAGACAAAACATACTGTTCATAGATAAGGAAATGAGAGAGTGCAGAATGTAGTGTTACAGTCATAGCTAGGGTGTAGAGAAAGATCACCTTAATGCAAGGTAAGTCCATTCAAAAGTCTGGTGGCAGCAGGGAAGAAGCTGCTCTTGTGTTGCTTGGTACATGACCTCAGACTTTTGTATCTTTTTCCTGACGGAAGAAGGTGGAGGAAGGAATGTCTGGGTGCGTGGGGTCCTTAATTATGCTGGCTGTGGGAAGTGTAGACAGAATCAATGGATGGGAAGCAGGTTTGCGTGATAGATTGGGCTACATTCACGACCTTTTGTAGTTTCTTGCAGTCTTGGGCAGAGCAGGAGCCATACGAAGCTGTGATACAAACAGAAAGAATGTTTTCTATGGTGCATCTGTGCATCTATGAAAGTCATAGTTGACATGCCAAATTTCCTTAGTCTTCTGAGAAAGTAGAGGCGTTGGTGGGCTTCCTTAACTATAGTGTTGGCGTGGGGGGACCAGGACATTGTTGTTGGTGATCTAGACACCTAAAAACTTAAAACTTTTGACCATTTCTACTTCATCCCCGTTGTTGTAGACAGGGGCGTGTTCTCCACTAGGCTTCCTGAAGTTGGTGACAATCTCCTTCATTTTGTTGATGTTGAGGGAGAGATTATTGTTGCCACACCAGTTCACCAGATTCTCTATCTCATTCCTGTACTCGTCATTGTTTGAGATCCGACCCACGACGGTGGTGTCATCAGCAAACTTGAAAATCGAGTTGGAGGGGAATTTGGCCACACAGTCATAGGTGCATAAGGAGTATAGTAGGGGGCTGAGAACACAGCCTTGTGGGGCACCGGTGTTGAGGATGATCGTGGAGGAGATGTTGTTGCCTCTCCTTACTGAATGAAGGAAACAACAATGCCACTACTTGAGCTTACCCCTCTTTCTTGTGCATTCTTCTCCCAATCAGCATGGCAATTTCCTGAGATTCATCTTCAAGGAGTCCTGGAAGCTTAATCTTGGCTTACCTCGCAGGCAGTGTCCAAGTTTAAGTTGTGGATACATGAATGCCTTAGGAATTTTATCATAAGTCATACATACCACATACCCACTCCATCTGAACTGAGCTCTGATGATGAGTGTTTCAATTCCAGACATTTCCATTCTTTGAAGTGCCTTGGTATTGGACACTTATCCTCCCATTTGATACACATGATGTTTCGAATGCATCTCATATGGAACCATTCCTACTGCTTAATATACCTGAAGTAGGTTATGCATGTCTCAGAGACATATATGAGGGTGGATATTACCACAGCTTTGACGCATCAAATTTTAATGTAAGTTTATTACCTCATTTCTTCCACAGTCTCGTGCGAATGGGCAGAATCTGAGCTTCTCTGGCAATCCTGTTTGCTACCTTGCTGCCAATGCAGACATTTCTGGAGATGGTGTTTCTGAGATGGGTTAGTTTATCTACAGCCTTCAGAGCTGTGTCATTGATAATTATAGTAGGTGGGGTACAGTTAGAATTTGGTGGTGGCTGGCCTCTGTCTTCCTTAAACTGGTGGTTAGATAATAGTCATCAGTCGCTTTTGAAAAGCAGTCAATGATCCTTTGAAGACCTTGCTCACAGAGTGATATGAGGGCAGAATCATCAGCATCAGCTGTATCACTGCCCTGGGGTACAGCTGTGTTATTCACTGTGCCATGGGTTCAACCATATTATCTGATGGGTCCCTGGGAGCAACCATATTGTCCTTTGTGTGACTAGCTACAGCCGTATTGTATCCTGTGTCCCCGAATGCAACTGTATGGTACACAGCATGACCAGGTACATCTGAATTATACACCATGTTTCAAACTCCGCTAGATCCTTGTACTACGTTGAATATGATGCACCGCGGCTCTTGCCAATGTATTCTCTCTGGCAGCAGGTCTGTGCAAGTTAAGCTTGCTGCTTTTGTAAATCATTTGGCAGAAGATGAAAGCTCTTGATCCACGCACCATTGTTGATCAGCTTTGCCTACATCCTGGGCGCTGTCAACGTCTGCTTGCCCCGGTCAGAAAAGCATATGTTCATTGTGCCCTTTTCTGGCCTTTTCCTGAATACAGGACAGTCAATTTATCAAAATTCGGGGACAGTTACCCTCAGTTCTGGATCTGTCAGTGTAACCTTGGTTAACCACCCACCACCTCCCCTCCTCACAACATACACTAAAATTTATGTAATGAGTTTCAGAGCTCTTGTCCCTGAGTCTCCCTTCTCCCAGGGGCGCAGTCAAATCCGCTTTGCCCAGGTTTATATGAAGTGCTGCACATGGCCTGATAACAGAATATAAACCTATTGTAGCTGAACATGAGATAACATAAGACAGACATCAGGCTGATAATACAATAGCTTCAACCCTGTATGTGTATCACTTGCCAACCGCCCATATAATGGGGCACAGACGCCTGCTGAGAGTGCTGTTTACCTATTGCATTCAAAACTTGCATCTCATAAGAACATAAGAAATAGTAACAGAAGACCATACGGCCCCTTAAGCTCATTCAGCAATTTAATACAATCATGGCTGATGATTGACCTTAATTCCATTTCCCGCCCACTCCCCACATCCCTGATTCCCTAAGAGACCAAAAATCTGTCTATTTCATCCTTAAGTATGTTCAATGGTGGATCACAACAACCCTCTGGGTAGAGAATTCCAAAGATTCACAACATAAGCACATAGAAACATAAGAAATAGGAGCAGGAGTAGGCCATTCAGCCCCTCAAGCCTCCTCCACCATTTAATAAGATAATGACTGACCTGATTGTGGCCTTAACTCCACTTTCCTGTCTGTCCCCATAACACTTGACTCCTTTGTAGATAAAGGCGTCTAACTCAGTCTTGAATAAATTCAATAATCCAGCCCCCACTGCCCTCTGTGGGAGAGAATTCAACAGACTAATGACCATCTGAGAGAAGAAATTCCATCTGATCTCCCTCTGAAATTGGACACCTCTTATTTTGAAACTGTACCACCTAATTCTAGGTTCCTGCATGAGAAGAAAATATCTTTCAGTATCTACTCTGTCAAATCCCCTCAACATCTTACATTTTTTAATAAGGTCACCCTTCATTCTTCCAAACTCCAATGAATAAAGGCCCAACCTGCTCAACCTTTCCTAATAAGACAACCCCTTCATCTCAGGAATCAATTTTGTGAACCTTGTCTGAACTGACTCAGCTGCAAGTATGTCTTTCCTTAAGTAAGGAAACCAAACCTGTACACAATATTTTAGGTGTGGTTTCACCAATCCTCTCTAGAGTTGTAGCAAGACTGTCCTACTTGTATACTCTATCCCTCTTTCAATAAAGGCCAACATGCCATTTGCCTTCCTAATTGCTTGTCCCTGCATGCTAACATTTGATTTGATTTGATTTATTATTGTCACATGTATTAGTATACAGTGAAAAGTATTGTTTCTTGGGTGCTATACAGACAAAGCATACCGTTCATAGGAAAGGAGAGAGTGCAGAATGTGGTGTTACAGTCATGGGTAGGGTGTAGAGAAAGATCAACTTAATGCGAGGTAGGTCCATTCAAAAGTCTGATGGCAGCAGGGAAAAAGCTGTTTTTGAGTCGGTTGGTACGTAGACTTTTGTATCTTTTTCCCGAAGGAAGAAGGTGGAAGAGAGCATGTCCGAGATGCGTGGGGTCCTTGATTATGCTGGCTGCTTTTCCGAGACAGCAGGAAGTGTAGACAGTGTCAATGGATGGGAGGCTGGTTTGAGTGATGGACTGGGCTTTATTCACGACCCTTTGTAGTTTATTGCTGTCTTGGATAGAGCAGGAGCCATACCAAGCTGTGATACAACCGGAAAGAATGCTTTCTATGGTGCATCTGTAGAAGTTGGTGAGAGTTGTAGCAGACATGCCAAATTTCCTTCGTCTCCTGAGAAAGTAGAGACATTGGTGGGCTTTCTTAACTATAGCGTCCGCATGGAGGTACCAGGACAGGTTGTTGATGATCTGGACACCTAAAAACTTGAAGCTCTTGACTATTTCTACTTCGTGCCCATTGATGTAGACAGGGGCATGCCCCCCACTATATTTCCAGAAGTCAATGACAATCTCCTTCATTTTGTTGACAATGAGTGAGAGATTATTGTCATCACATCAGTTCACTCGATTCTCTATCTTTTTCCTGTATTCTATCTCGTCATTGTTTGAGATCTGACCCACTACGGTGGTGTCGTCAGCAAAGTTGAAAATCGAGTTGGAGGGGAATTTGGCCATACAGTCATAGGTGTATAAAGAGTATAGTAAGGGGCTGAGGATACAGCCTTGTGGACCACCGGTGTTGAGGATAATCGTAGATGAGGTGTTGTTGCCTATCCTTTCTGGCTGCGGTCTGTGGGTTAGGAAGTCTAGGATCCAGTTGCAGAGGGAGGAGCTGAGCCCCAGGCCACAAAGTTTGGAGATGAGCCTCGTAGTTATCTAGGTGTTCCGGGGTTGAGTGTAGGGCCAGGGAGATGGCTTCTGCTGTGGACCTGTTGCGGCGATAGGTGAACTGTAGTGGATCTAGGCAATCAGGGAGGCAGGAATTGATTTGTGCCATGACTAACCTTTCGAAGCACCTCATAATGATGAATGTCAGAGCCACCAGATGATAGTCATTATGCACGTTGCCTGGCTTTTCTTTGGTACCATGTTATGATTCATGTATGAGGACTACCTGATTCCTCTGTACCACAGCATTCTGCTGTCTCTCTCGATTTAAATAATATTTTGCTTTTTAATTTACCCCAAAGTGAACAACTTCACATTTTCCCACATAGAACCATAGAAAATTACAGCTCAGAAACAGGCCTTTTAGCCCTTCTTGTCTGTGCCGAACCATTTTATGCCTAGTCCCACTGACCTGCACTTGGACCATATCCCTCCACACCCCCTCATCCATGAACCCGTCCAAGTTTTTCTTAAATGTTAAAAGTGACCCCGCATTTACCACTTTATCCGGCAGCTCATTCCACCCTCCCACCACTCTCTGCGTGAAGAGGCCCCCCCTAATATTCCCTTTAAACTTTTCTCCTTTCACCCTTAACCCATGCCCTCTGGTTTTTTTCTCCCCTAGCCTCAGCGGAAAAAGCCTGCTTGCATTCACTTGATCTATACCCATCAAAATCTTATACACTTCTATCAAATCTCCCCTCAATCTTCTACGCTCCAGGGAATAAAGTCCCAACCTATTCAATCTCTCTCTGTAACTCAGCTTCTCAAGTCCTGGCAACATCCTTGTGAACCTTCTCTGCACTCTTTCAATCTTATTTACATCCTTCCTGTAACTAGGTGACCAAAACTGTACACAATACTCCAAATTCGGCCTCACCAATGCCTTATATAACCTTACCATAACACTCCAACTTTTATACTCAATACTCCGATTTATAAAGGCCAATGTACCAAAGGCACTCTTTACGACCCTATCCACCTGTGACGTCACTTTTAGGGAACTCTGTACCTGTATTCCCAGATCCCTCTGTTCAACTGCACTCTTCAGAGTCCTACCATTTACCGAGTACGTTCTTCTTTGGTTTGTCCTTCCAAAGTGCAATATCTCACACTTGTCTGCGTTAAATTCCATTTGCCATTTTTCAGCCCATTTTTCTAGTTGGTCCAAATCCCTCTGCAAGCTTTGAAAACCTTCCTCACTGTCCACTACACCTCCAATCTTTGTATCATCAGCAAACTTGCTGATCCAATTTACCACATTATCATCCAGATCATTGATATAGATGACAAACAACAATGGACCCAACACCGATCCCTGCGGCACACCACTAGTCACAGGCCTCCACTCAGAGAAGCAATCCTCCACAACCACTCTCTGGCTTCTTCCATTGAGCCAGTGTCTTATCCAATTTACTACCTCCCCATGTATACCCAGCGACTGAACCTTCCTAACTAACCTCCCATGAGGGACCTTGTCAAAGGCCTTGCTGAAATCCAGGTAGACAACATCCACCGCCTTCCCTTCATCCACTTTCCTGGTAACCTCCTCGAAAAACTCTAATAGATTGGTCAAACATGACCTACCACGCACAAAGCCATGTTGACTCTCCCTAATAAGTCCCTGTCTATCCAAATATTTGTAGATCCTATCCCTTATCACACCTTCACATGAAAGTCCCATCTGCCAATGTTTTATAGACTCACTTAACCTTCTATTTTCCTTTGCATACTTTGCTTTCCTGCTTATCAGTGTTTCATCAGTGCATTTGATTACAATGCACTCAATGTAGATCATAAATAGTTGTGGCCCCAACACTGATCACTTTTCTACTTCACTAATTAGTTTGCCAACCTGAAAATGGTCCATTTATCCCAACTCTGTTTCTGTTAGTTAGCCAATCCTCTATTACCCCCAACACCATGAGTTCTTATCTTGTGTAATAACCGTGTGGTCTCTCCAAAGCCCTGTACAATTTTAGCAAGACTTCTTTATTTCTGTACTCTAATCCCCTTGCAATAAAGGACAAATAAGTGCCATTTTCCTTCCTAATTACTTACCAAACCCTGCATGCTAATTTTTTAATGTTCATTGTAAGAACACACTCAAATCCTTCTGAACGACAACATTTACAAGGTACACACCTCTTGAAAAATATTCTGCTTTTCTATTCTTATGACCAAACTGAATAAATTCACACTTCCCCACATCATACTCCAGCTGACATCTTGTTTCCCATGTACTTAACCTGTCCATATCTCTTTGTAGCCTCTTTATGTCCTCCTCAGAACTTACATTTCCACCTACCTTTGTATTATTTGCAAACTTAGATGTATTACTCTTGAACTCTTCTTCTCAGTCATTAGTATAGATTGTAAATAGCTGAGACCACAGAACTGAACCTTGTGGCACTCTACTAGTCACAGCCTGCCAACCTGAAAATGCCCTGTTTCATTCTATTCTCTGCTTCCTGTCTATTAACCAGCCTCTATCCATGCTAACACGTTGCCTCCAACTCCACGAGCCCTCTTTGCTCTTGTACATCGAGTCTGTGTAACTACAATTTTTGTGTGGCACCTTATTGAATATCTTTGTAAATCCAAGTATGTTACATCTATTAGTTCCTCTTTATCTATTAGTTACATCCTCAAATACTCTAGTAAGTTCACCAAAGATGATTTCTCTTTTGTAAAACCATGTTGACTTTGCATGATCATACTGTGATTTTCTCATTGCATTGTTAAATCTTCCTTAATAAGAGTTTACAGCATTTTCTTGATGGACTGATGTCAGGCTAACTGGGTTGAAGTTTTCTCTCTCCCCCTTTCCTGAAAGTTGCTGTATATCAATCATGTTCCATGAACATTATCATCCCCAGGAAGTGATTGGGCTGGACCAGAATCACTTGAAGCAGGTAGAATACCTTCACAGATCAACACAGCTGTCATGGAGCCACTTGTAACCTGGTCAATTGACCCCGCCTCAGATTGCTCTTTTACCTCACCTATTGCAGCATTTTCATCTCACATTGTATGGCAGGGAACAACTTAGGGAAAGGATCAGCTTGGCAATGATTCTGGATCAAAAACATTCTGGAATAGGCCCAGATGGACAGTATTCCACTGGTAAGGACTCAAGTATCTAGGTACACAAAAAATTAATCCTCAAATATTCCAAGCACTCTCAACCAAATACTGAGCCTGAATACACAAAACTCACCCCCAAACACGAGTACATCAATCACTCCAAGTTGGGCACCAGACTGCTAACCAGGAGAAAAACCATTTTGAGAAATTATTTTTCAAATACTGTACAGGTAACTCTGGAGTTGGTTAGCTCAGATGGCTAGTTGGTTCGAGTATGATGCAGAACGCTACCACTGGCACAACCTTCCAGATCTTCATGCTGGTGGGATCTTCTAGTCCTGCCGATGATGCACCCCCATCGCCAGTTTCCCAGCAGTGTGGGGTGGGATCAATGGGAAATCCCATTGATAGCAGTGGGATCAGAAGATTCCACTGCTGACCAATGGTGCACTGTCTCCTGCCATCGAGAGCAATGCTGCAGGTAGGCCAGAGAATACCGGGACATGATGCCAACAGCTCAATCCCTGTACCAGCAATTTATCAAGACCTGCTTCCTTATCTTGTAAGAAGTCTCACAACACCAGGTTAAAGTCCAACAGGTTTATTTGGTAGCAAATACCATAAGCTTTCGGAGCGCTGCCCCTTCGTCAGATGGAGTGAAAATCTGTTCTCCAACAGTGCAAAGAGACACAACATCAAGTTACAGAATACTAATTAGAATGCAAATCTCTACAGCCAGCCAGGTCTTAAAGGTACAGATAAGGTGGGTGGAGGGAACATTAAACACAGGTTAAAGAGATGTGTATTGTCTCCAGACAGAACAGCTAGTAAGATTCTGCAAGATCAGGAGGCAAGCTGTGGGGGTTACTGATAATGTGACATAAATCCAACATCCCGGTTTAGGCCGTCCTCATGTGTGCGGAACTTGGCTATCAGTTTCTGCTCAGCGACTCTGCGCTGTCGTGTGTCGTGAAGGCCGCCTTGGAGAATGCTTACCTGAAGATCCAAGGCTGAATGCCCGTGACTGCTGAAGTACTCCCCCACAGGAAGAGAACAGTCTTGCCTGGTGATTGTCGAGCGGTGTTCATTCATCCGTTGTCGTAGCGTCTGCATGGTTTCCCCAATGTACCATGCCTCGGGACATCCTTTCCTGCAGCATATCAGGTAGACAACGTTGGCCGAGTTGCAAGAGTATGTACCGTGTACCTGGTAGGTGGTGTTCTCACGTGAGATGATGGCATCCGTGTCGATGATCCGGCACGTCTTGCAGAGGTTGCTGTGGCAGGGTTGTGTGGTGTCGTGGTCACTGTTCTCCTGAAGGCTGGGTAGTTTGCTGCGGACAATGGTCTGTTTGAGGTTGCGTGGTTGTTTGAAGGCAAGAAGTGGGGGTGTGGGGATGGCCTTGGCGAGATGTTCGTCTTCATCAATGACATGTTGAAGGCTCCGGAGGAGATGCCGTAGCTTCTCCGCTCCGGGGAAGTACTGGACAACGAAGGACTGGACAGCTTCCACCCTAAACACGTATAAGAAGCCATCCCCTACGGACAAGCCCTCCGTATACACAGGATCTGCTCGGATGAGGAGGATCACAACAGACACCTCCAGACGCTGAAAGATGCCCTCATAAGAACAGGATATGGCGCTCGACTCATCGATCAACAGTTCCGACGCGCCACAGCGAAAAACCGCACCGACCTCCTCAGACGACAAACACGGGACACGGTGGACAGAGTACCCTTCGTTGTCCAGTACTTCCCTGGAGCAGAGAAGCTACGGCATCTCCTCCGGAGCCTTCAACATGTCATTGATGAAGACGAACATCTCGCCAAGGCCATCCCCACACCCCCACTTCTTGCCTTCAAACAACCACGCAACCTCAAACAGACCATTGTCCGCAGCAAACTACCCAGCCTTCAGGAGAACAGTGACCACGACACCACACAACCCTGCCACAGCAACCTCTGCAAGACGTGCCGGATCATCGACACGGATGCCATCATCTCACGTGAGAACACCACCTACCAGGTACACGGTACATACTCTTGCAACTCGGCCAACGTTGTCTACCTGATACGCTGCAGGAAAGGATGTCCCGAGGCATGGAAACCATGCAGACGCTACGACAACGGATGAATGAACACTGCTCGACAATCACCAGGCAAGACTGTTCTCTTCCTGTGGGGGAGCACTTCAGCAGTCACGGGCATTCAGCCTTGGATCTTCAGGTAAGCGTTCTCCAAGGCGGCCTTCATGACACACGACAGCGCAGAGTCGCTGAGCAGAAACTGATAGCCAAGTTCCGCACACATGAGGACGGCCTAAACGGGATGTTGTATTTATGTCACATTATCAGTAACCCCCACAGCTTGCCTCCTGATCTTGCCGAATCTTACTAGCTGTTCTGTCTGGAGACAATACACATCTCTTTAACCTGTGTTTGATGTTCCCTCCACCCACATTATCTGTATCTTTAAGACCTGGCTGGCTGTAGAGATTTGCATTCTAATTAGTATTCTGTAACTTGATGTTGTGTCTCTGTGCACTGTTGGAGAACAGATTTTCACTCCATCTGACGAAGGGGCAGCGCTCCGAAAGCTTATGGTATTTGCTATCAAATAAACCTGTTGGACTTTAACCTGGTGTTGTGAGACTTCTTACTGTGCTTACCCCAGTCCAACGCCGGCATCTCCACATCATCCTTATCTTGTCCCAGATTTGTGGACTAGTGCCCCTCAAGCTATCTATAACAAATTGTCTCTAATGATCTTTGATGGGCTATGGTCTTATCTTACAGGTGGCTCAGAATCAAAACATAAATTTTATTCTAAACTGTTCTGATTTTTTGAATTTCCTTCATTATAAATGCCAGTTTTCTCATAAAGTATTCAGATAGGTGTAAAACTCAAGCTAGAAGCTGAAAGCAACTTGGGGAAATTGAATAGCCTCATGCATCTCTACCTTCATCCTCCAACCACACAACCGGAGGGCCTGGTTATTGAGTGAGGCAAGAGAGGAGATTGCTGGGACCCTGACAAAGATCTTTGTATTCTCACTAGCTACTGGCGAGGAGCCGGAGGACAATGGAGTAGCTAATGTTGTTCCTCTGTTCAAGAAAGGAAAAAGAGATAATCCAGGAAACTATAGATCGGTGAATCTCACATTGGTGGTTGGGAAGCTATTGGAGAGGATTCTTAGGGATAGGATTTATGCGCATTTTAAAAAGCGTGGCCTAATTAGGGAAAGTCAGCATGGCTTTGTGTGGGGCAGGTCATGTCTTACTAACACTGTGAGCTGAAGGGTCTGTTCCAGTGCTGTACCATTCTATGTTCTATAACTCCCTGAGATCCCTGAGCTCCTCTAATTTTGACCTGCTGCACATCCCCAATTTTAATTGCTCCACCATGCCTTCAGTTCTCTGGGCTCTAAGCTCTGGAATACCGCTCCTACACCTCTCAGCCTCTCTACCTCACTTTCCTCTTTTAAGACATTCCTTAAACCCAAAACTTTGACCAAGCTTTTAGCCACCTGTTCTAATCTTTCCTCCTGTGGTTCAGTGTTATACTCTGTTTTATAATGTTCCTGTGAAATACTTGGGATGTTTCATTACTTTCAAGGCACTTCTAAATGTACGTTATTGTAGTTAATTGGTTAGTTGCTGCTGGAGTCTAGAAAATAAAGTAACATAAAAATAAATGACTTGATTTATTTGCGATCGGGGTGGGCTGCTGGGGGGGGAGCCTGCCTTCCAGGAGGGGGGTCTGACCCCGGGGGGAGGAGGGTCTGCCAGGGTGAGGGGTGTGGGGGGATCGCCACTGCTGGAGGGGGTGGGCTGGACATTGGGGTACTCCAGGGTGGGGGATCAGGGCTGGAGAACCCATTGGTGGTTGTCAATTGAATCAACCATTTTATTAATTTCAGATTGGTTCTGAAGAAACAATTCACCTAGTGTCTCTCCCCTGCCATTTTCCCAGTGCCCTGCAATTCTTTTCCATTTCAGATATTGATCCAATTCCCTTTTGAAAGATAGATTCATTGAGCCTGCTTCCATCACAGCCTCAGGCAGTGCGTTTCAGATTCAAACACTTTCTGTACAAAGACGGGTGCAATTTTATCTTTTAAAAAGCATTTAGATAGTTACATGGGCACAATGGGTATAGAGGAATGTGGGCCAAATGCGGGCAATTGGGATTAGTTTAGAGGTTTTTTTTAAAGAAAGGGGCAGCATGGACAAGTTGGGCCGAAGAGCCTGTTTTCATGCTGTAAACCTCTGTGACTCTAAGTGTTTTTTCTCATGTCACTATTGCTTCTTTGCACAAAATGTTGTGAACAAAGTTAGAGCTCATAAAATCTTTTTCCTAATGTTATCATTGCTTCTTTTGTCAATTACCTCAAATCTGTGTCCTCTGGTTCTTAATCCTGTCAATGGGAACAGTTTCTCCCTATTTGCTCTGCCAGATCCCTCATGATTTTTAATAACTCTATCAAATCTCTCAAACTGCTCTTCAAGGAGAACAGTCCCAACTTCCTTCTACAGAACTGAAGTTTACCATTCTTGTGAATCTTTTCTGCATGTTTTTTTTGGTGCTTTATGAACCACTCTCTTAACCTGTTCTGTCACCCTCAGTGATTTGTGTACATATACACCCTCTGCTCCTGCACCTCCTATAGAGTTGTAACCTTTGTTTTATATAGTTTCTCTTTGTTCTTCCTACTAAAATGAATTGTATAAAATTCCCTGTATTAAATTTAATCTTTATCTTAAATTTAATCTGCCATTTGTCCACCCATTCCACCAACCTATGTCCTTTTTAAGTTCTATACTGTCTTCAATTTCTTAACCATGTTGCTACTTCCTTTTTATTCCATGAGCTCTAACTTTGCCCACAATTCTTTGTGCGGCACAGTTTCAAATGTTTTTTTGGAAGTCCATACATACCACATCAACAGCATTACCCTCATTAACCCTTTCTGTTAAATCATTAAAAACTCCAGCATTTTATGATCAGATATTGCAGTTAGCAAGCCAACAGAGAAATCTTTGTTCAGCCAATCATGAGTCATTACCCTATGGAAATGTAGTGCCCAATTCTCCCATTGCAACCCGCAACTTTTCTGGTGGGTCGGGTTGGGAGATGTGCATGTCGGCCATTTCGCAGGTTCCCCGCAAGTATTTATGACCCGCGCGCATCTCCCAACCAGAAGAAAATGGCGCCGCCGAGAACGCGCAGAAGTCCGGCAGGAAGTGAGGTAAGTAATTTGGATATGCTTTAAATGTAATTTAAATGTCATTTCAATGTGATTATCTGTTACGTACCGGCCCCGATAGCATCTCCCATCCTGCCAGGAGTACTTCATCCTGGCGGGGTTTAGACTAGCTCCCCATATTCAGGGAACTTGCGGGAGACCCCGCCGAAATGAAGAGGGGGCACTCAGGGCCCCCCAGGAGGTCGGGCGGCAGGGGATAGTGCCCCCTGGGCATGGGCACCCTGGCAGTGCCAGCCTATGCCCCCTGACACTGCCCAAGGGGCAAAGTGTCCATGTCCAGGGTGCACCTTGGCACTGCCCACCGGGCATTGGGCAGTGCCAAGGGGATGAGGCCTATTTTGGGTGGGGCCTCGGGACGATTGGTGTGGGGGGTCCCGCTGCCACTCTGCATGTCGATTGGTCTGGGCTGGAGGAAGGCCAGTGATCAGGGTGGGCTGCCAGGGAGGCCTGCCTTCCAAGGGGGTCTGACCCCGGGGATGGGTCTGCCGGGGTGAGGGGTGTGGGGGGATCGCCACTGCCGGAGGGGATGGACTGGACATCGGGGCACTCTAGGGTGAGAGGGTCAGGGCTGGCCCAGGAATTGTTGTGGGGGCCGCAATTGGGGTCTGGAGGGGCAGCACTGTGGGGGGTCAAGGCTAGCCAGTGATCGAAGGCTGGCCCGGGAATTGTTGTGGGGGCCAGCAAACGGGGAGACTGACAGATCGGGACCACTGCGCATGCACAGAGTTCCAGAACTGTCAGACTCTGCCCCCCCCCCCCCCCGGGTTTTTAATGATATTCACGACTGGGACCTCTGCATTGCACAGAGTGGGGAGATTTGAGTGTGAAGTTGCACTGGAAAAACAGTCGTGATCGAGAACAGTTTTCCCACCAATTCAGCACTTTTAGGAGAATCGCCCCCATAATGTCTCGGATATGAATTGTACACAAAGTGATCCTATCTCCACAACAATACAACAATAAAAATATTTTCATTCGTGATTATATGCTGCATGATCAGTGCAGATGTTTTTGGAGGTGAAGTCAAAGGGCCACTAATTTTAAGGGTGAGATTTCAGAGCAGCTGATTTTGGAGGTGTTTCCCCATGGAAGTAATGATACTGTAAAGGTTTTCTATTTGTGAAATGTTCACCACAGCTATATATTGCCATTTAGTTGATTCTTCAGCACTCCAGACACGTCAGAATTAGTGAATTCAATTTGGATAAATGCAATTTGAATAGAATTTTTCCTGTAGTGTAAACGAGGTGTAAGGTATTTAATTAGAACATTCAGCACTAATAAGAATCCTGTGATATGGATGTGAAGGGTAATTGCAAAATCAATCTCTTTGCTTTTATGCACTCACTGAAACTTGATAAATGATTTACCTGTCAATATTATGCTTAATAAATATTCAAAAGAACACATTTAAACGAGGCTTGTCCCCATTTTCTTTCTCACGCACCTTGCATTTAAATGTGAGTGTAATTGCCTTTTATAAAGTTGTAGTTAGATCAGCTGTCTAGCCTGGAGTGCAAAGGTTTGGATTTTTAATAGCTGTATTAACATGTACTGAAGCCTTAATTTCAGATTTCTTTGAGTAGTAAGACCTTAATGTCATCTGTTAGAGTTTAATGTCAAACTGTCAAAGAACCTCTCATTAAAGGTAAGGTGCAAGATTCATTATTACACAGTTTTATTGAAGATTTTTTTATCACTTTCAGTAAGATTTTGTTTCTTTAACATTGCGCTTCAGGACTCAGTAACTAATATTGCACATTTTGCTAAATAGAAGAATACACTGCACAGCATCGGTTTCAACTCAAATGGTAATACTCTGCCTTCAGATTTTGTTCATTCCAGTTTCACTCCAGCACACAATCTGGCACAGAGGAAGCGGGGAGGGGGAAGCGGAGGAGGGGGTGGGGGAGGGGAGCTGGGTGGGGGTGGGGGGGGTTGGGGGGACTAGACTGTCAGAAGGGGCTGCCTCAGTCCCATGAGCCTTTTGCAAAGCCTGAGAAGCCAACTACCTCTATGCTATTGGCCATCAGATTCTACCTGGGGAAAAAACACCTGCAAATTAATACCCAAGATACCTATAGAACACGGAGATTGTACTTTGGAATTTAATGTAATAAACATACTGAAATCAAAACTTTCCTGATTTTTTTTTCCTCGATCCAGCTGTTTGCAGCTAGAATTGCAACAAAATGCATTTTCCAAATGCAGAAATCACTATTCAAAACATCAGGAGCCGATTTTAATCCAAAATCACTCGTTGGGAAAGGGACGGATTTGGGGTGGATTTTAATCTGTACTAAAGTCAAACTGGCGGGTATAAAACGGGCTGAATATGCACTGTTAAAAGTGGAGTTAAAGAAACCGGCAGCGTCGTCCACCTCAATAGGAACTCAGCGGACGGATCGCGTAAAAGCATGAAACTAACTCTGGAGAGCAGTTTCAATTACAAAGTCGGTTCCAGCAGCTCCTACGCTATTTTTCTGACTCTCTCCCGTGTGCCATTTATAGCTAAACGGCTGAATTTGGCGGGAAAAATATCACCTTCCTAAAGTATATTGAATATGAAGAGCCTGCACCCCATGGAGATTTACACTTTGCCATTCTCAACACTGTCACTGGTTGCAAGAAAACACTTGATAAATTGTTCAGAGTTAAGAAAGGAGCTCTTGTAAACTATCCGCTGGTATAATTAAAGCAGGGTCTGGCCCAGGAATGTCACCAGGCGAGACACAATGGACCTGAAGGACAGACTGAAAGATTTATCATTTTAGTCTGTTTAGGGTTACCATAATCTCTTTGTAATGTGTGAAATTTGCCAAGTAACTGAATCTCAGGTAACCCCTTTCCCTTTTATCCTAATCTCTCCCCTCTCCCGATTCCCTGATTTATTGCAGTTCAGTTTTTAGCCATTTGAAACAAACCAGGCTAACATCGTTTTCCCATTTGGGAACTATCTCAGCATCTGCACTGATTTTCGACATTGCTCGCCCAAGTAAGCAGAATTTACCAAGTTAGAATATTTTCAGAAAAATGCAAAACTCCAAGTTTTGGAAAGTTGTCCAGGAGCTGTCCACTGTCACTCATCTTCCAACGACTAAGAAATACGAATATCACAACGCCTACATTCTCAGCCTCTTGTTCAGTCACAGGATTTTATTCAAACAAACCCACACCAGACACAGCCTGTAGTCGCACACACACGTCCAGTCCAAGCTCGATATTAAATAAAAATACATGAATACTTGCGAGATTGTTTTTGTTCATTGTGCTGCTTACTGTCGACAGAATAGGGAGTCGCTTCCTCGCGGGAACTGCACCCGTTGCGAGTGCATGTCACAAATCCCACATTTTAAATAAACTTCTCACCGTTTCACCAATTCCCCAACTTAACCTCCCACTGTACATGAAAACCCCTCATTCATAACATGGACCAGGAGCACAGAAGCTGGAGAATTTCTAAAGCTGAGCAGCCGATTTCAATCCGAAGAAATGGCATACAGACTCGAAACTGTTTCTCTCCACAGATGCTGCCAGACCTGCCGAGATTTTCCAGCATTTTCTGTTTAAATTACGACCAATGAAAATGTCTGTTTACACCAACCATCAGTTCCGCCCAACATTACGGTGAACAGGATGAGAGTTAAATGAGCGATTGAACGGGAGGATCGTTTTCCTCGGACGAGGGCATAGGGTCATTTCTGTCCAGTGGATACAAGAATAATTTGAAAATAGGGCGAAATGAACTGATGATACTGAAATAAGAAACATAATATTCTTATGAGAACCAAAGGAAGCTGTCATTATTAAACTGACGGAATGGAACAAAATCATGAAATGTAAATTGCCAAATTTTGATCAATAATTAAATGGGGTGGAGGAACTAAGTTACCATATCATATCCCCTCGCATCTTTTCGTACTTATTTTAAAACTGTTTTCTATTTTATCTACATAGTTGGGCACCACTCCCTCAATCTCTGAACCATAAACTGAGCAGAAGTGATTACAGAACAGAACCCTCAGGGTATTGCCTCTCAGAAATAGTCCTTAAATTTTCCTCTCTCTTAATCCAATCCAACTCTTCTCTTAATTCCACATCCCTCAATCTTCTTCAATTGTCTTCCATTTGGTGTCTAATCATAGGTTCTCTGTCAGTCCTGTTACAATCCCTTTAGAGGCAAATAACTTTTAAAACAAAAGAACAAATACAAAGCCAATGGAAAGAAAATCAATAGATAAGCTTTCCTATTCTAAGAACTTTACTGTAACAAATCAACTAAAGACAACATAATTCAAACACTAATTATCAGGTGAAAGATATTTCAAATAGAAAGGTAAATTACACTTTAATTAGTAGAAACAACAAAAGTATGCTTTAAGCAGTTACAAGCACTCTCATTACTTCTCACAAAAGCGGGACCATGGGCAATCTCACAGTCTTTCCAACTTAGTTTCCACTATGTAGGGTCTCTTACTCTCATTCAATCATTTCAGCCCTTGAGTCGCATTCACCAGTAGCCATATTCCATCTGAAGTCTCCAGACATGGTTACCGCCAACAAGGTACATGTCTATGAACTCTCTCTCACTCGGATCATGACAGTCCTGATGGCACAACAGCCCCAGCGACTCCCTTCTCCAATCTCTTTAAATGGTCTGGTAGTCTCTGGCAACACTGAAATAGCAGCAGTGCATCTTGTTTAATCCTGTCTTCAGCTCTCTGCCCTCTCCAACTGTGTAATGCATATCATAACACAGTATCTGCTCTCTGCTCAGAGACCTGCTTCAACGCTGAGGTCTATTCAAAGACTGCCAAACAGAAAGCTGCTCCATTTGGAGAGAATCTTGCTTGTTTCCTCCTTGCAGGAATTCTCAGTGTGTTCTGAACTTCCAAACAGCAAAAACACAGGCTGACCCAACCCCATTATAACCAGCTTTCTATTTACCCTTTGCTTCTTCAATATTTATTCCTATGGTGACCTCAGGTCACATGAGCATTTCTTGGAATCGGTTGTTAATAATCAGGAAACCAATCAACCCGCTTTCAGAATATTCTCAGTTCTCACTGGATTTAAAGTGTCATTGCACAAAAGAAAATACACTTTCCTCAGAACATGGGTCATCATATAGTCCACATATATCAAACGTACTGCATTTCCCTATCCATCATATCTGTCGCTACTGGAAGTACGCAATCAGATTTGCTGATGTTCAATCCTTGGTACCTTCCTATTTTTTGTCTACATGTTTCTCCTCAGTGCATCATCCAAAAGCACAGCATTAATTTTCCTTCTTTTTCTTCTTACACAGTCCCTCAGGATCAAGGATGATTTGCACCTACATCAGTTTGTTGAGTTCTCAGATGGTTGATAGGTTTAGTCTGTGATCTGCAGATTCTGCTACATGTCGAACAGGTGATGCTTGAAGGGTTCAGTACACGGGTTATAGAGTCATAGAGTCATAGAGGTTTACAGCATGGAAACAGGCCCTTCGGCCCAACTTGTCCATGCCACCCTTTTTTTTTAAACCCCCAAACTAATCCCAATTGCCTGCATTTGGCCCATATCCCTCTATACCCATCCTACCCATGTAACTAGCTAAATGCTTTTTAAAAGATAAAATTGTACCCGCTTCTACTACTACCTCTGGCAGCTTGTTCCAGACACTCACCACCCTCTGTGTGAAAGAATTGCCCCTCTGGACACTTTTGTATCTCTCCCCTCGCACCTTAAACCTATGCCCTCTAGTTTTAGACTCCCCTACCTTTGGGAAAAGATATTGACTATCTATTTTGTCTATGCACCTCATTATTTTATAGACCTCTATATGGTCAAAAGGAAAAGAGAGGCGTATGTTAGGTCCAATCAGCTAAAAACGGAGGGAGCTCTGGAGGAGTACAATGAAAGTAGGAAAATACTCAAACGGGGAATTAGAAGAGCAAAAAGGGGTCACGAAATGTTCTTGGCAAACAGGATTAAGGAGAATCCCAAGGCATTTTATTCATACGTTAGGAACAAAAGGGTTGTTAGGGAAAAAATCGGACCTCTCAGGGACAAAAGTGGGGACTTATGCTTGGAGCCCAAAGAGGTAGGGGAGATCCTAAATGAATACTTTGCGTCGGTATTCACAAAGGAGAGGGATGTGTTGACTGGGAGTGTCTCGGAGGGGAGTGTTGAACCGTTGGAGAAAATCTCCATTACAAAGGAGGAAGTGTTAGGTTTGTTAGAGAATATAAAGACTGACAAATCCCCAGGGCCTGATGGAATCTATCCAAGGCTGCTCAAGGAGACGAGAGGTGAAATCGTTGGGCCTCTGACGCAAATCTTTGTCTCGTCACTGGACACAGGTGAGGTCCCAGAGGAGTGGAGGATAGCCAATGTGGTCCCGTTATTTAAGAAGGGTAGGAAGGATAACCCGGGTAATTATAGGCCGGTGAGCTTGACGTCCGTGGTGGGGAAGTTGTTGGAGAAGATTCTTAAAGATAGGATGTATGCGCATTTAGAAAGGAATAAACTCATTAACGATAGTCAACATGGTTTTGTGAGAGGGAGGTCATGCCTCACTAACCTGGTGGTGTTTTTTGAAGAAGTGACCAAAATGGTTGACGAAGGAAGGGCCGTGGATGTTGTCTATATGGACTTTAGTAAAGCGTTTGACAAAGTCCCTCATGGTAGGCTAGTGAAAAAGGTTGGATCCCATGGGATAAAGGGGGAGGTGGCTAGATGGGTGGAGAACTGGCTTGGTCATAGAAGACAGAGGGTGGTAGTGGAAGGGTCTTTTTCCGGCTGGAGGCCTGTGACTAGTGGTGTACCGCAGGGCTCTGTATTGGGACCTCTGCTGTTTGTGATTTATATAAATGATCTGGAAGAAGGAGTAACTGGGGTGATCAGTAAGTTTGCGGACGACACAAAACTGGCAGGACTTGCAGATAGTGAGGAACATTGTCAGAGGCTACAGAAGGATATAGATAGGCTGGAAATTTGGGCAAGGAAATGGCAGATGGAGTTCAATCCTGATAAATGCGAAGTGATGCATTTTGGTGGGAATAATGTTAGGAGGAGCTACACGATAAATGGAAGAACCATAAAGGGTGTAGAGACGCAGAGGGACCTGGGTGTGCAAGTCCACAGATCTTTGAAGGTGACGTCACAGGTGGAGAAGGTGGTGAAGAAGGCATATGGCATGCTTGCCTTTATAGGACGGGGCATAGAGTATAAAAGTTGGGGTTTGATGTTGCAGATGTATAGAACGTTGGTTCGGCCGCATTTGGAATACTGCGTCCAGTTCTGGTCGCCACACTACCAGAAGGACGTGGAGGCTTTGGAGAGAGTACAGAGGAGGTTTACCAGGATGTTGCCTGGTATGGAGGGGCTTGGTTATGAGGAGAGATTGGGGAAACTGGGGTTGTTCTCCTTGGAAAGACGGAGGATGAGGGGAGACTTAATAGAGGTGTATAAAATTATGAAAGGCATAGATAGGGTGAACGGTGGGAAGCTTTTCCCCGGGTCGGTGGTGACGTTCACGAGGGGTCATAGGTTCAAGGTGAAGGGGGGGAGGTTTAACACAGATATCAGAAGGACATATTTCACACAGAGGGTCGTGGGGGCCTGGAATGTGTTGCCGGGCAAGGTGGTGGAGGCGGACACACTGGGAACATTTAAGACTTATCTAGACAGCTATATGAACGGAGTAGGAATGGAGGGATACAAAAGAGTGGTCTAGTTTGGACCAGGGAGCGGCGCGGGCTAATTGTTCCTTGTTTCTCGTTTCATGGCTTCATTCTATGATCATCTTGCTGGTGCCAGTACAGAGCGAGACTGCGGATAGTTGGGAACCTGTCTCGGGGGCAGGGAATTCATATGGTGTTCGTGGAAGTGGAAATGACTAGGGTTGGGAAGCATTTTCCGATCAGGGCCATTGTGATCTCCTGGACTCGTTTCGATCGCCTCAGGGGGTCGGAGAGGAATTTCCCAGATTTTTTTTTTCCCCATATTGGCCCTGGGGTTTTTCACTCTGGGTTTTCGCCTCTCCCTGGAGATCACATGGTCTGGAATGGGGGGGTGGGGGTGAGTTAATAGGTTGTAATGAACAAAGCATCGTAGCTGTGAGGGACAGCTCGGTGGATAGGATATTGGTATGTAGATAGGCTGGAAAATTGGGCGGGGATCCTGGATTCAGGATTCAATCCTGGACCGGGGAGCGGCGCGGGCTTGGAGGGCCGAAGGGCCTGTTCCTGTGCTGTATTGTTCTTTGTTCTTTTGTTCTTTGTCACCCCTCAGCCTCCTACGCTCCAGAGAAAAAAGTCCCAGTCTATTCAGCCTCTCCTTAGAACTCAATCCATCAAGTCCCAGTAGCATCCTAGTAAATCTTTTCTGCAAGCTTTCTAGTTTAATAATATCCTTTCTATAATATAATATAATTGCACACAGTATTCCAAGTGTGGTCTTACCAATGTCTTGTACAACTTCAACAAGATGTCCCAACTCCTGTATTCAGTGTTCTGACTGAAGAAACCAAGCATGCCGAATGCCTTCTTCACCACTCTGTCCACCTGTGACTCCACTTTCAAGGAGCTATGAACATGTACCCCTAGATCTCTTTGTTCTGTAACTCTCCCCAGCACCCTACCATTAACTGAGTAAGTCCTACCCTGGTTCAATACCAAAATGCATCACCTCGCATTTGTCTAAATTAAACTCCATCTGCCATTCGTCAGCCCACTGGCCCAATTGATCAAGATCCCATTGCAATTGGAGATAACCTTCCTCACTGTCCACTATGTCACCAATCTTGGTGTCATCTGCAAACTTACTAACCATGCCTCCTATATTCTCATCCAAATCATTCGTATAAATGACAAATAACAGTGGACCCAGCACTGATCCCTGAGGCACACCGCTGGTCACAGGTCTCCAGTGTGAAAAACAATTCTCTACAACCACCCTCTGGCTTCTGTCAAGAAGCCAATTTTGTATCCATTTAGATACCTCACCCTAGATCCTGTGAGATTTAACTTTATGCAACAACCTACCATGCGGTACCTTGTCAAAGGCCTTGCTAAAGTCCATGTAGACAACATCAACTGCACTGCCCTCATCTACCTTCTTGGTTACCCCTTCAAAAAACTCAATTAAATTTGTGAGACATGATTTTCCACTCACAAAGCCATGCTGACTGTCCCTAATCAGTCCTTGCATCTCTAAATGCCTGTGGATCCTGTCTCTCAAAATACCTTCCAACAATTTACCCAGCACAGATGTGAGGCTCCGGTACCGGCCTGTAGTTCCCTGCAGCCCTTTTTAAACAAAGGCACAACATTTGCCACTCTCCAATCTTTAGGCACCTCACCTGTGACTATCGATGATTCAAATATCTCGGCTAGGGGACCCGCAATTTCCTCCTTTGTCTTCCACAACGTCCTGGGATATACTTCATCAGGTCCCGGGGATTTATCTACCTTGATGCGTTTTAAGACTTCCAGCACCTCCTTCTCTGTAATATATACACTCCTCAAGGCATCACTATTTATTTCCCCAAGTTCCCTAACATCCATGCTTTTCACAACAGCAAATATCGATGAGAAATATTCATTTAGGATCTCACCCATCTCTTGCAGATCCGGACATAGGTGACCTTGTTGATCCTTAAGAGGCCCGACTCTCTCCCTTGTTACTCTTTTGCCCTTTATGTATTTGTAGAAGCTCTTTGGATTTTCCTTTTCCTAATCTTCCAAAACAATTTTGTGTCCCCTTTTTGCCCTCCTGATTTCTCTCTTGACTCTATTCCTACACCCCTATACTCTTCAAGAGATTCACTTGATCCCAGCTGCCTATGCATGTCATGTGCCTCTTTCTTCTTCTTGACCAGGGCCTCAATATCCCGAGTCATCCAGGGTTCCTGACTTCTTCCAGCCTTGCCCTTCACTCTAAGAGGAATGTGCTTACCCTGGTTAACACACTTTTGAAAGCATGCCACTTACCAGATGTCCCTTTGCCTTCCCACAGACTCCCCCAATTAACTTTTGAAAGTTCCTGCCTGATACCATCAAAATTGGCCTTGCCCCAATTTAGAATTTTAACTTTTGGGCCAGACCTATCATCCTCCATAGCTATCTTAAAACTAATAGAATTATGGTCACTGGTCCCAAAGTGATCCCTCACTAACACTTCTGTCACCTGCCCTTCCTTATTTCCCAAGAGGAGGTCAAGTTTTGCTCCCTCTCTGGTCGGGCCATCCACAGACTGAATGAGAAATTCCTCCTGAATACACTCAACAAATTTCTCTCCATCTAACCCTCTAATAGTACGGCTGTCCCAGTCAATGTTGGGAAAATTAAAATCTCCGACTATTACCACCCTATTTTTCTTGGAGCAACCAGTAATCTCCTTACATATTTGCTCCTCAATTTCCCGCTGACTATTTGGGGGCCTATAGTACAACCCTATTAAAGTGATTTCCCCCTTCTTATTTCTCAGTTCTACCCATATAGACTCAGTGGCCGAACCCTCTGATATATCCCCTCTCAGTCCTGCCGTGATGCTTTCCCTAATCAAAAGTGCAACTCCCCCTCTCTTACCTCCTGTTCTATCTTTCCTATAGCATCTGTACCCTGGAACATTACGCTGCCAGTCCTGTCCCTCCCTTAGCCATGTTTGGGTTATTTGGAGATTTGTGCATTCCCTCTGATACCTCGTCAGAGAAATCTTTGGCTCCATGAGTAACGAACAGTGATGAGGGCACTTCACATTCACCTGAGGAGTTGGCAGAAGCAGAGTTGTTCCAGGGTGCCAAGAGTGGGAGCACTGCTGGAGAACAGGACAATGCTGGATCCAAGGCAGATGACAAGCCTCTGGAGTAGTCCATCAGGCTGCAGATGCTGGATGACCAGCAGGATGTGTGACAAGACTTGATGAAGATTCATAAGGTTCTGTGTTCCATGGTCTCTGTCATGAAGGGTCCATGCTGAGCATTAGCATTGCACGGAACCTTAACATTGAGTGCACAGCCTCCTCCTGAGAAATATAGAAATTAGGCATAGGAGTAGGTCATTCGGCCCTTCGAGCCTACTCCACCATTCATTATGATCATGGCTGATCCTTGATCTCAATGCTATATTCCTGCTTTCGCCCCATACCCCTTGATGCCACTAAAATCTAAAATAATCTTTTTCTTAAATACATTCAGTGATTTGGCCTCCACAACCTAATGTGGTGGAGAATTCCTCAGGTTCACTACCCTTTGAGTGAAGACATTTTTTCTCATGTCAGTCCTAAATGGTCCACCCCATATCCTGAGACTGTGTCCCCTGGTTCTAGATTCCCCAGTAAGAAGTCTCACAACACCAGGTTAAAGTCCAACAGGTTTATTTGGTAGCAAATACCATAAGCTTTCGGAGCACAGCTCCTTCGTCAGATGGAGTGGTTATCTGTTCTCAAACAGTGCAAACAGACACAGAAATCAAATTACAGAATACTGATTAGAATGCAAATCTCTACAGCCAGTCCAACGCCGGCATCTCCACATCTAGATTCCCCAACCAGGGAAAATATCCTCCCTGCATTTAGTCTGTCCAGCCCCGTTAGAATTTTATACATCTCAATCAGATCTCCTCTCATCTTTTGAAATTCTCGTGAATACAGGTTCATTACACTATTCACTCCTCGTATGACAGTCCCATCAACCTAACGATCCTCTGCATTCCCTACATCCTTTCTTAGGTAGGGAGACCAAAATTGCATGTAATACTCCAGGTATGGTCTCACCAAGGCCCTGTATAACTGCAGCAAGATATTTCTACTTCCGAACTCAAATCCTCTTGTAATGAAATCATAGAAATCATAGAAACCCTACAGTGCAGAAGGAGGCCATTCGGCCCATCGAGTCTGCACCGACCACAATCCCACCCAGGCCCTACCCCCACATATTTACCCGCTAATCCCGCTAACCTACGCATCTCAGAACTCTAAGGGGCAATTTTTAACCTGGCCAATCAACCTAACCTGCACATCTTTGGACTGTGGGAGGAAACCGGAGCACCCGGAGGAAACCCACGCAGACACAAGGAGAATGTGCAAACTCCACACAGACAGTGACCCGAGCCGGGAATCGAACCCGGGACCCTGGAGCTGTGAAGCAGCAGTGCTAACCACTGTGCTACCGTGCCGCCCAACAAACCATTTGCCTTCACTGTGCTACCGTGAAGACCAACAAACCATTTGCCTTTCTAATTACTTGCTGCACCTACCTCTCCATTTTCATTGTCTGGTGTACAAGGACACCCAGATCCTTTTGTACATTCATACTTCCCAATATTATCACTATTTAAATACTACTCTGCCTTTCTATTTTTCACACCAAAGTATATTACTCGCATTTAGCCAGTTCCAGCATAGAACAGTACAGCACAGAAACAGATTCTTTGGCCCATGATGTTGTGCCGAACATAATGCAAACTTAAACTAATCCCTTCTGCCTGCCCTTGGTCCATATCCCTCTTTTCCTTATATATTCATTTGCTTAACTAAAAGCCCCTTAAACGCCCCTATCGTATCTACCTGCACCACCACCCCTGGCAGCGCATTTCAGACACCTACCACTCTCTGTGTAAAAAAACTTCTCACATCTCCTTTGAACTTTCCCCCTCCTACCTTAAGTGCATGCTCCCTAGTATTAGACATTTCAACTCTGAGAAAAAGATTCTGACTGTCAACCCACTATCTATGCCTCTCATAATTTTATAGACTTCTATCAGCTCTCCCCTCAGGCTCCACCGCTCCCAAGAAAACATCCCTGGTTTGTGCAGCCTCTCCTTATAGCTCATACCCTCTAATCCAGGCAGCATCCTGGTAAACCACTTCCACATTCTCTCCAAAGCCTCCACATCCTTCCTCTAATATGGCAACCAGAATTGAATGCAATACTCTCAGTGTGGCTTATCCAAAGTTTTATAAAGCTGCAACACGACACCCTGACTCTTGCATATCCCCACTCCTGTTTGGGGACCAATAGACAATGGCAACAATGTTTCCTGCCCCTTGGTGTTTCTTATCTCCAACCATGCAGATTACACATCATGATTTTCTGAGTAAATATCCTTCCTCACTATTGCTTTGATTTCCACCTTTATTAACAATGCTACCCCAACTCCTTCCCTTTATGGTCTGTCCTTCCTAAATAACAAATACCCATGGATGTTCAGTTCTTGGTAACTCTTGCAAACATGTCTCTATAATTGCAACTATATCATAACCGTTTATTTTTATTTGCGCTGATAATTCATTTATTGAGAATGCTCTGTGTATTAAGACACAAGCATTTAGACATGTCTTTTTAACCTTGTTAGTCATCTTAGTTTTATTTTGCATTCTGACCTCATTTGTCTTTCACCCTTGTTTTTTCTGTCTTCCAGTTTTTCTCCTTACATTTCTGTCTTTTGTTTCTATCCTTGTTTCTCCCTCCTCTGTTTCCCTCCTCAGGTTCCCAGTGGTGACTCTTATGAAGAGGCAACTTCAGGAACAGAATCAGGGGTTCCAGGAGGTATGCTCAGACCTGCAATCCAACACACCAGCTGTGATCTCAGGAGGTGAGTGCCAATGTGGGATATTGATGGGGTTCCTAGTCTTTCTGCTGATGTCCATCCATCAATGGTGAGTAGGGAGGTCCAAATGAACAGCACGCTGGTGGATGAGCTGCCTGTCATCTCTATGGGTTCCTCTCAGAGCGCCCCAGACAAGGGCATCACCTCCACCCCTCAGATGCAAAGGGAAGATGCGATGACAACTGAGAAGTGCCCAGCTATGGCTCAGGCTCAGGGAACAGCCCAATGGTCCTCTTCACCACTGTCCTTGTGGAGGCTTGATTCCTGTTGTGTTTCTCCTCAGCCTCTATTCTTGGGTGCCAGAGTGGGGTCATGCGCCAGCTTTTCATGGGATAGACTTTGTCACCCAAGAGCCATCCATCCAATTGTGCCGAAGCTACAAACAGCTTTGGTACCTGTCAGTGCCACAAGATGTAAGCATTGTGTGAGCTGCCATGGTAATGGGTATAGACCTGCCAAATCTGTGTCCTGTGATCGCAGTTGATCTGCATATTCAATGAGTGGAACCTCCTTTGGTTAACAAAAGGGGCTCACCTACTAGTGCCTTGAGGGACACATGACTGCAATCTATTAGATCCTGGGTGCAGGGGAACGCAGTCATTGCTGAGAAACTCCAGGTTCTCTCTGTCTGGTGTTGTTTGTCTGGTAGCAGATAAATGTGTGGGGGATGTGTCTGAAGATAGGGTCAGCACAACACAACACAACTATATGCAGGGATTGAGACACACCGCACAGACCTCCCATTGACCCCTGAAAAAAATCAGATGCCCAGACATTGAAGGCTACTGAGGTCTTCAATGCTCCTGGCATGGGATGTCCACCCACACAGCTGGAGGTGATTTCCAGATCAATTATGTGACATTTTGTTGTCACGGTGTCCCCGGAGAGGCGGAGCCTCCTGTGGCACTGCACCTCGCACATTTGGAAGTAGATGGAGCGCTGTCCGTACACTCTAACCGTTAGCCCATGTCACCTTCGGCATACCCTGCCACCCTGCTGGCCGAGCACCAACTGAGTCTGTGCCTCTCCTCTGAAAGGTCTTTCATTGGGACCTGCCCACACTCAGCTTACCTCCTGGCCCTTTCTTTCTCTTCAAAGGAGGTCATAGAAATCATAGAAACCCTACAGTGCAGAAGGAGGCCATTCGGCCCATCGAGTCTGCACCGACCACAATCCCACCCAGGCCCGACCCCCACATATTTACCCACTAATCCCTCTAACCTACACATCTCAGGACTCTAAGGGGCAATTTTTTTTTAACCTGGCCAATCAACCTAACCCGCACATCTTTGGACTGTGGGAGGGAACCGGAGCACCCGGAGGAAACCCATGCAGACACGAGGAGAATGTGCAAACTCCACACAGACAGTGACCCGAGGCAGGAATCGAACCCGGGACCCTGGAGCTGTGAAGCAGCAGTGCTAACCACTGTGCCACCAGCTGGAGTACAATATCCCCATTAGGTGCAATGCAGAGGGCCAGTACTTTGCAAATGAGGGATCACTGTGCAACTATCGGCAACCTTCCAGGGAAGATGAGCTGAAAGCTGCACAGGCAGCATCAAGTTGGGCCGAAGGGCCTGTTTCCGTGCTGTGACTCACTGTTTACTGCTTTGTTAATGGCCTTAATTTAATCGGCCTTTTAAATGTGTCGGGTGCGCGCACTCGACATCCAAACGTGAAATTTTGGTCCGAATGTCCCGTAGGGATTTGGGCGTTTTGCCTGAACCCATTGGAGATACAGACAGTGTCACCATGGGGGAGACCCCGGGAACTCAGAGATTCCTCTCCACCCAGGGAGCAGCATTCTGGTGCCCAGTTGCCTCAGACCTCAGTCCAATGATCTCAGCATCATTAAACACAGCCAATCCCATCATCCCAAAGATGTTGATTGATGCACCATCCAGAAGCTACACATTACACGGTGAGCGAAGAGAGATCAGTAACTCCAGCTTCAAGTTAAAAGTTGTTTGCGTCAGGCGATGCGATTTAAATAAATGTACGAAGAATATGTTTTGGTTATGATGCTTTTCACAATCGGATAACCTGCCGGCAGGACCTGACCAGCGCCGCAGGTAAATAATAGTTTATACCTTCAGGCCGGCAGGAGACAATCGAGGATGGGAACTGTGGGCTGTATGATCGGAAACTGTCCTTGCAGGTTTCTGGAGCGCTGAATTCGCAGTGAACGAAGTCACAGCTCCCCCCAGTGCCAGTAACTCCAGCAATAAGCAAACTCAGGGACAGGGAGACTGCAATGCACATTCAAACAAACTATAACTATTCATGTCAAGATATTTATTGATATCTGTTCAGCAGTCAGGAAATCATACATAACGCAGCAACGTAGTGTATTGTAACACGTGTATTGTAATACCGCCACACTGTAACGCACGTGTATTGTAATACCGCCACACTATAACACACGTGTATTGTAATACCGCCATACTGTGACACATAGAAATCATAAAAACCCTGCAGTGCAGAAAGATGCCATTCGGCCCATCGAGTCTGCACTGACCACAATTCCACCCAGGCCCTATCCCCATATCCCTACACATTTACCCGCTAATCCCTCTAACCTATGTATCTCAGGACACTAAGGGGCAATTTTAGCATGGCCAATCAACCTAATGTGGAGATGCCGGCGTTGGACTGGGGTAAACACAGTAAGAAGTTTACAACACCAGGTTAAAGTCCAACAGGTTTATTTGGTAGCAAAAGCCACACAAGCTTTCGAGGCTCTGAGCCCCTTCTTCAGGTGAGTGGGAATTCTGTTCACAAACAGAACTTATAAGACACAGACTCAATTTACATGAATAATGGTTGGAATGCGAATACTTACAACTAATCCAGTCTTTAAGAAACAAAACAATGGGAGTGGAGAGAGCATCAAGACAGGCTAAAAAGATGTGTATTGTCTCCAGACATCTTGTCTGGAGACAATACACATCTTTTTAGCCTGTCTTGATGCTCTCTCCACTCCCATTGTTTTGTTTCTTAAAGACTGGATTAGTTGTAAGTATTCGCATTCCAACCATTATTCATGTAAATTGAGTCTGTGTCTTATAAGTTCTGTTTGTGAACAGAATTCCCACTCACCTGAAGAAGGGGCTCAGAGCCTCGAAAGCTTGTGTGGCTTTTGCTACCAAATAAACCTGTTGGACTTTAACCTGGTGTTGTTAAACTTCTTACAATCAACCTAACCCACACATCTTTGGACTGTGGGAGGAAACCGGAGCACCCGGAGGAAACCCACGCAGACATGAGGAGAATGTGCAAACTCCACACAGACAGTGACCCAAGTCGGGAATCGAACCCGGATCCCTGGAGCTGTGAAGCAGCAGTGCTAACCACTGTGCTACCGTGCCGCCCACTAAATACACCATGTGTATTGTAATACAGCCACACTATAACACACGTGTATTGTAATGCAGCCACACTATAACACACGTGTATTGTAATACAGCCACACTATAACACATGTGTATTGTAATACAGACACACTGTAACACACGTGTATTGTAATACAGACACACTGTAACATACGTGTATTGTAATACAGCCATGCTGTAACATACCTATTATAATGCAGCCCTATAAAACATCGTAGATCAAGTGAAATTTAGAAGTTAGAATATGGGTTTGGTGTGGCTGCAAAAGGGATTCCAGGATGGTGTGTTGCCTCCCTGGTGCCAAGGTCAGGGATGTTACTGAACAGCTGCAGGGCATCCTGAAGGGGGAGGGTAAACAGACAGGTATCATGGTACATACTGGTACCAATGATATAGGTAGAAAAAGGGATGAGGTCTTGCAAGCATAATTTAGGGAGCTAGGAAGTAGATTAAAAAACAGGACCCAGAAGGTAGTAATCTCTGGATTACTTATAATCATAGAATCTACAGTGCAGAAAGAGGCCATTTGGCCCATCGTGCCTGCACTAACAACAAGGCCCTATCCCTGTAACTCACATATTTACCCTGCTAATCCCCCTAACAGGGCAGAAGGATTTTTTTAGTTTAGTTTGAGCATGATGATTGACACGGGTTTGGACGGCCGAAGGGCCTGTTCCTGTGCTGTACTTTTTTTTGTTCCTTGAAACCGGAGCACCCGGAGGAAACCCATGCAGACACAGGGAGAATGTGTAAACTCCACACAGTCACCCGAGGCCAGAATTGAACCCAGGTCCTTGGTGCTGTGAGGCAGCAGTGCTAACCATTGCACCACCATTCCACCCATCCTCCACCAAGGGGAAAAGTTTCTTCCTGTCTACTCTATCAATGCCCCTCATAATTTTATACATCTCAATCATGTTCCCCTCAGGCTACTGTGCTCCAAATAAAACAACTCCAGTCTATCCAACCTCTCTGTTTAACTAAAACTGATGTGGAGATGCCGGCGTTGGATGCCGGCTTGATTTTGTGTCTCTGTGCACTGTTTGAGAGCACATTTCCACTCCATCTGACGAAGGAGCAGCGCTCCGAAAGCTTATGGTATTTGCTACCAAATAAACTTGTTGGACTTTAACCTGGTGTTGTGAGACTTCTTACTGTGTAACTAAAACTGTCCAGTCCATGCAACATTCTGGTAAATGCTCTCTGCACCTTTCCATTGCTATCACTTCCCCCCTGTGATGTGGATTCCAGAAGGGCACACAATGCTCTAGTTTGGCCTAACCAATGTTTTATACATTTCCAGCCTAACCTCCCTGCTCTTAAATTCTGCTTTCTAGGAAAGGGAACTTGACAGCTAGTGATCCTCTGAGACAAAATATTTCACCTCAGCTCAGTCTCAAAAGGGATACCTCTTATTTTTAAAATGCACTTCCTAGTTCTAATCTCTCCCACAAGTGGGAATGTCCTCCCAGTATCCACCCTAGCAGGTACCCTCAGGATCTTATATATTTCAATTAAACCACTTCTCGTTCTTCTAATCTCCAATGGCCGAACTTTTCCTCATAGAATAAACCCTACATTCCAGGAAAGAGTTCAGTGAACATTTTCTTTACTACCTCTAATGCAATTATATATTTTTTCAAATAAAGAAACTAAAACTGTACGCGTTATTCCAGATGTGGTCTCATCAACTGTACAGCTGCATTAAAACTTCCCTACCTTTATAAAAATAAAAGCAAATTACTACAGATGCTGGAATCTGAAACCAAAAGAGAAAATGCTGGAAAATCTCAGCAGGTCTGGCAGCATCTGTAAGGAGAGAAAAGAGCTGATGTTTCGAGTCCAGACGACCCTTTGTCAAAGGATTCCCTACCTTTATATTCCATTCCTATTGCAATATCTGCCAACATCCAACATTTGTCTTCCTAATCAGTGGCTGCACCTGTAATATGCTGCTTTTATATTCTTCCTGCTAAAGTAGAAAAGTTCACATTTTCATATTTTATGTTCTAGCTGTAAATTTTTTGCCCACTCATTTAACCCACCTATTTCCCTTTGCAGACTTTACAACTTACTTTCCCACTTGGTGTCATCAACAAAGTTAGTGACCATATATTTGGTCCTGACACCCACGTCATTGATGTAGATTTTAGATAGTTGAGGCACCAGGACTGATCCCCGTGGCACTCCACAGATTGCCAACCCAAAAAGTCCCATTTATCCCTACTCTTTACTCCAGTTAGCTAATCCATCTTTCATCAATGCTAATGGTCATAATTCTCCAGCTGTTCACACCAGAGGATTCTCTGGTCAGCCGGCAGCGCGCCCATGCCCGTGGATTTTCCAGCGGTGTTTGGGTGGCTTCAATTGGAAATTCCATTGACAGCGGTGGGACCAGAGAATCCTGCCACCACTGAATGACACACTGTCTCCTGCCACCGAAAAACACACAGCTGGAAGGCCAGAGAATCCTGCCCAGTACGCTGCCTCCTACACCAAATGCTCTCACGTTGTGTCATTACCTTTGATATGCCACCTTATCAGATGCCTTTTGGAAATCCAATTACACTGCATCTACAAGTTCCCCCTTTTCCACTTTGCTTGTTATTTCCTCAAATGTCTCTTATAAAAGTATTAAACACAATTCCCCTTTTACATACCCATTCTGACACTGCCTGATCACATTCTGACTTTCTAAATATCCTGTTCTAACCTCTTTATAATCGATTCTTATACTTTCCCTGTGACAAATAACTGCTCCTTCGTCAGATGGAGTGGGACCCACTCCATCTGACGAAGGAGCAGTGCTCCAAAAGCTTATGGTATTTGCTACCAAATAAACCTGTTGGACTTTAACCTGGTGTTGTGAGACTTCTTACTGTGTTCACCCCAGTCCAACGCCGGCATCTCCACATCACCAATAACTGGCCAGGAGTTTCCTGATTTCTGTCTTATTCCTTTCTTAAGTAAAAGTGTTACATTAGCTATTTTCCGATCCACTGTGACCCTTCCAGAAATTTGGAAGGTCATAATCAATGCATCACTATCTCTGCAGCCACTTCTTTTCAATCTCTAGAATGCAGACCATCTGGTCCTGTGGACCTTTTCAGGCTATAGGCCTAATAGTTTTCCCAGCACCTTTTCTCTGGTGATGGCGATTGTTTTAGGTTCCCCCCTCCCATTCACCTTTTGATCAAAGCTGAAAAACTACAGAGATCTCTTCTGGAGAACAATGTGGGGACAGCAGAAAGTGGGGATGACCTAGGTGTAGTTAGATGACGGATGTCACCGAGTGGTTGCAGACAAGCTACAGTGAGTGTGTGAGATGGGGCAAGATGGATGAGCATGACATACCATGACAGCAGATTTCCTGGTAGAAGTCGCTGCAAGTAGCAATACACTCATTGTGGATTTTACCTTTGTCTGTGGTCTCATGCACTTCTCCCCGTGTAAATGGTAGGAGTGAGATGGTCCCCATTCTGCCAGTGTACCCTACAGCTGTTTATTGGTTAGTGGCTTGGTGGGCCCTCTGTCCTGCCTCTGAGAGTTGCTACTCAGTCAAATGGCCACAGATGTCTGGTCCCAACAATGCCATCAGGAATGGCCACTTCACAGCATTACTAATAAGCACAAATGGTAATACATAGAAACATAGAAAACTACAGCACAAAACAGGCCCTTCGGCCCCACAAGTTGTGCCGAACACATCCTACCTTTTAGGCCTATCTATAACCCTCCATCTTATTAAGTCCCATGTACTCATCCAGGAGTTTCTTAAAAGACCCTATTGAGTTCGCCTCCACCAGCACTGACGGCAGCCGATTCCACTCGCCCACCACCCTCTGTGTGAAAAACTTCCACCTAACATTTCCCCTGTACCTACCCCCCAGCACCTTGAACCTGTGTCCTCTCGTAGCAGCCATTTCCACCCTTGGAAAAAGCCACTGTGAGTTCACCCGATCTATGCCTGTCAACATCTTATATACCTCTATTAGGCCTCCTCTCATTCTCCAAGGAGAAAAGACCGAGCTCCCTCAGCCTATCCTCATAAGGCATGCCACTCAATCCAGGCAACATCCTTGTAAATCGCCTCTGCACCCTTTCAATCTTTTCCACATCCTTCCTGTAATGCGGCGACCAGAATTGAGCACAGTACTCCAAGTGGGGTCTGACGCGGGTCTTATATAGCTGCATCATTATCCCCGGACTCCTAAACTCAATCCCTCGATTGATAAAGGCCAGCACACCATACGCCTTCTTAACCACCTCCTCCACCTCTGGGGCCGATTTTAGAGTCCTATGGACCCGGACCCCAAGGTCCTTCTGATCCTCCACAGTACTAAGAGTCTTTCCCTTTATATTGTACTCCTTCATCCCATTTGACCTGCCAAAATGGACCACGACGCATTTATCTGGGTTGAAGTCCATCTGCCACTTCTCCACCCAGTCTTGCATCTTATCTATGTCCCTCTGTAACTTCTGACATCCCTCCAGACTATCCACAACCCCACCAACCTTCGTGTCGTTGGCAAACTTACCAACCCATCACTCCACTTCCTCATCCAGGTCATTTATGAAAATGACAAACAGCAAGGGTCCCAAAACAGATCCCTGGGGCACACCGCTGGTGACCGACCTCCATTTAGAAAAAGACCCATCTATACACACTCTCTGCCTCCTGTGGGCAAGCCAGTTCTGGATCCACAGGGCAGCAGCCCCTTGGATCCCATGCCCCCTCACTTTTTCTAGAAGCCTTGCATGGAGTACCTTATCGAACGCCTTGCTAAAATCCATATAAACCACATCTACCGCTTTTCCTTCGTCAATGTGTTTAGTCACATTTTTGAAGAACTCCACCAGGCTCGTAAGGCACAATCTGCCTTTGACAAAGCCATGCTGAGTATTCTTGAGCATACTAAACCTCTCCAAATGCTCATAAATCTTGTCCCTCAGGATCTTCTCCATCAGCTTACCAACCACTGAAGTTAGACACACCGGTCGGTAATTTCCTGGGCTATCCCTATTCCCCTTCTTGAAAATAGGAACCACATCCGCAATCCTTCAATCCTCCGGCACCTCTCCCGTCTCCATCGACGACGCAAAGATCATCGCCAGAGGCTCTGCAATCTCTTCCCTCGCCTCCCACAGTAACCTGGGGTACATCCCATCCGGACCCGGCGACTTATCTATCTTGATGCCATTCAAAGATTCCAGCACAACCTCTTTGTTAAAGTCCACATACTCAATCTTTTCAGTCCACCGCAAGCCCACAGTACATGCACCCATGTCCTTCTCTTCTGTGAAAACCGAGGCAAAATACTCATTAAGCACCTCTGCCATTTCTACTGGTTCCATACTGATTTTCCCGCCTTCACCTTTTATAGGCCCTTCCTTCACGTCTCATCCTTTTACTCTTCACATATTTATAGAACGCCTTACGGTTTTCCTTAATTCTACTTGCCAAGACCTTCTTGTGACCCCTTCTGGCTCTTCTAATTTCCTTCTTTAGTCCCTTCCTACAAGCCGTATACTCATCTAGATCCCTATCTTCTGAACCTTTTGTACGCTTTCCTTTTCTTCTCGACTAGGTCCCGCACAGCTTTCGTGCACCACGGTTCCTTTAACCTACCAACCCCTCCCTGTCTGCTCGGAACATTGTCCTGTAGAACCCTAGACAGACATTCCTTGACAAACTGCCACCTCTCTTCAGTAGATTTCCCCGAGAATACGTCCTTCCAATTTACTCCTCTAATTTGCTGCCTTATGTCTTCATATTTCCCCTTACACCATATAAACGCTTTCCTAGCTTGCCTGATCCTCTCTTTTTCCAATGCAAGCGTAAAGGAGATAGAGTTATGATCGCTATCCCCAAGATGCTCTCCCACTGAGAGATCTGACACCTGTCCAGGCTCATTGGTCAGTATCAGATCAAGTACAGCCTCTCCTCTTGTAGGCTTGTCCACAATGTAGGTGTAAAACCCCGCAAGAGGACAAAAGCAAGATTCCCGCTGGTGGGATCTCAAGGTGTGATCGTCTCTGCCCCTCAACATTGACGGAACAAGGTATCCACCCAGGAAGGGTGGAAACCTCATTTAAATACATTTAAATATAATTAGTGGGCTTACCCGCTGATTGTACCCCACATTGGAAGTCCCCTCCCTTGCTGTTGTGATGTCACATCAGTGAGGTTTACAACAGGCTTTGGAAACATGAACTAAACAAAGGGTGCCCGGCAGGGGTGCACAGGTAAGTGTGGCTTCAGGAAAGAAAGGAACATGCCCAGGCAGTATCCTGGCACCGCTCCCTGGCATCTGGGTATCCAATATGGGATCTATGGTATCCAAGCCAGGGCAGGGAGAAATGCCATAGTGCATAGCTGGGGTGCCTGGGGCAGTGCCAGGATGTTCATCTTGGGAGCTCTATGGGGGGGAGGGGATGTCCCCATGTATGTATAGAGGGGTGTTCCTGTGGGGGCAGGCTCCGTGTCCACATGTACATGGATGGCGGTTTCTGTGGAGATAGGGTTCCGTGTATATGATGGGGGAGGGGCGGGGGTTGTTCCCTGTGTGTGTGTGGGGCGGGGTTGGTGGTCGTTTTTTTTTGTATTGGAGATCGGACCATCATTTAAAAAGGGTGACCCAATCTCTGGAAAGCCAAAGTTGCTTCCATTTTCAGAGCCCGCCTGCCAAGTGTGATGGTGTGGGATATGCCTGCAGGGTTTCTTCCTTCAAAGTGCTGGACAATATGGCAAGAAAAGCCAACTGTGCACCTGGCCAACTGAAAACTACTTCTCTCGCCTGGGTCCAGCACTTAGAATTAACATGGTAAGTTCCACCCAGGGTATAAACACACTATCAAACTGTGTAATATAAAATAAACCCACTGTCAAGTGAACCCACATTGAATACCAGTATTATTAAATAAACACACTGTAAAACAGTGGGTGGGATTTTCCTCTCCCTCTGCGGTGTGTTTCACGGCAGTGGGAGGCAGTGCGCGCTCACTGGCGGCAGGAACTTACAGTCCCACTGTTCACCGTCGGGGTGCTCCATAGCATTATCTCGTCAGACAAATTTAAAACAGGATTCTTGTCGCATTACGTAACAAAATTTAAGCAAAAGTGTAATGTTCCATTCCTTTTTATAGGATGAACAGGAAAAAGGTTAAGCAGACAATGTATAACTTGAACAAAATCAAGTAGCAGAAGGAATTCCACTAATATAGTGAACGTAAAGGTGAATGGAGATTGTGCAGTGAGATATTAGACAGGTCAATGGGAATATGAATCTGAGAGACTGTTAGAGAGTAAAATGGTCAATGGGTCCCTGAGATGGGGCGAGGATCTATGGGTGAATGTTTCAATTAGATGGTTTAAGGAGATGTAGTGAAGCTCAATACACAGTGGTGTTGTACAGGAATTTCTGTAATAGAAAGCCTAAATTTGTGCATTGAACTGTGCTATGTTGTCAGTTATAATGCAATAAAATCATTGGTTAGTGGAATGGTTCCAGGAACAATGTTCTTCTGGATTGAGACTTGTCAGTCCAGCAGTGGGCCTGCACTTGACTCTAATGCACGTGACAAGATTGATTGTTATTGTCCTTTGAAGCTGCTCAGACAGACACAGAATTGTTGCAGCAATTAGAGATGGATAACTGCGCTCTTCTCAGTGCCTTTCCAATCCTTTCAGAGTTTCCTGGATTGTATGTTCTGCCATTTTCTGAAATATCCTATCTTGCAGATGAAAAAGCACATCTTTTTGATTTGTTTCAGGAGACCAGCCTGTTCCAACCAACTCATTAGGACCAGAACTAGGAGACCCCCTCAAACCAATGCAGTACACCACATATGTATTTGATAGTTGCGTTGCCTTTTCTTTTATTCTTCACCTTGGCCCTGGGTGCCTGAAGACAAAGTCTAAAGAAAAATTAAATCTGTAATCGTGTCAATAATATAATCATAATCTATCCACACCACATTCATATCCCATATTTATTTAAATAGAGATTTCCGAAGCACAGGTTGCTAAATTAAGAAAGAGAGGGTCTAGGATTACTTAATATTGTGCCAGCAATTAATTAGGTGCCATATTTTAAAACTACGTCAGGTGTAAATCAAAGCAGAGTAAATTTCCACATATGTTGGGTTTATTTCTTTGAGAGTGGTTAGTGTTTGGAATTCTACACCCCAGAGAGATAAGGAGTAAGAGGGGAGAGATACAAAAGTGTCCAGAGGGGCAATTTTTTCACACAGAGGGTGGTGAGTGTCTGGAACAAGCTGCCAGAGGTAGTAGTAGAGCCAGGGACAATTTTATCTTTTAAAAAGCATTTAGATAGTTACATGGGTACGATGGGTATAGAGGGATATGGGCCAAATGCGGGCAATTGGGATTAGCTTTGGTGTTTTAAAAAAAAGGGCGGCATGGACAAGTTGGGCCGAAGGGCCTGTTTCCATGCTGTAAACCTCTATGAATCTATGACTCTATGAAAAAAAACTTGCATTTATTTCGAGTATTTCACAATCTTTGGCCATTCCAAGACACCTTTGAAGTGTGGTCACTGTTGCAAAACACAACAGCCAATTTTCACACAGAAAAATCTTCCAACAGCAAAGTGATAATGGTTAGATAATCTATTTCTGGTGATGATAGTCAGGACACCAGGAAGAACTTTATTACTCTTCCCGAACAACACCATTGGCTCTGCTCTAGCTGAGAGAGAAAACTACATTCACTACTTTCTGGAACAGACAACATTGCTGGCAGTGCAAATCCAGAGCATCAGCCTAGCCTTTGTGCTCAGATCTCTGGAGGGAGATTTGAACTTATAAACTCCTGACTCAGGGGTAAGAGTGCAAACAACAGAGCCACGGCAATGCCAGAAATAGTGATCACTATATTGAGTGATGAAAACTGGAAATGCCGCAGACAAAATTCAACTCAGCCGAAACTAAGTAATCTTGGAAATATTGCCTTTCTTTTGGTGTTTCACTTTGCGCTGCATGGGAGAGGTAACTGACGATTTGTTATAATGAAGAAAAATGCATCTGTTTTGGGTGAGAGGTGAAAGTATGGAGAATTGTCAGCATTGTGTTTGTAAGGGAAATGGCACTGTCACATAGCAACCGAAAGCCCAGCTTACCCTTTGTTTCTCCCTGCTTCTAAAACCTTTTCAGCTGCTGAAGATGGGGAAGAGATTAGTGAGCAGCTAATTGTTGCTGTTACGTTTTCATGGTACAAAAGGAAAATCCATGGAAATCTGTATGGAAAGCCAATGAGGTAGAACATGTTTGACAAGCTGATCCTATCATAACCTTGTGCAGAAGGAAGGATTTTAAAATAAGTTAACAACGGTTCAGATAAGGATTGCTAGGAGGATTGCATACAGTTTCAATTAATTCTGGTACAAACATACATATAGACAAACTGACACACAAATGCATATTTACATGGGCACCTATTTGTAAAATTCTCAAGTGCATCTTATCCATATTTAAAAACTGAGGCTTGAGTTGGCACATGCTGAGGCCAGGCACAGAACAGAGAAGCCACTCTCCAGGCCTTTTAACCAGGAAGCCAAGTTAGGGCCCTCACACCTGCTCATTACAATTGCTAATCATCAGCTATTATCTGCTGAGGCGGCAATGCTGAGTGAGGCAGGTTGACCCAGGGTCTCACTCTGAAGCAGAACACACACGCTCTCTGTTGGGAACTCGACCCAGCTTTCACTTGCGCCCTTGTCAAATATCTTCTTCGTGTACAAAGGAAGATTAAAACATCAATGGGAACTCAGGTCTCCGTTTTAACCACTGTTATTCAATCACAAAAAAGTACTTTAAAGACCATTTTCCTTAAATGTTACTACTGTGAGTTCTTACTTGCAGGTTTTAATTCAATCCTACAACAGTTCTGTGATCTTGGCAACTCGGCTCTGTAATTCCACCAGTATCAGGAGGTTATTTTATATTGATGGATATTTTTTAATCTCACAAATTTCTTCAAATTTGAACAAATTATTAATTTTGGTTCCCAGAAATGTCTCAAAATCTGGCAAAATAGACTTAAATTTTGTTATTAGCAATGAAGCAAGGGCTGACCTTAACGCAAGCTGGGTCCACAAAGATCTTGTGACCTCTCTGGCTTTCCCCTATATTGGTGGCAGATTTAATCTAGTGCCAAGTCAAAGGGATGTCTCGACAAACAGCAACAGTGATGTCAGCTGACAGATGGCAGCCATTTATATACAGCAAACCAGAAGCTAAAAGCATTTGATATCCTTCATTTTTGATTTAAAATTTGAGATAGCAAAATAAATGTGATTGGATTAAGATAGAAGCTAAAATAAAGATAACGAAACAATGAGAAAAGAAAAACACTTTTTTAAATGTGGATTTTTTTCATTATGGTCAAATTTGACATTTCACTAATATGAGTTTTTCAGGGTGGGTGAGGATATTTATTAATAATTATTAAGTTGATGCATTGTTAAAAACCCAGGACAGAATTTTCCCAGCCCCATGCAGGAGGGTGGCTGGGGTAATTGCACTAAAATGTGTAGGACTAGCTCCCCAGTCTGTTTCTGCCTCCTCGTGTTTTACCCACAAGGGGATGTGTAGCATTGACAATAACCCGCATGGTCACAGCAGGAATGCAATCAAACTAATTAAGGAGCCACTTAATGGCAATTATTGCAGCAGCACAGCAAATTTCCCTATATTGTGCAGACCCCCAGCTGTGTCCACACCCTGGCAAGTGAGCAGAGGTGGCTGCACAGTGGGAGGGGGCGGCTGTGTTACAGCTGAAGGAAGTATAAATGTTTCTGGTAGAAAATGGTAAGGCTGCTGTCCTCCCAAATGATGTGGAGATGCCGGCGTTGGACTGGGGTAAACACAGTAAGAAGTTTAACAACACCAGGTTAAAGTCCAACAGGTTTATTTGGTAGCAAAAGCCACACAAGCTTTCGGAGCTGCAAGCCCCTTCTTCAGGTGAGTGGGAATTCTGTTCACAAACAGAGCGTATAAAGACACAGACTCAATTTGCATGAATAATGGTTGGAATGCGAATACTTACAACTAATCAAGTCTTTAAGAAACAAAACAATGTGAGTGGAGAGAGCATCAAGACAGGCTAAAAAGATGTGTATTGTCTCCAGACAAGACAGCCAGTGAAACTCTGTGGGGGTTACAGATAGTGTGACATGAACCCAATATCCCGGTTGAGGCCGTCCTCGTGTGTGCGGAACTTGGCTATCAGTTTCTGCTCAGCGACTCTGCGCCGTCGTGTGTCGCGAAGGCCGCCTTGGAGAACGCTTACCCGAATATCAGAGGCCGAATGCCCGTGACCGCTGAAGTGCTCCCCAACAGGAAGAGAACAGTCTTGCCTGGTGATTGTCGAGCGGTGTTCATTCATCCGTTGTCGCAGCGTCTGCATAGTTTCCCCAATGTACCATGCCTCGGGACATCCTTTCTTGCAGCGTATCAGGTAGACAACGTTGGCCGAGTTGCAAGAGTATGTACCGTGTACCTGCCGGCCATCATCTCACGTGAGAACACCATCCACCAGGTACACGGTACATACTCTTGCAACTCGGCCAACGTTGTCTACCTGATACGCTGCAGGAAAGGATGTCCCGAGGCATGGTACATTGGGGAAACTATGCAGACGCTGCGACAACGGATGAATGAACACCGCTCGACAATCACCAGGCAAGACTGTTCTCTTCCTGTTGGGGAGCACTTCAGCGGTCACGGGCATTCGGCCTCTGATATTCGGGTAAGCGTTCTCCAAGGCGGCCTTCGCGACACACGACGGCGCAGAGTCGCTGAGCAGAAACTGATAGCCAAGTTCCGCACACACGAGGACGGCCTCAACCGGGATATTGGGTTCATGTCACACTATCTGTAACCCCCACAGAGTTTCACTGGCTGTCTTGTCTGGAGACAATACACATCTTTTTAGCCTGTCTTGATGCTCTCTCCACTCACATTGTTTTGTTTCTTAAAGACTTGATTAGTTGTAAGTATTCGCATTCCAACCATTATTCATGTAAATTGAGTTTGTGTCTTTATATGCTCTGTTTGTGAACAGAATTCCCACTCACCTGAAGAAGGGGCTTGCAGCTCCGAAAGCTTGTGTGGCTTTTGCTACCAAATAAACCTGTTGGACTTTAACCTGGTGTTGTTAAACTTCTTACTGTGTCCTCCCAAAACACAGCCTTGTCATTGATTTTGTAATTCCTAGAGACAGATGTCCTCGATCACCATGAGCCCAATGAGGTCTCAGTCATCCCCTGAACTGATTGTTATTCCAGTTCTTCACAGCTACTCCTGTTCTTGGACCAGATAGTGAGGGTTGGATCATACAGTCTGTATCCACCATCGCCAGAACCCACCCGCAATCCCAATTGGACCGTGAATGCAAAGGTGGCCGACAAATTGTTCTCCTCCCTAAAATTCAGCTGAAAAATGGGCTGCTATAATGACCTGGAAATGGCCCCAATGTCAGTCTCCCAACATGAGTAAAATTAAGCTTCCAGTTACACCTGATACATCGCCTAAAGAACAAAGAAAATTACAGCACAGGAACAGACCCTTCGGCCCTCCAAGCCTGAACCGACCATGCTGCCTGACTTAACTAAAACCCCCTACCCTTCCGGGGACCATATCCCTCTATTCGCATTATTCATGTATTTGTCAAGATGCCCCTTAAAAGTCACTACCGTATCCGCTTCCACTACCTCCCCCGAGCAGCGAGTTCCAGGTACCCACCACCCTCTGTGTACAAAATCTGCCTCATTCAACAGAGTGTAAATTTTCAAGAGACAAGCAGTGCAAGAGTGAATGTTCTCATAAATTCTATTGATTTCATGCAGATTTTAGTCTTTGAGGTTGGGGGAAGTCAATGCACCTGAACTGTAGACCCTCTGGAGAAGCGTAGTATCAGTGACAATGACTCTTGCATTACTGCGTTATTCTGCACATGTGTGGACTCCACAAGTTCATTTCAGTTTCAGGAAATTCATGTTGGAAACGTGAACAGTTTTGATGTTATTAGCAACGCAAAATCCAAGCCAAAATAAACTTTGGCCACCAAAAAATGGCAAGTGGTCTTTCTGTGTAGCTCCAATATCTATCTGGAGGTCAACAAAGAGACAATGTTATGATAAAAAATACTACGGGACTGATCTTACCAGAAATTGACACAGTGTTGGTTCCAGCGAGGAAAAACATGTGTTTCTCGCCGGAGAAATGGTTTTCTTTTCAGATTTTACCACACTCTGTCAAAAAAAACAGCTGGGCGAGTTTCACATTGTCATGCAGAGAGGCACAGGCAAAGCCTGGCTGCACTGAAATTGGAGCGCCATGTTTAAAGGAAGCCCCAATCCAGAACATGAATGATCCTCCCCCTGCACACCACCACAGAGGTCTCAGAGGCTCCCTCCCCCTCCACCCTGATCAGTGATGGTACCTCTTTCCACACCCCTCCACCACATCAGAGTCGGCATTCACTCCCCACCAACCCCTGATTGGAATCAGCACCTCTCCCTCACCAAAAGTCAATGCCGACAACCCCCCCTTTCCTCCCAAACATTGGATCCCTTTCCCACTGGCACCCCCACCCACACAGTCAATTCTGGCACCCATCCCCTTCCCCAAATATCGCACCCCTCCCACGGCCACCACCATATACAAATTAATGCCCTCCCACCCTTATGAGACTCCAACTGGGGTCCACCCCATCACTGCTCCCTGGCACAGCTTGGCACTGCCAGGTTGGCAGCATCAAACTGGCAGTGTCCACTTTTACCAGGAAGCATTGCCAGGTCACTGCCTGGCCATGTCCCTCTCCCCCGGGGGCATTACTTACCTCTACACCCCTGGGGGGGATCCCCACGACAGGTTCAGGTGCTGGGCCTGTTAATTATATTCAAATCTATTAAAATTTGCTGAGGTGAGCAAAGGCAATTTGACCTCAGGACTGAGGAGGGCAGAAATAACCTTTTCTCAGTATATTCATATGTGTTAAAATCAAGAAAGATCTGTAAATATGAAGAGACCCAATCAATCTGGTTTTCAAAAACACAGAAAATTGAAGGCAAGGCAAGAGGACAAAGTTAGGCAAAAAGACATTTTGTCATTTTACTTTTAAAAGTTCAAAGTATTGAACAGTGCACAAACTGCACATTCATCCTCATCCATCCAAAGTATTGGTGAATCATCTGATAACTTTGATTTTCAGAGATATATTGCCTGAAAATGTTGAACAAGAACAAGAGATGGGCTCTGAAATGGGAATGGAACTGAGATACTGCAGATTCTTCTGCTGATGAAGTGAGGGGAGAAATCTACCCTGCCTTATGGACTAAATCTGTTCCACTGGCTACGATAGAATGTTTTATGCTAAATAAACTAGAAAACATAGACAAGATGGAAAATTTGAGAAGTGTTTGCGGTTGGAGGCCAAAAGCAAGTTAGAAATCTTCATAAGTTCCATTTTCTGAGGGTAAAGAGAAATAGGATGATGGAAAATAGAAATTGGTTGATTATTTTCAGAAATCTCTAAGGCATACTACTGTTATGTTTTTAAATTATTCCCTGACTCTAGTAAAGAGAAACAAGCATTTGTCAATGGGTACTCTGACTGAAGAAATGTTGGAAGAGATCATGAAACTTCCAAAGCTCATATTAAAGCTACATGGGTGCTTGTTCAAAGATGTAAATTGATGGAAGAATTGATTCTGCATTATTAAGTCAGTTTGAAAAGGAGTGTTCTTATTGGAGGAAAGCGCTGAGAAGTGTTGTTACCACAATTAAACTGCTGTCTTCTTTAGGATTACCTCTAAGAGGACACGGTGAGTCACCATTGTCAACTCAAAGAGATAATAATTTAGCCCGTCTTGAATATCTCAGTGAATTTGACAAGCTTCTCAAAGAGAATTTGAAAAGTTATCAATATTGTGGCTCAAGGAAGACCAACTTTTAATACACAGAACCTACAATGACTTCACCACTATAATGGCAATATGGCTCAGGAACCAATTCACTAATGATGGAAATCATTGCAAATTTATGTTTGGATATCAAAAATTGTGGGAAGATCTTTGATAATGCCACAAATATGGCAGGAAAATATTCAGGTCTGCAAGCAAGGATGAATAATGTGGGCCCCTGTGCTTTATTCATCCTATGTTCCAGTCACTCCTTGAATTTAATCTGCAATGCTGCAGCTGAATCCTGTGAGAGAGCTGTACATTTTTGTTGACTTTGTTCAAAATTTGTAAATATTTTTCTTTTCAGTTTCTCTGCATCGGTGGAATATGTTACAATCACACTTGGAGCAGGCACATGGAAAACATTTGATGGTCAAAAGAATTTATGACACCAGATGGATTTGAAACTGAACTTTGTTGATATAAAAAAGATCTTAACAGACATAGCCACATCAAATTCACATCTGAAAGCTGAAGCAAAATCCTTAGCAAAGAAGTTTGAAATGTATGATATTGCTGTTTTTACTGTTTTGTGGAAGCATTTACTTCAAAGAATCAATATCATCAGCAAACTGCTGCAAAATGTTGAGACAACTTTATTGAATGATGCACAATTGTGAGCCTCAGCTAAAAGTTTTGTCATGGAAGTTTGAAATTACTATAGCTTGGTGGAAGCAGAGGCACTAACATTAATAAAAAGTATAGGTTCCTCTGATGATGAGAAAGGTACAAGACACAAGAAGTTATTTTTTGATTAAACGAGAGACAACAAAGTCATGTTAAAATGGAAAGAGAAGATCATCATTGAGACCGTCAGTGTTGTTTATGAGACAATAATGGCACAATTGTAGGGCAGAGTGAATCAGTGAAGAAAAATGTTGATTTATTTTCCATGCTTTTTGACAGACATTTGGATGAGGATGCAGTAAGAAACCAAGTGAATTCTACCGGGAAGACATAGACACAAATCTTTTTGAAAATGAAGTGAAACAATTCATTCATTTCATCGATAATGATGAGCTCTGTGCTTTGTGATCCCCAGCTGATTTGTACAGATGTGATACTTTGCAGGCAATCTTTCCAAATGTAGGAATCATTATGAAAATATTTTTAACAATACCTGTCACAAATGCTTCTGGTGAATGTTCTTTCTCTGTATTGAAAAGAGTTAAAAATTATCTGCGAATGAGTCAGGAGCATTTGACAAGTTCAGCAATATTGATGATTGAAAGTGCATCTTTACAAGATTTTACCTACAATGATGTAATTGATGATTTTGTGAAGATAAAGTGAAGTTAATTGGGCTGAAAAATGGCAGATGGAGTTTAACCCTGATAAGTGCGAGGTGATTCATTTTGGTAGGACAAATTTGAATGCGGATTACAGGGTCAAAGGTAGGGTTCTGAGGAATGTGGAGGAACAGAGAGATCTTGGGGTTCATATACACAGATCTCTGAAGGTTGCCACTCAAGTGGCTAGAGCCGTGAAGAAGGCCTATAGTGTGTTAGCGTTTATTAACAGGGGGATTGAGTTTAAGAGCCGTGGGGTTATGCTGCAACTGTACAGGACCTTGGTGAGACCACATTTGGAATACTGTGTGCAGTTCTGGTCACCTCACTATAAGAAGGATGTGGAAGCACTGGAAAGAGTGCAAAGGAGATTTACCAGGATGCTGCCTGGTTTGGAGGATAGGTCTTATGAGCAAAGGTTGAGGGAGCTAGGGCTTTTCTCTTTAGAGCGGAGGAAGTTGAGAGGTGACTTAATAGAGGTTTATAAGATGATGAGGGGGATAGATAGAGTGGACATTCAGAGACTATTTCCTTGGGTGGATGTAGCTGTTACTATGGGGCATAACTATAAGGTTCGTGGTGGAAGATATAGGAGGGATGTACGAGGTAGGTTCTTTACTCAGAGAGTGGTTGGGGTGTGGAATGGACTGCCTGCTGTGATACTGGAGTCAGACACTTTAGGAACTTTCAAGCGGTTATTGGATAGTCACATGGAGCACACTAGAATGATAGGGAGTGGGATAGCTTGATCTTGATTTCGGAAAAGGTTCGGCACAACATCGTGGGCCGAAGGGCCTGTACTGTGCTGTACTGTTCTATGTTCTATCTTCTATGTTAACTTAATTGAGACTGAGACTCTGAAGAATATAAATGCTGCAGTTTTCTGCTTGGTCTGCAAGGAGCAAGAGCAATTTTCTCTCTCTCTCTGGATACTTCAGTTTGGGACCTACTAGAAAGGAGGCTTGAGGACTAGCAGCCTGTGTATCAACATGTAAGCCTGTTGTTTGCTAACTGACTTTGAAGAGGAGTTTGCATCTCTGAGGAACATTGTTTAAATTGGAACTAATAGAGATAAGAAGAGAGTTAAGAATTGTATCTTGTCATGTTTAAGTGTCTCAGTTGGTAGAAGTTACCTGTTTTAAACCTCAATGACATGGAGGTATGAATATTCAATGAGGGGGAACATATTGCAGGGAAGCCCTTTAATTATATTTAAATTTCTTATGACTTATTAGTTACATCACCAATGAGGGGTGAGGAAAATGGGAACACAAGATGTCATCGACGAGGATTTCATTTTTCGATTCTCATGAGATTTTGGGCCTGCATTGCCGTTTATGCTGCCGGCCAATGGGGCCTCAAAATTATATCTTTGGCTCAAAGAACGTGAGCGCTTTATAAAAATTTTAAACATTTTAAACATTTCAAACTTACAAAATCTTTTAAAAGCTGTTATAAACTTCTAAATATATCTTAGAAAATGTAAAACCTATGAACATTTAAAAAAGTTTCAAACTTTTTAAACTTTTAAAAATGTTATAAATGTTTAAGTTCTTTCAAACACTTCTACAAATTTTTAATTAATTTTGTAACTTTTAAATTCTTTAACAAACTTTGACCACCCAATGTTGATTTTCCCTTTGGAGCATGTTGGACAAACTGCAGCTTAAGTTCATCGTTAGTTTTAAATATTTCAATTCTATCAGAGTAAAGAACAAACAGTGTTTTGGTAAAATAAATTCAAATTAATCTCACAGCAGTAACACATGAGTCATGATCAGAAAATTCATCCTTAAAACTAATTGTTTTAATTGAATTGATGTAAAATGAAGCTTATGTCAGTGCCAATTGTTACAACCCAACATTGTGAAATTACACTTTTAAAATTAAATAGCTAATCTCTGCTTTTCTTCAGCTGTGAGTGGAATTTACATAAATGATGAGTAAATCACAGGTAGCTAACAACATTAAATTAACTGACTAATACTTATGTCTTGGACAAGATCTATGTGTTTACTTATGATCCATGATCAATATGTTCTATCTATGAGCTGTATGTATTTTGTTACCTTAGAATGGTTGTCCCAATTTAAATAATTCCAGCAGCAAGTTGTAAAATAGAGGGGGTTATTATCCTACACTTGCACTGGAGATTGAAAATGTGATGTCTCACATACACAAATCATTCACACTATCACACATGAAGTTTAAAAGTACAATTACATCTTGGAGTTATTTCAGTCTTTTTTGTAGCAGGTCTATAGATTCTCAAATGAGTTGATGCTTTTGTTGGTGTGAAGATTCTGTAAAGCGTCCTCAGTAAGAGAGGCTTTCTGTAGTTGAACATCCAGGAGATTTGATTTCAGGTGACCTTGAATTTGGAATAGGATGGGGACAGTCCTTTTCCCACTTTCAAGGTATTTCTGTTTATTATCATGGCTGCTTAGTTGACCACAGCTGGTCTAATGGCTTCTTGATTGTCTCCTTGTCACTTCAGAGCTGACTTTTGCTGTTTTGAAAACAAGCAACAAACATGGCTGAGTCACCAATGTGACCTGTTACAAACCCAAAGCCCTTATGCAAATAAGGAGTATGGTCTGATCGATAAAAACATATGTTTGTCATTTGACACTTGGAAATTTACCTGGTCTGAGTTCAGATGAGGGACAATCATAATACAATAGGAGGTTGATGGGGACCCTTCACATTTATCTAATGCACATTGAACTTTCATGTGTCTTTTGTCCATGGCGAACCAGAAAGTTAAGTCAGCTGGAATGCTCCTGTCCTCTTGTTAATGTTCTATCTTTAAACAAAGGGATGTGTGAATTTCATGGATGTTTGTGAATATCAATATTTAATTAGTGGCTTCAGGACTGTCTGGAGCTGTTGATGCCAAAGGTCACATGATTTTCAGCGGCCAGATTAACAGCCTATTTTTGTCCAAAATTTTAAAGTATTGTCTCAAGTTTATAATGTACTAGAACATGACACTTGCGTGACTATTTCTGTTTTGTATAAGTCAGGGGTTACATTATCATCCATCTCAATTTTGCAATAGTTCATTGTGAATTATTTTCCGAGCACTGGATATATTCTCTTTATAATTTACTGTCTGTGTTCTCCATCAGCCTGTCGTTGTTTTTGCACATAACCTATAGTCATTCCAAATGGTTCAACATAATTTTATTAACATGAAAGGTTTAAATATTACAACTGTTTAAAAAGTACAAATGTAGCTAATTAACACAAACTGTATTCAATATTTTGCACTAAGCAGCTGAAGTGGGGTGGCATGGTGGCACAGCAGTTAGCACTGCTATCTCACAGCTCCAGGGACCTGGGTTCGATTCCTGGCTTGGGTCGCTGTCTGTGTTGAGTTTGCACATTCTCCCCGTGTCTGCGTGGGTTTCTTCTGGGTGCTTCGTTTTCCTCCCACACTCCAAAGATGTGCGGGTTAGGTTGATTGGCTATCCTAAATTGTCCCTTAGTGTCCTGGGATGTGTAGGTTAGAGGGATTAGCGGGGTAAATATGTGAGATGACAGGGATAGGGCTTGGGGGAGATTGTTGTTGGTGCAGACTTGATGGGCTGAATGGCCTCCTTCTGCACTGTAGAGTTTCTATAGTTTCTATGATTCAGTAATAACTACCTCACATGTCATGCAACGAGTCTCTTTTGCTAAAAGAGAATGTCACTTGTTTCAATTTCCACCTAAACTGTTTTTTTGTCTGATTTCCTGGGGAGGATGAAGGATTTGGTCACTCTCCATGTCCAAGGCAGCCACCAGCTTCTCTCTAGTGATCCCGGAAACTACAGCCAGGAGCTCCATAAGTTGCTCCATGATACACAATCCAGGAAAATCCATGTTGGCATCCTCCATTTTATAGATTTCTGGTACAATCTCATGCGTGGGTTGAGGGTCAGTCTTTCCTTTAGAATCCAGACACTTTAACAGGAGAGTGCTGTAAGATGTCCCAGGATTTCAGCACCCCAATTGTCCTCTCTATTCAAAAGTTAGGCTTCATAGGGACAGGTGGAGGGAGTGCAGATGGCTCATTCTCCACGCCCACTCCGCCCCCAAGCAAAGCCAGTATGGAGTCATTCCCTCCATGCCAGCCCACTGTGCAGCCATAACATACTGCAGGAGGGCTAAAGATCCTGCCACTGGGACCTCTGCCCCCTCACTGGGAGGAGGTCCCACCGTCAGGAGCTGCCAGCCAACTGGACTATCCGTCAGCACCAAGAGCATGTTAGTGACACTGACAGGACAGCAAGCAAGACCAAGAAGGTGGCACAGTGGATCCCAGTGCAAGGTAAGTTGGGTCTGTTGGGCAGGAAGGTTTTTCGATGTTTAGGGAGGGAAGAGCAGAGGTCGTGGGATTTGGTGAGCAGGCAAGTAGGAAAGAGGAGCACTTTTTGAGGAATGTTTCCCCCAATGCACTAAGGGCATCCCCAAAGATAATACCCCTACCTTCCCACTTTTTAAAATAGTTTTAAAGAAAATAGGCTACACATTCCTCCCTGACTGCTCATGCCAACTGTTAAGGCACGGGCAATATATTGTTGGAATCTATTGGCTTGTTAACAAGCTCAATTCATCCTTGATTTTTTTTTAATGTGGTAGGTTGTAGATTACAGCTTCTGCCTTCCTGCTGCATCATGGGGTGAGCTCAGGATGGGCAGGAAGATGGCGGGTTTCGCACCTACTCTCGGGATCTTGAGCTTCATAATTAAAGGTACTGAGTCAAACATGGTTATGTTATGCAGGGCCTTTATAAAGGTCAGGTTAGACCTCAACTATAGTATTGCAACTAGCTCTGGTCACCAGTGTAGAGGATGTGAGGATCCTTGAGAGGGTTGAGAGGAGATTTACCAGATTGTTTCCAGGAATGAGAGATTTTAGCTGCAAGATTGGGTTAGAGAATCTGGGGTTGTTCTCCTGGGAGCAAATATGATTGTGGGGGAGATTTAACAGAGGTGCACCAAGGATCAGAGAGCAAGCTTGGAGTTTGGTAAGTGGGAAGTTTAAAGTGCTAATCTTGTTCTTAAATTATTATAATTATAAGGTAGCTAATTAGGGTTATTCAATTCATTTACTTTTTTCTAAATTCCAGCTCTTCACACAAACACATCCTGACATCAGTTAATCACCAACTTAGTTTTCCTGTAAACCTTACTAATATAAAAAATCCTATTAATATTTAATATAGTTTACTTATAGTACTAAGTCTTACTTTAAAAAAGATCAGACACACTAATCATTAGTTTAGATAGGAAATATTCACCAGCCAATCACCTACTTTCTTTCCTGTGATATTACACCTCTTTTTTAGCTTCTGACTGGCTCCTGTTGCAGTTTAACCACTTCTGCTGCTCTCACTCATTCTGAGGTTCCACTCTGTCTGTCCACATGTGTAATTCCCACTGCTACTCTCGCTGACTCTCAGACTGAAGAAGACTAGACTTTAACGTTTCCAGATTTATTATTGTTGAACTATGACAAGTGTAAATTGTTGTTTTCAGAAGAAGCCCATTTCTTTGCGATGGGTGCCTACGGGAAATGAGCAGGAGACACAGAGTATAGCCGTGGTGGGAGGGGCCTTCAGTGCAGTGGGGGGATATAATTTTGTTTCTTCTTTTTTATTTACTGAAAACATTCAGCTATAAGTCGCAGTCACCTTTCTCTGCCTTTGCGGTGCATCCGCTTCCTAACCATCTCCCTTCTCTTCATCTTCTTCATTCCCTTCAGTTTTAGGAAGTGAAAAGCCTTTATTGCATCATGACAAAGATCCTGGCGATTCTATTGCAAGACTCCAGCAGATGTCTCTAGACGCCTAAGGAATGACACCAGAATACCAATTATCACATCCATCACAATTGTTGGTATCCCTTGGACCTCATTCACCCTCTCTGTCTGCAGCCACGTTGATGTTATACAATATGACTGGTGGGGATAGATTAATTACCACTCAGCCATTCTGTTCCATGGTTTTCAGCCAATAAGGTGCAATGCTGGAGTGGTACATGATGAAAATATCAAGGTAGCAGGTATCACACGTGACAGTGAGCTACTTTGTGACGAATGTGGAAAAGTATATATAAAGCTGCCCAGAAAGATCCAGTCTCGTAAATTGCTACAGGCAGCAGCACTATTTTCCTGCTGAAAATGGATTGTCACTGGCACAGACAGCCAGAGGTAGCTAAAGAAGGTTTCCTGATGGGACCAATGCCTCATTCTAAGTTCCTCCAATCATCACCTCCTCCTCATATTCATATTAATAGTAGAAGAGGAGAAAGATACCCATTGAGAAATCAATTTCTCCAGTTACAACTTAACTTTCTCCAGGTCACTTAAAACTCATTGGAAGAATCTTCAGAACAACACCACAGCTGCATCGGTAAAGAAAATGTCCAGGTAAACATTGAAACATAGAAACTACAAACAGGAGTAGGCCATTCGGCCCTTCAAGCTTGCTCCACCATTCATTTTGATTGGGGATGATCATCGAATTCAATATCCTGATTCCCCCCTTTCCCCCATATCCCTTGATCCCTTTAGCCCCAAGAGCTATATCTAATTTCTTCTTCAAATCAGATGTTTTGGCCTCAACTACTTTCTGTGGCAGTGAATTCCACACATTCACCATCCTCTGGGTGAAGAAATTTCTCCTCACCTCAGTTCTAAAAGGTTTGCCCCTTATCCCCAAACTATGACCCCTAGTTTTGGACTCCCCCACCTTTGGGAACATTCTTTCGAATCTACTCTGACTAACCCTGTTAGAATTTTGTAAGTTTCTATGAGATCCCCTCTCACTCTTCTAAACTCCAAGGAATATAATCCTAACTGACTTAGTCTCTCGTCATATGACAGACCTGCCATCCCAGGAATCAGCCTGCTAAACCTTTGTTGCACTCCCTCTGTAGCAAGGACATGCTTCGTCAGATAACGACACCAAAACTGCACACAATACTCCAGATGGGGCCTCACCAACACCCTGTACAATTGCAGCAACATATCCCTATCCTTATACTCAAATCCTCTCGCTATGAAGGCCAACATACCATTTGCCTTCTTTACTGCCTGTTGTACCTGCGCGCTTACTTTCAGTTACTAATGCACAAGGACTCCAAGGATTCATTGAGTATTCACCTCTCTCAATTTACACCCATTTAAGTAATAATCTGTATTCCTATTATTGCTACCAAAGTGGATAACCTCACATTTATCCACATTATACTGCATCTGCCATGCAGATGCCCACACACTCAGCCTATCCAAATGATCAGAGGATTAGATAGGGTGGATAATCCTATGATCAGAGGATTAGATAGGGTGGATAGTGAGAGCCTTTTTCCTCGGATGGTGTTGGCTAGCACGAGGGGACATAGCTTTAAATTGAGGGGTGAGAGATATAGGACAGATGTTAGAGGTAGGTTCTTTACTCAGAGAGTAGTAAGGGCATGGAATGCCCTGCCTGCAGCAGTGGTGGACTCGTCAACGTTGAGAGCGTTCAAGTGGTTATTGGATAAACATATGGATGATATTGGAATAGTGTAGATTAGAGGGGCTTTAGATTGGTACCACTGGTCGGCGCAACATCGAGGGCCGAAGGGCCTGTACTGCGCTGTAATGTTCTATGTTCTATGTTCTAAATCACGCTGAAGCATCTCTGCATCCTCCTCACAGCTCACCCTCCCACCCAACTTTGTATAATCTGCAAATTTGAAGATTCCCTCTTCCAAATCATTAATATGTAATGTGAACAGTTGGGGTCCGAGCACAGATCCCTGCAGAACCCCACTAGTCACTGACTGCCAATCAGAAAAATACCCATTTATGCCAACTCTTTGCTTCCTGTCTGCTAACCAGCTTTCTACCCACCTCAAGATATTGCCTGCAATCCCACGCGCTTTAACTTGACATAGCAGTCTGTTCTGTGAGACCTTGTCAAAAGCTTCCTGAAAGTCTAAATAAACCACATCCACTAGTTCGCCTTGGTCAACTCTACTAGTTACATCGTCAAAGAATTCCAATAGATTCGTCAAACACGATTTCCCTTCTGTAAATCCATGCTAACTTTGTCTGATTATACCACTGCCTTCCAAATGCTGAGTTATGAAATTCTTGATAATGGACTCTAGCAACTTCCCCAGTACCGACGTTAGGCTCACTGGTTTATAGTTCCCTGTTTTCTCTCTACCTCCCTTTTAGAATAGCAGGTTTACATTAGCTACCCTCCAATCTGTAGGAACTATTCCAGCGTCCAAAGAATTTTGGAAAATAGCCACGAATAGATTTACTATTTCCAGGGCCAATTCCTTGAATACTCTGGGATGAAGATTATCAGGACCTGGAGATTTATCCACCTTCAATCCCATCAATTTCCCCAAAAACCATTTCTCTACTAATGCTGATTATCTTCAGCTCCTCACTAAAACATGTTTCTCTCAGCATCTCTGGCACATTATTCATGTCTTCCTTTGTGAAGACTGAGGTAAAGTACAAATTTAATTCCTCAGCCATTTCTTTATTCCCCGTTATGAATTCTCCCGTTTCTGACTGTAAGGGACCTACATTTCATTTTGTCAATCTTTTTTTCTTTACATATCTATAGAAACTCTAACTCTCAGTTTTTATGTTCCCCGCCATCTTACTTTCATACTCAATTTTTCCCTTCTTAATCAATCCCTTGGTCCTCCTTTGCTGAATTTTAAACTGCTCCCAATCCTCAGGCCTATTGCTTTTTCTTGCCAATTTGAATGCTTCTTCCTTGAATCTGATACCACCTCTAATTTCCCTTTTAAGCCGTGGTTTGGCCACTATTCCCTTTCCACTCTTGCACCAAACAGGATTTAACTACTTTTGGAGTTCACCAATTCGCTCTTTAAATGCCTACCATTGGCTGTCCATTGTCTTTCCTTTCAGTAATGTTTCCCAGTCCATCATAGTTCCCTTTATTGAGATTCAGGACTCTGGTCTCAGAATCAACTACATCACTATCCACCTTGATAAAGAATTCTACCGTATTATGGTCACTCGTCCCCAAGGGTTCCCTCACAACGAGATTGCCAACTAATCCTTTCTTATTGCACAACACCCAACCAAGATGGCCTGTTCCCTTGTTTCCTCAATGTATTGGTTGTAGTACACGTTGGTACAAATGACATAAGTAAAAACAAACATCCCATTTACACTCCAGAAATTCCTCCTCTAGTGTACTGTGACTAATTTGACTCTCCCAATCTATATGCAAATTAAAGTGGCCCATAATCATAGTTTTCCTTTAACACATGCATCTCTGATTTCCTGTCTAATGCTTTTCCCAACATTACCACTACAGTTTGGTGGTATGTATACCACTCCCACCAATGTTTTATTGCTCCTTGTTGTTTTGTAACTCGACCCATACAGATTCCCCATCATCTATGCTAATATCTTTCCTCAATATCGTATCAATATCATCTTTAATCAACAATGCAACTCCACCATCTTTTCCTTTCTGTCTGTCCTTCCTAAACACTGAATGGCCTCAATGTTAAGTTCTCATCCTTGCTCACCTTGGAGCCACATCTCCAAAATGCCAACTATATCATACCCCTTTACATCTATCTGTGCAACTAATTCATCCCATTTTGTTTTGAATGCTCCGAGCATTCAGGTACAAAACCTTAAGATGGGCACTTTTAACATTTCTTTTCTCTTTCCTACTACTTTCTACTCAGTTGTTATCTGACTCTGGCCCTTGATTTCTCTGCCTATCACTTTCCTTACTCTCCTTACTGTCTTTTCCTCTTGTTCTTAATTCCCCCTACTCTGAATCCTTGCAAAGGTTCCCACCAACCCACCCCCCCACCCCCGCCCCCACCCCCACCCCCCCCCCCCCCCCATTACCACCACATTAGTTTAAACCCTCCCCAACCACTGTAGCAAGTACACCACCTCCCCACCCCACCAGCCCCCCCCCCCAAGGACATCAGTCCCGATCCTGCCCAGGCATAACCCGTCCAGTTTGTACAGGTCCCATCTCCCCCAGAACTGGTCCTAATGCCCTAGGAATCGGAATCCCTTCCCCTCATACCATCTTTTCAGCCACATATTCATCCTATGTATCCTGCTGTTTCTATTCTGACTAGCACATGGCACAGGTAGTAATCCTGAGATCACTACCTTTGAGGCTCTACTTTTCAACATGCTTCCTAAGTCCCTGGATTCTGCTTTTAGGACCTCATCTTTTTTTTACCTATGTCACTTGTACCAACGTGTACTACAACCACTGGCTGGTTGCCTTCCCCTTCAGAATGTCCTGTAGCCGCTCTGAGACATCCTTGACCCATAGTTTCATATTTCCGATATTATGATGGTCTCAACATGGCAGCAACTTCAGGGATTCTGCTGCATTATTCATTCCTTTACCCATATAGTGGTGGTATCGTCAGATAACAGGATTGGGGCAGCAATTGGGAAAATTATATGAAAACCTTACCCAACCCTTTTATGGTTAGTAAGCTGAGCAATACTTTAGACTGGTGGGTTTTTCTGTGGTGTGGCACTTAGTGCCTCAAATCTGATTGAAACCTGAGATATGAGTTATGCCACCTGGAGGCATCAGAAAGCCCAGAATTTTCCTGGGGTTGTGTTCAAAGGCAGCGGACCTGCAATTGGAAATGGTAATTGGAAATTGGAACCTGTAATCAAATGAAGAGGAGGACGCCATTGATGACGTAAGATTTCAATCTTCCACTTAGAAGATGAGCAAACCAGGGCTAAGCCCAGGAGGTAGGTGGTCCCGGGAATCATTTACTGCAGCAAATAAAGATTGCTTCATAATTCAGCTTGTGAAGACTAGCACACGAGGGGTTAATTTCTTAGAGCTAGCGTTCAGTAATGACTGATGGGTGAGATCGGGTTCATCTTACTGTTTGAACCACTATAACATCAGATTGAATGTCTGTGACTGCGTGTCAAAGGCGAGAGATAATAATTGCTGGTCCCACGTTTTCAGAAGGCTCAGTTTACAGAAATGAAAAGAAGTCAAGCAGCAGATAAACGGGAGATGGAGCTGGGTGCGGATTACTGCAATTTGCAAGGGATTAGAACACTTTCAAAAACACTATTAAAGGACAAAAACCTCATGTGTCCCTGTGGGCCAGGAAGTTTGCAAATGGAAGAAAACCAAAATTGCTACAGGAGCATCTAACAACCTGGGTCCAAAAAGGTGTTTCAAAGCTTACTAAATTTTCAATAGGGTACAGGTTTTGCTCTCGTCCTTCCCATCAAAAATCATACAGGTGCTCAGGCTATTGGAGCAAGTCCGAAATACTGGTACGAGAAAAAAATTGAGACCCAGGTTATTTCAATTAATGGGCCACATTAACATTCCAGTTCTAGTCAAATTATCGTTCTGAGATGGGCACAGGCTATGGTCAGACTGGGAGCTGATGACTTCCTGGTGGAACATCACTTTCCATCAATCATTAGAGTTGAAGGATGAACAATTTGAGCGGTGAAGCGAGTAACATTGAGGGAATTACCTGTGATCGATCATACTAAATATGAAACCACATGCACCTCATCTGTGAAGCACAGAATCAGAGATGTATTGTTAGAAAAAGCGACGAATGAAACTGCAGATAACCTGCAAATTAGTGAGATGTTAGCATTAGATAACGTCAGTGAGTGGGCGATAAATTACTGACATTTTAAGGAAATGCAGACCTCATCAAAACGCAAAGCAGCGTAAAGTGATAAGAAACCTTTTTGTATTTCATTCTACAAATAAATTAACCCTTTAAGGTAATGGCAGTATAATGTGTAGTTACAGGGAAAAGACAGACAATGGCACTACGTCATAATGCTTGTTTGGATAGCCGGTGCAGACGCGATAGAAGGAGTGGCCTCCTTCTCCACTGTAACAACTCTGTGATACATGTTTGAAAGTTTATTTATTAGTGTCACAGGTAGGCTTACATTAACACTGCAATGAAGTTACAGTGAAAATCCCCGAGTGGCCACACTCCGGTGGGGCCTGTTCTGGTACACAGAGGGAGAATTTAGCATGGCCAATGCACCTAACCAGCACATCTTTTGTAGTGTGGGAGGAAACCCACACAGACACGGGGAGAACGTGCAGACTCTGCAGACAGTGACCCAAGCCAGGAATTGAAGCCGGGTCCCAGAAGTTTGTAGATTAGTTTGTACTAATTTATTCATCAAATGTTAGTAGAAACAGTAAGTGTGTCAATTGTTCATTTGATTTTGATTTGATTTGATTTATTATTGTCACATGTATTAGCATACAGTGAAAAGTATTGTTTCTTGCGCGCTATACAGACAAAGCATACCGTTCCTAGGGAAGGAAAGGAGAGAGTGCAGAATGTAGTCTTGCGGTCTTGGGCTGAGCAGGAGCCATACCAAGCTGTGACACAACCAGAAAGTATGCTTTCTATGGTGCATCTGTAAAAGTTGGTGAGAGTCGTCTCTGACATGCCAAATTTCCTTCAATGACTTCACCGAGGAGCCTTGGGTTGTTTCTCTAAATCAAAGGCACTGGATTTGGGAGTTACCCACAGATCCGCTGGACAATCCCTCTCGGAGACTCCCAGGTGTAAACATCTGAACTGCAATTGTCCACTCACCTGATGAAGGAGCAGCACTGCAAAAGCTTGTGATTCCAAATAAACCTGTTGGACTTTAACCTGGTGTTGTGAGACTTCTTGCTCTGCCCACCCCAGTCCAACACCGGCATCTCCACATCCTGACTGCAATTGTCCAGAAGCGTTAACATCCCCTGGACAATTGCATTGTGCCGGGAACTATCGTTAACTTCACTTGGTTCTGCTGGTGTTACACTAATAGTTACTCTGAAAGTGTTAGAAAAAATAAAACCATCTCTAACTTCAGCGTAACTATTTTAAGTGCCCAGATTGATCCCCAATCCCCGAACAGGACCTCCCCCACAATCTTGACTCCACAGGGAACTCCTCTATAAGCACTTTTCAAACGGGAGGCCTGTGACCAGCGGTGTGCCTCAGGGATCAGTGCTGGGTCCACCGTTATTTGTCATTTATATTAATGATTTGGATGAGAATTTAGGAGGCATGGTTAGTAAGTTTGCAGATGACACTGTGGTGAACCATCGTTGGTTACCACTGTGGGGTTGTTCTAATGTTGTTGTTGGGCTAGGGTGTTCACACTGTGGGATTGTTCTAATGTTGTTGTTGGGCTAGGGTGTTTACACTGTGGGATTAATACATCTGTGGTTGTTGCTGTTGTGGCACATCCCAGTCGGGCCCCGCCTCCTGGGAGAGGTATAAGACCTTCTGCTCGGGCGGGACCCCTTCAGTCTGGAGTGGTGTACTTGTGTTCTAATAGTTCCATTGTTAGACAATAAAAGCCTTCAGTTACCGAAGCCTTGTGCCTTGTGCTCGATTGACGTGCATCAGACACCAAGATTGGTGGCATAGTGGACAGTGAAGAAAGTTACCTCGGATTGCAACAGGATCTTGATCAATTGGGCCAGTGGGCTGATGAATGGCAGATGGAGTTAAATTCAGATAAATGTGAGGTGATGCATTTTGGTAGATTGAACCAGGGCAGGACTTACTCAGTTAATGGCAGGGCATTGGGAAGAGTTATAGAACAAAGAGATCTAGGGATACAGGTTCACAGTTGCTTGAAAGTGGAGTCACAGGTAGACAGAGTAGTGAAGATGGCATTCAGCATGCTTGGTTTCATTGGTCAGAACATTGAATACAGGAGTTGGGACATCTTGTTGAAGTTGTACAAGACATTAGTAAGGCCGCAATTGGAATACTGTGCAGTTCTGGCCGCCCTATTATAAAAAGGATATTGTTAAACTAGAAAGAATGCAGAAAAGATCTACTAGAATATTACTGGGACTTGATGGTTTGAGTTATAAGGAGAGGCTGGATAGAATGGGACTATTTTCCCTGGAGCGTAGGAGGCTGAGGGGTGATCGTATAGAGGTCTATAAAATAATGAGGGGCACAGATCAGCTAGATAGTCAATATCTTTTCCCAAAGGTAGGGGAGTCTAAAACTAGAGGGCATAGGTTTAAGGTGAGAGGGGAGAGATACAAAAGGGTCCAGAGGGGCAATTTTCACCTGGAGGGTGGTGAGTGTCTGAAACGAGCTGCCAGAGGTAGTAGTAGAGCGGGTACAAATTTGTCTTTTAAAAAGTATTTAGACAGTTACATGGGTAAAATGGGTATAGAGGGATATAGGCCAAACACGGGCAATTGGGACTAGCCTAGTGGTTATAAAAAAGGGCGGCATGGACAAGTTGGGGCAAATGGCCTGTTTGCATGCTGCAAATGTCTATGACTCTGTGACTCTAATCAAGCTATTGTACAGAAGAGCTCTGTTTTGTAACTGGGTGTGGCTGCTAATCTCCCCTTTGCTTAGCAAAGTATCTGTTGCTACTAGGCTAATCTCCATTGCACAATCTTTAACAGTTTCTTCTTTATCCAATTATTTTTACTTTCCATTTTGTTCCAACTTCCTAACACATGGGCTTCTGCTTTGGTGCACTTTCCCTCTTCTGTCTGACATCTTGAACACCCTCACTCATTCATTTCCATGGGACGTCACTTTCCCCATGAAAAACAGCTCTTTGTCCTTTCTGAGCTCAGTAATTTGTTCTGCTTTGGTGAGAGTTAGATATTTTCTTGCTTGCAAGAGTTCTGATAAAGTTTCATCCAGGATTATAGCTACTGTGCAATTGTGAATGAAATCATCTCTCAATATTCCATTGTCACAACTTTCAGCTAGCCTATATAGATAGTTGCTGAACGAATTCATGCATTCCTCGGTTTTTATTTTCTGTTATTAAATTTCACTCATCCAATTGTTAATTTTTCAAATACTGAAATACAAATCTAATGACTGGGAGATTTCATTGTAAGAACTTGAAACTCATCAATTTGCTTTCTGACGACCACATGATCAGCATTGGTTCCAACTGCCTAGAGGAAAATACTATCCTAATTTTATTTTTGTGTAAACATGCAGCTGCTGTGTATCTGGAGGACCACTTTCTCCAGTTGTCACAATGCTAAGCCTGTTGTGAGCCTTCAACACTTCTGAAAGGTTCTAGGAGTGGCAGTGCAGACTCCATACTCGCCCCAAGTTCTGGATGTGTTGCTGCTTCAGTGGTATGGCTTGTTGGTTCTGGTCTGTGCTCATTGCTGTCTGGTCTTTGGTCTGTGTCTCAGCTTGTATCGGCTGCATCCACAATGCTCCAAGACTTTAGGTGAACAATCAATTTTCTTCTTTATCCAAGGATCTGTAGGTCTGTCAGGCCTGGAGTCCTCTCTCAGAGTTTTTCCAGGCCTTTTACTCACTGCCCATTGCCACCATGTTTTGTCATGTATTCAGGGTCTAGATGGAGCTCTTTAGGGTTTGACTATTTCTCTAAGAAAGCTATACAAAACTGTAATTTATATAAACTATTATTATTTATTTACAGATCTACGTACCTCTCAGTAACATGGCACAAGGTCAGCCTTCTCCTTCCTTCCAGATCAGGGCGACATGGTGGCACAGTGGTTAGTACTGCTGCCTCACAGCATCAGGGACCCAGGTTCAATTCTGGCCTCGGGTCACTGTCTGTGTAGAGTTTCCAAGTTCTCCCAGTGTCTGTGTGGATTTCCTCCAGGTGCTCCAGTTTCCTCCCACAGTCCAATGATGTACAGCAGCTAGCATAATTAAGGATCCCACGCACCCCGGACATTCTCTCTTCCACCTTCTTCCTTCGGGAAAAAGATACAAAAGTCTGAGGTCACGCACCAACCGACTCAAGAACAGCTTCTTCCCTGCTGCTGTCAGACTTTTGAATGGACTTACCTTGCATTCAGTTGATCTTTCTCTACACCCTAGCTATGACTGTAACACTACATTCTGCACTCTCTCCTTTCCTTCTCTATGAACGGTATGTTTTGTCTGTATAGCGTGCAAGAAACAATACTTTTCACTATATGTTAATACATATGACAATAATAAATCAAATCAAATCAAAAAGGTTAAGTGGATTGGCCATGCTAAATTGCCCCGTAGTGTCTCAAGATGTGTGGGTTAGATGGATTATCCATGGTAAATGTGTGGGGTTATGGGGATAGGGTGGGGGAGAAGGTCTGGGTAAGATAATGTGTCAGAAAGTCGGTGCCGACCTGATGAGTCAAATGGCTAATTCTGCACTGTAGGGATTGTATGAGTCTATGAATTTCTGTTACTTGATCATGTGACATTGCATCAGACTTACATTAGCATCAGGTGCTTCTGGTGTTAACCCTTTACTCTACATAGACTAATTGACTATTAGCAACAACGATGGGCTCAGGTGGGGTGATGCCAGAATTAGAAATAAAAGAGGGTTTTAGGACCCATTTCCTTTGTGTATACTCAGGAACGGGAGACTGGTTTGATCCTCGGGGTCAGAGGAAGTTCCTGTCAGCAGGGGGTTGGTGTTGAATCACTGGAGTAGAGGCAGAATTGCTGTTGGCAATCTGGATAATGCAGTTTCCTCCCAGCATAAAGGCCGAATTTCTGTTAGTGTAAAGGGTTGAGGTTGTTTTCTGCCTCTTCTGCATTGGTCATCCATTTAAAGCCATGATGTCTGTAGTGTTTGATTGAATTGTATTCCTTTGTTTTCTTTTTATTAATTAATTGATAAGCATTTTGTTGTTTCATTTTGCATAAGTCCAATAAACTTCCTAATTCAGTTTCAGTCTTTGCCTGATAGTTATGGCTGGAATTCTCCAGCCATTCACACCAGTGGGATTCTCTGGTCCCGCCAGCAGTTCACCCCCTGCCGTGAGTTTTCCGATGGTGTGGGGTGGCTTCAATGGGAAATCCCATTGACAGCGGCAGGATCAGAGAATCGCGCTTCCATCGAATGGTGCGCCACTTCCCAGTGCTGAGAAAAACACTGAGGGAAACCAGGGAATCTCACCTTAATCTCTGTTGAACTAAATCAGTTTTAAGGGTTAATTTGAGATACAGTGATTAGGCTGCTAGTAGCTATCTTGTATTAAGTCTAAATTTATCAAAACACCCTTTTAAACCTACATCTGGTGCTCACAAAAGAGCAGAGATAAAAGATAAGACATCTCAGTTGCGAGGATATTGTAGGTATAAGATACAACTTGGAGGGCCATGGAGACTACATTTTTACTCTACTGGCTCTGCAGATCCAAAGATTAAATGCCAAATGTTTGAGAGAAAACGATGTCAGCTTTTTGAATGTTGTTGCAAACAGAGTGTGGGAGCCAGTGATAGGTCACCCTTCTGGTGTATGGAGGATAGTTATGTTCACTACAGGTGGCCGGAACCTTTAGAATAGGAGTCAAGAAATCAGTATAAGAAGTGAGAAATCCTTGGATTGACACAGACGTTGAACAAACAGGACAAACTCCTTTTAAAACAAAATGCTGATGTACAACTTCAAATTCTTCATCTGGGGAGTGAATTGATTCTGATCAATGATTATCCCAGAAAAAGTACATTTTGAAAAGCTGTTACTAAAAACTAAATAAAATACTTTGTGAACAAGTAAAGTTTAATTTAAGATGCAGAATGTTCCTTTCAGGGTTAATGCTCATAAAGATGGGTTTTTTTTGCTATGTTTAATTCCCAGGGACAGATTTGTAGAATGAGAGGGAATTTTTTTTGGATTTATTATTGTCACATGTATTGTGATACATTGAAAAGTATTGTTTCTTGTGCGCTATACAGACAAAACATACCATTCATCGCATACATAGGGAAGAAGGAAAGTAGAGGGAGCAGAATGTAGTGTTACAGTCATAGCTAGGGTGTAGAATAAGATCAGTTTAATATAAGGTAAGTCCATTCAAAAGTCTGATGGCAGCAGGGAAGAAACTGACCTTGAGTCAGTTGGTACGTGATCTCAGACTTTTGTATCTTTTTCCTGATGGAAGAAGCTGGAAGAGAGAATGTCCGGGGTGCGTCGGGTCCTTAATTATGCTGGCTGCTTTTCTGAGGCAGCGGGAAGTGTAGACAGAGTCAATGGATGGGAGGCTGGTTTGAGTGATGACTGGGCTACATTCACCGACCTTTTGTAGTTTCCTGCAGTCTTGGACAGAGCAGGAACGATGCCAAGCTGTGATACAACCAGAAAGGATGCTTTCTATGGTGCATCTATAAAAATTATAACATTTAGGAAAACTGAGGTTAAAAATAGTGGCTGGAATTTTCCAGCCATTCACTTCGGCGGGATTTTCAATCCAGCCAATGGCACACACCTGCCACAGGCTTTCTGGTGGCAAAGGGTTCATTCAACAGAAAACCCCATTGACAATGGTGGGAGCAGATAAGCCCACCACTGGCCAATGGCAAGTTGCCTCGACTGCCATAAAACAAATGGCAGGAGGTGTGGAAAATCCCGCAGTGTCTATTTTTTGTTTGTTTGAGAAAGTCTTACTTTTTAAAACAGCATCGCTAGGTGATGCAACAGTGTGCATCTAAGAATGTTTTGCTCTGCCCCTTTAAGTTCAGCAGAAAAGTTAGTCCTTTAGCTGGCAACTGTTTTTTTAAAAATCCACAAAGCTTTTATATTTTTGAACGTAACTTTTATATTGGAAATCTTTTTTTTAAAGCTTTGTGACAAGAATGATTGACGGGGGGGGGGGGGGGGGGGGGGGAGGGAGGGAGCGTGGGAGGGGGGGTGTTGCTGTCGGTGGGACCGACGTGGGAATGGCCAGAAAATCCCACCCAAAATTAGACTGGACCTATTAAGGGCCTGGGAGCTATTATACTTAATAAGGAATATCCACAAGTTGGATACAGTTGAAAAAGAGTGCTGGGGGATTTTTAAATCCATTTGATTTGATAATTATATGGATATACCATTTAGAATTAGATTTTTGGAAGGGAATGTTATTGAGTGAGATAATCAATGGGGGAGACCACCATAGCAGGCAAATAGTTGTTATGCCAAAAGTATAATATTTTGTTGAATTTATGTGTTTGTGTGTAAAGAAAGATAAAATGATTCCTGTTTCAATTTGTGTGTGAACCTTAGTGCTGGAAGTCTGGATAGACTCCTGACTAAAAGGTTCACACCTCTTTAACCTGTGACTATCCCTCTCTTCACTCGCACTGTCTGTACCTGTAAAGATTTGAGGTATCTGTAAAGACTCGCATTCCAAACATTATCTTGCATTTGTGTCTTTGTCTATATATGCCGTGTTTGTGAAACCTACCTCTCCACTCACCTGATGAAGGAGCAGTGCTCCAAAAGCTCATAAACCCATTTTAATGAGGTTAGCGATGAGTTAAAACAAATTTAGTAATTTTAGAAAATAAGAACCTGAAGTAGAAAAATATCTTTACTGTTGCCTAGCAATGGTAGTCCAGGGACAGACACAGAAAAGAGAGTTCAGTGTCTGTCAGAGAGTGAAAACAGGGATTCTCAGCTCTCTGGCATGGAAACATCATAAGGTGAATCATCAGTTATAGAACTCAGCAAAATGATCAATTTAGCACAGGTGTTACTGGTAGACTGAGTTTAGAGTGCGGCTTATGGGCGTCTTGGGAGAGCTAAGAGTTGGGTGAAATGCATCAGGTGAATGCTCAGAAGAAACTGTTTGCAACTGTGCCAACCCCAAATGAGAAGCCTTTGTGTATCAAGTTGGTGGAAACTCTTCACTGGTTTATGTGACTGTACAGATATTGCTGGAGAAAATTTGCAGTGTCTTCCTGTGCTTGTATTGAAATATTTCCAACTTTTTTATCTGGTGTAATATAGTTCATTTTTCAGGTTTAATAAATATTTTATTTTTTGTGTTAAAAGTTTTTTTAAAAGTTAGGATCTGTCAAGCCAGGTTTCACTCAGGGTTCTGACTTGTCCAGTATGAACATCAGCTGGGACCATAACATAGTGACCAAGGGTCACATTATATTGAGGGACTTTTACTCAAATGTAAAACAATGGGGAATTAAACATAAGTGACAATTTACATTATCCAGTTTTCTGGAATGATGGAAGAGAGAACAAAACTTTAAAAGCAGTGTTAAAGAAGTTGTGTATAAATTAACCCAATCAATGTGCTAACATGTTATCACTGTGAAAGGTCAAAGAGAAAGACAGAAATGGTACCATTTCAATCAGTTAAAAACGATGTAAGAGTAAATGCTACACTTTTGTTTTCCTATAGATGGATCTCCTGAGATTGTGCTTTGTGACATCTATAACCTTCTATTTGAACTTCTCCTGGACAGTCACTGTTGTGGGAAAAATCCACTAGTAGTCAGACTTCGAGATTCAGAAAATACGATTTATTAAACGGAGCTCCGTGGAGACAAGGCACATGTCTGTAGCAAACCTTCTCTCAATAGTATGTCAGGAGCGGTTCATTTTTATACCCTTTACACAATGGGTAAACCGGTGATTCGAACATTATCACATTGTTTAAGTGAGTACAAGTATTTAACATTTTATGAATGGGTACATTTCCCCATGTTTACAAAAGTACAAACAGGTATAGACATTTAGCATTTTATGAATGGGTACATCTCCTTATGTCTGTATCTATCAATGGCTAGTTTCGTCTCGTTCAGGTGCTAATCGGTTCCCTCGCATTCATATTTCCCGCGTTCCTGTAACTTTAATCTAAACTCTTTGTTTTGGGGTTTCCTTATCTTAAAAGACGTTTGACCCTTGGCTTTGGCTTCCTGAGGTGTTTGTTTGCTATGAGTCACTGTCTGTAATTTGGGAATGGCTTGTCTGTTAGGTTTTGACTTGACGTGATTTCTGAACAGCGGGAGCCTGTGTCTGCTTTTCTGGCCAGTTAACCCTTTATGTGCCAGGCAGCCATTTTAGAGTGTGCTTTCTTGTATTGCCATTTTAAAGTGTGCTCCCTTCTATTTTTCCCCTTACAGTCCCTCCTTTTTGGTCGGATTATAGCTTGAACAATCCCCAGACCAACAATCATACATTCACATATACAGGTCTTCGTTCTTCTCTCCTTCTTTGCTTCTTTTGATGTCTTTATTTCTTCCAGTATCTTCATTTCTTCTGACGTCTTCGGGGATCTTCATTAGGGGCTCTTCTTCGATGTACACACTGGCTCCTGGCACAATTCTTGTCAACATTATCTTAAAACAGACTTTAAGGCATCCCACAGTCAGACAACAGACAAGTATAATGACAATGAGTATGACCAATCCATGTAACAGGTACGATTCCCAGGATTCTCCCACCAGCCAACTACTTCCTCTTTTGGGTCCCTGTCTAAAGTTATCAAGTTGCGTCCTGATGTCATTGATGAGCTGTGTAATATTATAAGACTCATCTGTGACATGGGTTATGCATTTGTTGCCTATGATTGCACATACTCCCCCTTGTTGTGCTAACTGGTAGTCCACTGCGTATCGTGTCTGTTGAGCATACAATCTTAGTTCAGCCATTTCTTGGTTAACAGCCTCCAATGCTTTTGAAGTGCTGTTTCCCAGGATTGTTAGTCCACAAACAATATGGTTTCTATTCTTTTGCTCCAATTACCCCGGCTGACCCCCCTAGAGATAAAGCTCCGAGGAACCCATACCCCAGTGAGGATCCCAGTGTACCCGGGGCTTCCCAGTCAGCGCAGAATTCCCTGCTAATAGCCCGGGTTACTATTCTCCTCCGAATGTACCCCTTCTGAGGGCATGGAACAGTCAGTGGCCCGATTGTTCCTACTGCAAAACGGTTTGGGAAGTTTGGTGTTTCTGTCATGTAGGTACCATTGAAGAGGAATACATACCCCTTCTTAGCCCGGTAACATTTAGTGTCCCGATTGTGAGTTTGCTCATACTGCCAATTGTTCAGTTTATTTGGCTTCCCGTTTGATCCCACCACCTGGTAAGTATCAAAGGGGTATGTCCATTTGGCTGAGCTTACGTGAGTTCCATTACATTTCCCGCAAATAAGCTGTCTTCCCGCGGTTATATTTAAACATTTCCGTTCGTCACAAATACAAGTAATCTGTCCCTTGTTAATCCGACAATGTTGACGGACACACTATGTCTGTACACAAGAATCATTCTTGGGGACTAGGGCATAGGCACATCCCCATCCCTGCCCCGTGATACAAAGCGGATAGCTTGCAGTATCTGGGCAAGCTTTTCCTCCCTCCTTTTGGAACCCCTCGCATGTAGGATTTGTGAGGTTTACAAGTCCCACACATCTCCCCTGTAAACCTCTTTTATATTTGCCAATTTGTCCCTTACAGGGTGTCTCTGATGTATCTACAGTATATAAGTCATGAGGGGTCCACCCAGGGGTGGCTACAAATAGGGCTTCTACAGATTGGGTTAACGGGTAACATACAGTTCGATTCCCGTGTAAATGTATGTGAGCTTTGTAAATCAAGTTATCTTCTAGCCCAGTCAGATTTACAGTTGCCACAACGCAAAATAATACAATTACATACGCGATTACATACATATTCGCAACAGTTATAAAACTTAACACTACAATTCAATTTTTTACAGTTATTTCATTTATTAACCCGCGCACGCCGGCTCTTGCTTGCAGTCTTTGCCTGTGGTGAGGAAAGCAGTTCTGTTAGTTCATCAATTTAGCTACTTATCTCCTTTGTGTAATTTCAGCTGCATCCAGTGCTTCCAGACACCTTTCCCTCTTACGTCTATACAGGCACAGGTGTCCCCACTAATTATAATTTCATGTGGCCCATTCCACTTTGGTGCAAACCCTGGTTTGTCGGGTAATGTTTTTACTAGGACGCGACTTCCCGCTGTTGGGACGTCAGGGAGCATTTCCAGCTCTCTCTCTGCGTCTTTTATTTCCTGATTATCTTTTACCAATTTGCGCATCCCTTTTGGCTGGGTGCTCAGGTCCAGAACGTATCTTTTGATTTTATCTTTTAGTGGACCGACATCGGTCCCACCTGTTATGATGCTTTCTGGTAATTGCATCGCCCGTCCTGTCATTAGTTCATAAGGAGTTAATCTGGTTGTCCGGTTTGTGGTAGCTCTTAATTTCTTTAAACTAGTGGGCAATACCTCTGTCCACCTTCTCCCTGATGTTTGTATGGCTTTAGCTAGTGCATTATACATTTTAACTATATATCCCCCTTCCATAGAAAGCTTAGTGTGAATTAAATAACTCTTTGTACTGGCCTTTTTTGGCTGCAGTTGGACATCCATTCATTAGTATGTAATCTTATCAAAAGACATCGCTTTCCCCATTAAAATCACATGCCATACAGTTCCGATCTTTATATGATGTACTCTTACATTATCTCTAATTTGATCATTTGTTTGCGTGCAAGCGCTACACCACAGTACTTCACAAAATAATTATGTCTTTATCAATACACAATATAGTATATGAATATATCATACAAAGTTGGTTAAGGCTTTTCAGGATTTGATGTTATTCTTGTGTCTATATGGCAGTGCTATACTGTATAATAAAAATAATCAAGCGGCAGTTGTATCATACCACTTTACACATCGTAACCGTGATATCCAAACCCTTTTAATTCAAGCCGTTTCTATTTTTAAACTGAGCTCCAGATCGAAACCCCCGCACTCTAGGAAAAGTAACAGGCGCCGAATCAAAATCAAAGCAGGTACAATACATACCAGTTATTTGATTAGGAACATTTTGGTTTCTTAACTGGCTAGATTTTAAGCTTTGCAGTGTTTTTATATTTGGCAAACCTTGAACAATAAATGGCACATGAAATTCCGACGGCAGTACATAATTTTAACTAGTTCAGAATACTAAACTATCTGACGTTCGTAAATCGCGATATTCTGCGATTAATACTGTATTTCACTGACTTGATATACTTTAAACTGATTCATAGACAATATATTTACTTCAGTCTTTTGTTCCTGCTTTTCTACCTTTCCACAAAATAACTTATTTTCTTCTCTTAACTCCTCAACTAACTCTTATAATTTCTACTTCAAGACAAAGGAAAGAGCACATCCTTCTTTCCAAGATTTAAATTCTTTCTTAACATTAAAACATTAAAGCAAACAACAACAAAGCATCCACGCAACCACTTTGTTTAAACACAAAGCTTCCAAAAGTCATTCCACGGCACATCCTTTTTCATTCAAACTTATCATTTCAAGCTGGGATGAGTGTAAAACATTCAAAGAGAATACAGAACATTGATTAAGACAGTCGCTTTTATTCTTCTTTCTTCCAAACTGTAATTGACTCAAAACAGAAGTAAATTCAAGAAATCCTATCACTTTAATCTTTAACAGTTTTAACGTTCTCCCAGCCCCCCTGAGGCTAAACCAAGGTGCAATACACTGCACCCACTGCCTGTAGCAAACACTCCACAGGAACAAGAGGCTTCTGCAGCTCCCTGCTCTCAATCTAATTACAACAACAACCACCTACATTCGACAAGCTACCAGATCTCACAAACACACTGAAATACAAAAACTAAGAGATTGGGTAGACTGGGGTTGTTCTCCTTGGAAAGACGGAGAATGAGGGGAGATCTAATAGAGGTATACAAGATTATGAAGGGTATAGATAGGGTGAACAGCGGGAAGCTTTTTCCCAGGTCGGAGGTGACGATCACGAGGGGTCACGGGCTCAAACTGAGAGGGGCGAAGTATAACTCAGATATCAGAGGGACGTTTTTTACACAGAGGGTGGTGGGGGCCTGGAATGCGCTGCCAAGTAGGGTGGTGGAGGCAGGCACGCTGACATTGTTTAAGACTTACCTGGATAGTCACATGAGCAGCCTGGGAATGGAGGGATACAAACGATTGGTCTAGTTGGACCAAGGAGCGGCACAGGCTTGGAGGGCCGAAGGGCCTGTTTCCTGTGCTGTACTGTTCTTTGTTCTTTGTTAAGATCTCTCCTATCCATCTCCAGGGTGTATGCCACTAGCCCATTCTACCAATTCATCGTAATCTTGGGACATAATCACTCCCATTTTTAGGATGACCTGGTGAGAACTAGAGAGTCCATCCTTAAAAGCCTGGATGAACGCTCGATCTCCTCGCCCTGGATTCCCTTGTCCTGAGCACTCTTGGTATATTCGGAACAATCGTTCCCCGTACTCAGAGGCTCCTTCTCCTTTTAGCTGCTTTGTGGTGGTAATTCTGCTCCAGTTAGTGGGAGCATTCCCTAAGACCCTCTGAATTTCTTCTTTAAACTGTAAGAAGGGTGCCTGTTGGGCATCTATTTCTGCTGTTAGGGGAATTATAAGTGTCCACCGTCCCCCATTATAGTCCTGTGCTATAGGGGCAACGGGTCCCCCTGCTACCTGCCTCCACTTATCCGCTGGACAGGCTGCCCTGACCAGCTGGTGTACGTCTCTTAGGTGTAATTGATGCCCTACCCAGATTGTGTCTAATTCTTCCCAGAATGTAGTGTTCGCGCTTCTGGTTTGTAATTTGCCCAGGGAAGCCATTATCTGCTGTCTCTCACCTGGGGTAAAGGGTTTATAATTTGCCTTTGGTCGCGCTGCTGTCCCCCCTCTAGTTATGGGCGCTAAGTTGTGTTCCAGCTGTTCCCATTTTTCTGAGGGTGCGGTTGGTCCTTGCTGGGTAGACTCATAAGATCAGTTTCTCCTCCCCCTTGCCTTTCTAAAACCTGATTTTATTTTTCCAGTTCCCTCACTCGGGATTCTAATTCTCTAATTCTTTCTTTATCTTCCCTCCATTTCCTCGTAGAGGAAACTATTTGTTCAATTAGACCTGCTAACTGATGTGTTAACATTATTCCTATTTTCTTCGTTCTGCTTTTTTCTTTATCTATCCACTTTCTCTGCTGCTCTAAAGTTTGAGAAGTATCCCAGCCATCCTTTTGCATTCTCTTTATTAACTCCTTCCTGTCTGTCATGTAGATTTCAATCAGGGAACCTGCAGATCCCCTTTTAACTTCACTGTCTGCCATTTCGCAGACTTCACTAACCCCGGCCACAATTATTCTTTAGTAAAGTGTGCTAACTACCGTAGGGACTTCACTACCCCCAGCCACTATTACTACTCTTAGCAAAGTGTGCTCTCTACCGTAGGGACTTCACTACCCCCGGCCACTATTGCTATTCTCACACCGTGTTTCACTGCCGTTACAGGGTTTCAAGTTATACTCACGGCTTCCACGATTACCACTTCGGCAATGTGCTTCTCCACCGGATTCCGGTTTAGGTCATAGTTGATCAAACTCCTGTTCCGCCCCGCTTTTCACCACATTGACAGTACAGTTCCCAACTTTTCAATAACTTTCATGCAATCAGCTGGCACCTCTGCGTCTGTTCGCCACTACAGAGGGTGATGTTAAACCGACTTCTGCCCTTTTGTGCTTCACAATCCTTTAGTGCCCTTGGTGTCTCTCACTCACTTCAATTCCTGACCTTCACATGGCAGATTTCTGCTCTTAATAGCCAGTCTAAGGCAGAGGTTTTGAGACAGGCACTACCTTGTCCTTTTTGTCGATCAGCACAAATCACAGTTATTTATTCCTAGCAGCAGTTAGTACTTATCACTATAACAAATACTATCACAAATACACAGTACAAATATTTCCCCCTTATAAACCGTATTTTCTGATCCAGTCCGACTGTCACAGATTCCGCGATCTCTACCCCGGTTGCGACCGTGGCCAATCGGTCTCACCAGTAATAGGATCCTGCTGACTACGCCATTTGTTGTGGAGAAAAATCCACTAGTAGTCAGACTTCGAGATTCAGAAAATACGATTTATTAAACGGAGCTCCGTGGAGACAAGGCACATGGTCTGTAGCAAACCTTCTCTCAATAGTATGTCGGGAGCGGTTCATTTTTATACCCTTTACACAATGGGTAAACCGGTGATTCGAACATTATCACATTGTTTAAGTGAGTACAAGTATTTAACATTTTATGAATGGGTACATTTCCCCATGTTTACAAAAGTACAAACAGGTATAGACATTTAGCATTTTATGAATGGGTACATCTCCTTATGTCTGTATCTATCAATGGCTAGTTTCGTCTCGTTCAGGTGCTAATCGGTTCCCTCGCATTCATATTTCCCGCGTTCCTGTAACTTTAATCTAAGCTCTTTGTTTTGGGGTTTCCTTATCTTAAAAGACGTTTGACCCTTGGCTTTGGCTTCCTGAGGTGTTTGTTTGCTATGAGTCACTGTCTGTAATTTGGGAATGGCTTGTCTGTTAGGTTTTGACTTGACGTGATTTCTGAACAGCGGGAGCCTGTGTCTGCTTTTCTGGCCAGTTAACCCTTTATGTGCCAGGCAGCCATTTTAGAGTGTGCTTTCTTGTATTGCCATTTTAAAGTGTGCTCCCTTCTATTTTTCCCCTTACAGTCACATTCATCATGGATGGAATATTCTTGTCTACAATGCCAGGGTGGCAAAAACTTGTAAGAGCAAAACATACATTAGTCCCCACAGCTGGTATCAGGCATTACAGGAAGAATAGAGGTTTGGAACTACACAGAGGAAATTCAAGATGATTGCTCTATGGGAAGCAGCAAGTTTAGAGTAGAACAGGGACAAGGAATAATGCATTGACTTATTGGGCTTGGTTTCAAGACAGGTATATGATTAGGCTACTGGAGATACCTGGAATGCACACACTACACTGCTCTAATTACAAAATAAAGACAATATAAATTATGCTGGCCTAGATTGTGGAATGAAAATCATTTTTGTAAGTGTGTTGAGAACAAATTTCCAGTGGCTAACAGAATAGTAAATAGCAGGAAAGTCAGAACAACAAACTGACCTTCCCTCATTAACAGAATAAGGTGATATCAGCTCCAAAAGGATCATGTCCCTTGGTCCCAAAGCAGGAACATTCTGAGTCTTACAATGGGTCACTCAAAGTATGTGCCAAAAGAAAGAAACCTTAATATCATAACCAAATTTAAGTTTAAATGCCAACTCCTGTTAATATATTAAAAGTGGTTACCAAGACATTTGAGTACCTGAAGCATAGACCAGGCCCTAACAACAGTTTAGTTGTCATTCATATACAAACCACGATGTACATCATGATGTGGGCCAGTAATGATCAATTTAATTGATATTCAATTAGCAACCTGGTGCAAACACGAAGTCAGAGCCTTGCCGGAAGGAATGTTATGCAAGGAGGAATTGGAGGAAAAAGAAATTATGACAACCACTGACTACTATCAGATAGGAAGAATAGACTGATTTTAACTTATTCCTTTATTCTGGGGTTGGGGGAAGCTACTGGAGGCCGAGTCAGAGGGAGACCAGGGGGTTAACTGCAGTGCACTGAGGGGAGGGGGGAAAGGGGGGAGGGGGGAGGAGTCTCTACGGTACCGGGGGCCTTGTTGCCTTGGCGCTCTGACTTCCAAAACCGCTGACTGACAAGACATGCCTGCATTCAAAGAAATAACATCCAGCCTCTCATTGGCCAAGCGCAATCTGTCTTTTACAAAAATAAGCAAACTAGTGTGGTTGCTGGAATTTGAAACAAGAATAGAAAATGCTGGAAAAACCCAGAAGCTCTGGCAGCATTTCCCAGGATAGAAATGCCAATTGTTCAGGGACATAGGTTTAAGGTAAAATGGGGAAAGTTTAAGGAGATGAGAGAGGCAGGTTCTTTACACAGAGAATGGTAAGTACCTGGAATGCACTGCCAGAGGTGGTGGTGGAAGCAGATATAATAGCAACGTTCAAGAGGCATCTTGACAGATACATGAATAGGCGGGGAATAGAGGGATACGGACAACGTAGAGCAAAAGGTTGTTAGCTTAGAAAGGCGTCAAGCGTCGGCACAGGCTTGGTGGGCCGACGGGCCTTTACCTGTGCTGTACTGTTCTTTCTTCTTTGTTAATCTGTAGGGAGAGAAAACAGAGTAAATGTTTCGAGTCCGTTTGACTTCATCTGAACTAAAGAGAGGGAAAAAGTGTTGGATATTAAATCCATGTTGGTTATCTTTAATTAACTCAAACCTCATCAAATGCCAGTTAATCTTTTTCCTTTGCCTGTAAACCCATCTTTCTTTCTTTTTATTTGCCCCATTACCATCTTCACATTCTTCCTTCTTTAAACTATTCAGCTTTCCTCTTTATCGAGACCTTTCCTTTTGTTCTTTCCTTCCCACATTTTCTGCATCTGCAATTGCTCAAAACTTGTTGCATCGTGAACATTTTCCAGTTCTGATGAAAGATCATTGATCTGTAATGTTAACTCTCTTTCTCTTTTCTCAGACGCTGCCTGACCTACTGAGCATTTCCAACATTTTATGTTTTAATTTCAAATGGTATCTGCAGTATTTTGTTTTGAATAGCGTTTTGAGGTGTTAGCAAATTGGTTTTTACTGCCCAAAAGCAATATTCTGTTCATCTGCAAGTGTGTTCAACAGTGTTCAGCTCTTTGCTGATAATGAAACAGCCTGTGTAATGGGACCTGGATAAGACCCAGACATGTCTTCGCTGAAAATCAACCAGGCAATGACCATCACCATCAAGGAAAATCGCAATCCCTGACTTTCAGTGGAATCATCATCTCCAAGTCCCCATCATCAAAATGCTTTACTTTGATACTAATTTCTTCTTCAATGACTTCTTCCATTGAGAAGGACCAGCAGAAATTCATTGGCAAAACCATTATCTCTAAGCCACATACCATCCTGACCGCATCGATCTTCCTTCATTCATCATTGCTCGGTCAAAATTCCTGGAACTCCCTATCTAAGACAGTGATATTTCACCACATGGACTGCCATAGTTTGCCAGCACCTTCTCAAGGATGATTAGGTCTACACAATAAATGCTTGTCTTGACTGTGTTGCTCAGAGAGCAGCAAAGATGAAGCTTGTATCGAGGAGCATACTGCTCTAATAATAGCTCCAGCCACTAGAGGACCTCATTGGACTGAAGATGGTACACAGTGGAAGCTGCTGTCTTGAATTTCCAACAAGTTTAGGAACATGACACTAAAACCAAAAATTGCAAGATGTACTTTCCCTGAAAGTGAACATTTTCCTATCTAGCCCATTGAGCCCATTGAGACATTATTTGGGAAGTGGCTTTTGATATCAAGCCTTCAGTCATTCTCCCTTCCCAAGTAAATCCCTCCTCTCTAAACTTCTCAATTATCTCCCCATTTCTCTTGTTTTTTGAGAATGTGTATATTTACATGGATCCCCTGTGTGGTGAAGTTTCTTCTGGGTTAGCTTGGAATCTGTTATATTGCCCTAATTCTGGATTCCACATTTGCTGGATAGAATCATTCCCTATTGACCTTGCAACAGTGACTATAGTTCAAAAGTACTCCTGGCTGTAAAATTCTTTGTTCGTGAAGGAACAGTTTAACCTGCTGAGATTTTCCAGCATTTTCAGCTTTTGTTTCAGATTCCAGCATCCGCAGTAATTTGCTTTTTATTACCAATCCAGTGACATTACCATTACACCACCATCTCCCCATCTGCCTCTGGCCCTGCTCCTCAGGTGACCTGTGGAAACGCAATGATGAAAGAATGAACAGATAATCCTCATGATAGTAAAATAGCCCCTGCTAGGAATCTGTGCTAGCTGGTAACTTCACAGAACACAGAGCTAAATAAATAATTTCTTGAGGGAAATGAAAGATTTCAGAATACTTAAATGTATGAACTTTAGGTTATCACTTTCATATCCCTCTCTGATATGTACCATGTGCTGTCAACGTATCAACTCCAGGTGTATCAATGTCTGTAGACCTGGAGTGTAGGATTTGACTGGGAGCAATATTAAGGCATATGGATAATAAGCAGGAGAACAAAATCAAACGGAGACTGATATGACTGTTTATGTTTCAAAATATATCAATATCATTGCAATTACTGATTTGTCCAAATGTTAACAATGATATCTCAGTGAATGGTTCGAAATAAAATAAACACATTCTTCTATTTTCTCTTCTCAGGTCTGCACCCACCTGAAGGTGAGGCACCTTCTCAGAAATCTCTTGTCGATATATTACATGGTGATGGAAGACATAATCGATTTCAGTGATGCATTTTATAGATTGCAAAGCTTTCACTGCCAGTCATCAATGCTGCAGATGACTTTTAAAGAAAACCTTTAGCTTATGTGTCAGACCAGGACACTTAACTGATAGGCAAGCTATTAACAAAGATAAAGGTAAAATACTGCAGATGCTGGAATCTGAAACAAAAACAGAAAATGCTGGAAAAACTCTGCAGGTCTGGCAACATCTGTGGACACAGTAAGAAGTTTAACAACACCAGGTTAAAGTCCAACAGGTTTATTTGGTAGCAAAAGCCACACAAGCTTTCGGAGCTCTAAGCCCCTTCTTCAGGTGAGTGGGAATTCTGTTCACAAACAGAGCTTATAAAGACACAGACTCAATTTACATGAATAATGGTTGGAATGCGAATACTTACAACTAATCAAGTCTTTAAGAAACGAAACAATGTGAGTGGAGAGAGCATCAAGACAGGCTAAAAAGATGTGTATTGTCTCCAGACAAGACAGCCAGTGAAACTCTGCAGGTCCACGCAACTGTGGGAGTTACAAATAGCGTGACATGAACCCAATATCCCGGTTGAGGCCGTCCTCGTGTGTGCGGAACTTGGCTATCAGTTTCTGCTCAGCGACTCTGCGCTGTCGTGTGTCGCGAAGGCCGCCTTGGAGAACGCTTACCCGAATATCAGAGGCCGAATGCCCGTGACCGCTGAAGTGCTCCCCAACAGGAAGAGAACAGTCTTGCCTGGTGATTGTCGAGCGGTGTTCATTCATCCGTTGTCGCAGCGTCTGCATAGTTTCCCCAATGTACCATGCCTCGGGACATCCTTTCTTGCAGCGTATCAGGTAGACAACGTTGGCCGAATTGCAAGAGTATGTACCGTGTACCTGTGGAGAGAGAATAGAGCCAAAGTTTCAAAGCAAACCCATCCAGACTCAATGTTGGCTCTATTCCCTCTCCACAGATGCTGCCAGATCTGCAGTTTTTCCAGCATTTTCTGTTTTTGTGTAAGCTAGTAAGTTATTTGAAGGAGTAACATGTGCTGTGGATAGAGGGGAGCCTGTAGATATACTGTGCCTGGATTTCTAGAAAGCATTTGATAAGGTGCCACAACACATCAAAGGTTTTTGCAAAAAATGGAAGCTCATGCTGCAGGGGGTAACATATTATCCTGGATTGAAGATTGGCTGGCTGGCAGAAAACAGAGAGCATGCATAAATAGGTCTTTATCTGATTGGCTGGAAATGACGATTGGCGTCCCACAGGTGTCTGTGAGATGCCTCAACCTTTTACAGTTTGTATCAATAACTTAGATGATGAGAGTGAAGGCATGATAAATCTGCAGATTTAACAGACAGGTAGGAAAGTATGTTTTTAAGAAGTTGACAAATGGGTTTGAGTAGGTTGAGTGAATGGACAAAATATGGCAGATTGAGTATAATGTGGGAAAGTTTAAAGCTGTTCCTTTGGCAAGAAGAATAAAAAACAGTATTATAATGGATGGAATTGAACAGGAGAGTGAAGATGTTATGCTTCTATTTGCAGGATATTGGTGACACTGCATCTTGAATATTGTGTGTAGTTTTGGTCTCCTTATTTAAGGAAGGATGTAAATAAGAAGGTTTACTATATGAGCATGTTGTAGTATGAGGTTAGGTTGGAAAGGCTGGATTTATTTCCACTAGAGTTTAGAAGAGTGAGGGGTGACATGACTTAAGTATATGTGATAGCGCGGCCCCTTTAAAGGGTGATAGTTCATGGATCACGTGATCTGTCCGGGACCAATTGGAAAGGACCTTGACCTATGGGGTGATAGAGCACGGGTCTGGGGAGGGGAAATCCTCATTGCGAGTCAGAACGGCAAGAACTGTTATCAGTGTTGAGCTTATGTGTATTGTTTTGCTGCTGTCGTTTTGCTGTTGCAATCTAAAGCTTCATCATCATATTATCTCACACCACAACATTGGCAATGAGAATAAATCAGTCCACAGTTGTAAAATTCAACATTTGGAGGGGGAAGAGTGAGGTCTCAAAAACCTGCGAGGAAGGAAGGTAGAGTCATCCATAGTTGAATAGTTATGCTATTATTCGGGAAAATTGAACTGTTTTGTTGTTGGGGCTTTTTGGTGTTCAGCCTTTTCACTTATTACAACTTTGTTCCCTTGAAGTATCATGACCAAGTCAGAGCTTTTCACACAGCTGTTTAATAAGGACCCTAGTTGCTAGCCAGAGTACAGAGTACAGGCATACAAGCAGATAAGCTTTAGATTTGATTACAAGTAATTAACATATACCAATCAAGGAATAGGAGTTAGCTCTATCCACTCACAACTTTTGATTAGGGTTGTATCATGAATAAGATACAAATGTTAAAACCAATCACCACCATTGCATGCCCGCTTAATTATAATATCCAATCAGTGTAAATGTTTGATCATGTTAGCTGACCATTGTTACAAGTTATCCTTGACATCCCAGCTTGTGTCTGGATTTGTAGCCACCAATTACCTCTCCAATGTCTAGATGTCTGATTTAATGAGTTCTTTCAGATTAAGGACCTTTGTTAGATAAACAATGTTTCTAATGTGTTGGTGCGGACTCAATGGGCTGAAGGTCCTCTTCTGTGCTGTATGATTCTATGAACTAGTGACACTAGTGTAAAACAAGTTCAAACCCCAACTCTCCATTGTTACGCAACAGCATAAGTTCCATTCAGCCATTAGAGAAATCAGAGTAAAAATAAGGAAGCTGTGTTTCAATTATCAGAAACAATCTTTGACCAGGTGGTTGATAGGGAACAAGAACAGGGGAGAATGAAGCAGATATCTTTAGTTCAAGAAAGTTGGCAGAATTACAACAGAAAGATGCAGAGATAAAGCAGTTGTATCAGAAAGCATGCACACAAGAATCTGAGGTTATACTGCAACTGTTATTACATTAGAAATAATATCTTAATGATGTGATGATATTGTGCTATTGATATATTTTATGTTTCTACAGAGTGTTTACAGTTCAGTGTTTGTTTTCTCAAAGCAGTTGGTATGTCTGGAGGGAATGTAGCAAATTCTGCAAATCAGGATAATTACTCATTTTAGCTCTGTAGTGTTAACATAGAATTAAGCTAATTGCTTTTTGTTTGGAGAGGACCCCTGTTTTTTTAAATTAAAGTAATGGAAGGTGAGTTAGATAAATGAGGTCACATAATCACGTGACACTAGGAGTGGGAGGAATTAGATTTCTAGCAGAAAAACATTTTTTTTCTGTGTTCAGTTGCTGGAGAGGGCTGTTAAAGATAGAAACCTAAAGTAGCTTTCGCTCTCTCTCTGAAAAGTGTCTTCGTAACCTTCATGAATGTTACCATAATTAAAAGCAAGTATGTCTGAGTTTGCTAACTATTTAAAGTGGGGTTTAAGTCTATGAGAATACTGTTGCTTAATTGGAACTGAATAGTGATAAGGTAAATTTTTCTTTTCATGTTTAAATATTGTTCAATAGTTAAGGGTTTGTTAGAGTCGTACTTAAAATGAGTTATGAATAAAGCTTGTTTTGATTTTTAAAAATCCCTAATTTGTCAGTGGAGTCACTCCTGAGGTGAATCATCCTTTCCTCACATTTATGGCAAATAGAAAAATTGTAGGAATCTAGTTTGGCTTCATAGTATACCCTGGGCCATCTATCTGGCACCCTAACAAATAGCATGATGGTTGGTAACCAGAGGGACACAGATTTAACGAAGTTGGCAAAAGAACCAGAGGGGAGATGTAATGTTTTATAATTTTTGATCTTTTTCTCTTGCAGAAATGAATTTGGGATTGAGCAGTGAGTATGAATTCTGCTGTTTACAAAAATAGCCCAGAGGAATTTTAGAAGATGTGTCACTCCTTCAGCCTGATAAGCTTGTAGCCATTGAATAGTGTGGCTAGTGATAGTTTTACACTCATTAAAAAACAAAAACAATTACAGCACAGAAACAGGCCCTTTGGCCCTCCATCAACTACTTCCTGTGGTGATGAATTCCACAGGCTCACCATTCTTTGGGTGAAGAAATGTCTCCTCACCTCCGTCCTAAATGGTCAACCACAAATCCTCAGACTGTGACCCCTGGTTCAGGACACTCCCACCATCGGGAACATCCTCCCTGCATCTACTCTGTCTGGTCCTGTTAAAATTTTACAAGTCTCTATGAGATCCTCCCCTCATTCTTCTGAACTCCAGTGAAAACAATGCCAAAACATTGAATGTATTGGATAGTCAGAAGCTTTTTCCCAGGGTTGAAGAGTCAATTACGAGAGTTTAAGATTTAAGAGGCAAGGGGCAAGGTTTAAAGGAGATGTACGAGGCAGGTTTTTTACACAGAGGGTGGTGGGTGCCTGGAACTCGCTGCTGGGGGATGTAGTGGAAGTGGATACGATAGTGACTTTTAAGGGGCGTCTTGACAAATACATGAATAGGAGGGGAATGGAGTTATAGTTTAATCATCAGGTACTACAGATATTGTAAGCATATAACTGACATCATAGAATCATAGAATCGTATCAGCCCATCGAGTCCACACCGACACATTAGAAACACCTGGATTCCCACATAATCCCATCAGCCCTGAATGTTATGATGTGCCAAGTGCTCATCCATATATATTTTAAAGGATGTGAGGCAACCCACCTCTACCACCATCTCAGGCAGCGCATTCCAGACTGTCACCACTCTCTGGGTGAAAAGGTTTTTCCTCACATCCCCCTAAACCTCCTGCCCCTCACCTTGAACCTATGTCCCCTCATGACTGACCCTTCAACTAAGGGGAACAACTGCTCCTTATCCACTCTGTCCATGCCTCTCATAATCTTGTACACCTCAGTCAGGTCGCCCCTCAGTCCTCTCTGCTCCAACAAAAACAACCCAACTATTCAACCTCTTTTCATAACTTAAATCCCCAGGGCCTGATGGAATCTATCCAAGGCTGCTCAGGGAGACGAGTGATGAAATCGCTGGGCCTCTGACGCAAATCTTTGTCTCGTCACTGGACACAGGTGAGGTCCCAGAGGATTGGAGGATAGCTAATGTGGTCCCGTTATTTAAGAAGGGTAGGAAGGATAACCCGGGAAATTATAGGCCGGTGAGCTTGACATCCGTGGTGGGGAAGTTGTTGGAGAGGATTCTTAGAGATAGGATGTATGCGCATTTAGAAAGGAATAAACTCATTAACGATAGTCAGCATGGTTTTGTGAGAGGGAGGTCATGCCTCACTAACCTGGTGGAGTTTTTTGAAGAAGTGACTAGAATGGTTGATGAGGGAAGAGCCGTGGATGTCGTCTATATGGACTTTAGTAAAGCGTTTGACAAAGTCCCTCATGGTAGGTTGGTGCAAAAGGTTGGATCTCATGGGATAAAGTGGGAGGTGGCTACATGGGTGGAGAAATGGCTTGGTCACAGAAGACAGAGGGTGGTAGTGGAAGGGTCTTTTTCCGGCTGGATGCCTGTGACTAGTGGTGTTCCGCAGGGCTCTGTGTTGGGACCTCTGCTGTTTGTGATTTATATAAACGATCTGGAAGAAGGTGTAACTGGGGTGATCAGTAAGTTTGCGGACGGCACGAAAATGGCTGGACTTGCAGATAGTGAGGAACATTGTCAGAGGCTACAGAAGGATATAGATAGGCTGGAAATTTGGGCAAAGAAATGGCAGATGGAGTTCAATCCAGATAAATGCGAAGTGATGCATTTTGGTAGAAATAATGTAGGGAGGAGCTATACGATAAATGGCAGAACCGTAAAGGGTGTAGATATGCAGAGGGACCTGGGTGTGCAAGTGTACAGATCCTTGAAGGTGACGTCACAGGTGGAGAAGGTAGTGAATAAGGCATATGGCATGCTTGCCTTTATAGGACGGGGCATAGAGTATAAAAGTTGGGGTCTGATGTTGCAGTTGAGTAGAACATTGGTTCGGCTGCATTTGGAATACTGCGCCCAGTTCTGGTCGCCACACTACCAGAAGCACGTGGAGGCTTTAGAGAGAGTGCAGAGGAGGTTTACCAGGATGTTGCCTGGTATGGAAGGACTTAGTTATGAGGAGAGATTGGGTAAACTGGGGTTGTTCTCACTGGAAAGACGGAGGATGAGGAGTGACCTAATAGAGGTGTATAAAATTATGAAAGGCATAGATAGGGTGAACGGTGGGAAGCTTTTTCCCAGATCAGTGGTGACATTCATGAGGGGGTCATAGGTTCAAGGTGAGGAGGGGGCGGGGTTTAACACGAATATCAGAAGGACGGCACGGTAGCACAGTGGTTAGCACTGCTGCTTCACAGCTCCAGGGTCCCGGGTTCGATTCCCGTCTCGGGTCACTGTCTGTGTGGAGTTTGCACATTCTCCTCGTGTCTGCGTGGGTTTCCTCCGGGTGCTCCGGTTTCCTCCCACAGTCCAAAGATGTGCGGGGTAGGTTGATTGGCCAGGTTAAAAATTGTCCCTGAGATGTGTAGGTTAGAGGGATTAGCGGGTAAATATGTGGGGGTAGGGCCTGGGTGGGATTGTGGTCGGTGCAGACTCGATGGGCCAAATGGCCTCCTTCTGCACTGTAGGGATTCTATGATTCTCTATGATCTATGATTATAACACTACATTCTATGACGTATTTTACACAGATGGTGGTGGGGGCCTGGAATGCGCTGCCGGGCAAGGTGGTGGAGGCGGACACACTGGGAATGTTTAAGACTTATCTAGATAGCCACATGAACGGAGTGGGAATGGAGGGATACAAAAGAATGGTCTAGTTTGGACCAGGGAGCGGCATGGATTTGGAGGGCCGAAGGGTCTGTTCCTGTGCTATATTGTTCTTTGTTCTTAAGTGTTCCATCCTGGGATGCATCCTGGTGAATCTCCTCTGCACCCCCTCCAGTGCAATCACACCCTTCGATAATTTGGCGACCAGAACTGCACACTCCAACTGTGGTCTCTCCAAAGTTCTACACAACTCCAACATGACTTCCCTGCTTTTGTAATCTATGCGTTGATTGATAAAGGCAAGTGTCCCATATGCCTTTTTCACCACCCTACTAACATGACCTTCCGTCTTCGGAGATCTATGGACAAACAGACCAAGATCCCTTTGATCCACAGAACTTCTTCCTGTCCTACCATTTATTGAATACTTTCTTGTCAAATTGCTCCTTCCAAAGTGTATCACCTCACACTTTTCAGGGTCAAATTCCATCTGCCACTTATCTGCCCATTTGACCATCCCGTCTATATCTTCTTGTAGCCCAAGACACTCCGCTTCACTGTTAACCACCCGGCCAATCTTTGTGTCATCCTCAAACTTACAAATCCTACCCCCCCACATCAGGAGTCACTCCTCACCCCAACCCTGAGCGGTTGAAGGGATACAGAAGCAAATATTCAAGGAAGGATTTCTCCTCTTGTGAGATCATCATTGTGGATCAGCAGACAATGATGTCACCGTGTAGAACCTCAGCGTGTCACAGTGGAGCAGATTTAACACAAAATCATTCTCTTAAACTGCCTTAATCAATCTTAAAACAGAAACACAGAAACAAAGGGTTAATGAGATACAGGTAAGTGTAAAGCTCTCTCACTTTATCTAGGATTATGGGGCAATTCAGGTTACAAAGTTAGGCGGTGTCATGGTAATGTCAGTAGACGAGTAATCCAAAGTCTCAGGCTCGAGGGACATAAGAACATAAGAACTAGGAGCAGGAGTAGGCCATCCGGCCCCTCGAGCCTGCTCCACCATTCAATAAGATCACGGCTGATCTTTTCATGGACTCAGCTCCACTTACCCGCCCGCACACCATAACCCTTAATTCCTTTACTGTTCAAAAATTTATCTATCCTTGCCTTAAAAACTGCTTCACAGGGCAGGGAATTCCACAGATTCACAACCCTTTGTGTGAAGAAATTCCTCCTCAACTTAGTCCTAAATCTGCTTCCCCTTATTTTGAGGCTATGCCCCCTAGTTCTAGTTTCACCCACCAGTGGAAACAACTTCCTTGCTTCTATCTTATCTATTCCCTTCATAATCTTATATGTTTCTATAAGATCTCCCCTCATTCTTCGGAATTCCATTGAGTATAGCCCCAGTCTACTCAGTCTCTCCTCATAAGCCAACCCTCTCAACTCCGGAATCAACCTAGTGAATCTCCTCTGCACCCCCTCCAGTGCCACTATATCCTTTCTCAAGTAAGGAGACCAAAACTGTACGCAGTACTCCAGGTGTGGCCTCACCAGCACCTTATACAGCTGCAACATAACCTCGCTGTTTTTAAACTCCATCCCTCTAGCAATAAAGGACAAAATTCCATTTGCCTTCCTAATTATCTGCTGCACCTGCAAACCAACTCGTTGAGATTCCTGCACAAGGACACCCAGGTCCCTCTTCACAGCAGCATGCTGCAATGTTTTACCATTTAAATAATAGTCCATTTTGCTGTTATTCCTCCCAAAATGGATGACCTCACATTTACCAACATCGTACTCCATCTGCCAGACCCTCGCCCACTCACTTAGACTTGGACGTGGGTTCCAATCCCACCATAGCAGCTGGAATTTAAAATCCAATCAATAAAATCAAGAATAGAAAGGTAGTCTCACTAATGAAACGATAATCGATTGTTGTAAAGGGACCTGGTCTGGCCTACATGTGACTCCAACCCCACAGCAATGTGATTGACTCGTAACTGTGAGGCATTCAGTTCAAGGGCAGTTAGGAATGAGCCAAAAATTCTGGCCTGGTCAGTGCCACTTGCATCCCATGAAAGAATAAAGAAAAAAATGTCTGGAAAGCACTTTGGGTCTTTGTGACATGAAAGACACTATAGAAATGCAATTTCTCTCTTAGCGGCTGCAGGAGCAGAGGGTCCTGGCTGGATATGTGCATAAGTCATTAAAGCTGGCAGGACAGGTGGAAAGAGCAGTTAATAAAGCATATAGTATTTTGGGCTTTATTAATAGGGGCATTGAGTACAAGAGCAAAGAGGTTAAGCTGAACTTATACAAGACACTAGTTAGATATCGTATACTTGAATTTCCAAAAGACATTTGATAAAGTGTCATACAAAAGGTTAAAAGGCAAGATAAATGGTCATGATGGATAGAGTATTGGTTAATGGACAGGAAGCAAAGAGTATAAATAAACAGGCATTTTTAAGTTCGCAGCCGATGACTAGTTGAATGCAGCAAATGATCAGTGTTGGGGCCTCAGCTATTTATAATCAATATAAATGCTGGAAAAAAGAGATATAGTAATGTATCTGATGATACAAATCCAAGTGGAATGTACACTCTGAGGAAGAGACAAAGAAGTCTCAAAGAGAAATAGATAGGTGATGTAAATGGTGGCAAGTGGAGCATAACATGGGGAAATGTGAGGTTATTCACACGGGTACACTGAGGGAGAATTTCGCACAGCCAATGCACCTAACCAGCACATCTTTCGGACTGTGGAAGGAAACCAGAGCACCTGGAGGAAACCCACGCAGACACGGGGAGAAGATGCAGACTCTGCACAGACAGTGACCTGAGCTGGGAATTGAACCTGGGTCCCTGGTGCCATGCCGCCCCTCTGTACAGTACATCATCTTGATTATATGAAACTTTCTGAGGCTGATGGAGGGGAACCCACTCAATTTGTTTTGACAAGTGAATAATATCTTCCAGCTGGACGTGGAGAGTCCCTTCGGGCCACTGTGCAGAGATTTATCACCGGCAAGAACGAGCACATCTTTAGAGTGTATCCTTGGCCTCTGTAGCCATCCATCCAATCTGCCTGCTCTTTGAATCAGTGTAAGGATTATAATCTAGTATCAAATTATTGCATTGTGGCTACTGCTTGGAATTGGTGCAGTTCCAACATTGCCGGGAAACACGAGGAACAGCTGATGAGTCACTGCTCCATGTTGACCATCACAATGAAGAAGTACGGAGGGTAGGCAGCAAGGGCACAGAATGTAGTCTGGCTGAGGGTCATCAATGCTCATTAATAAGAGTGCCTCAGCAACATTACCAAGTCACATAGCTTTCCAACTGAATCTTCATCAGGTCCAAAGATGTGCAAGTTAGGTAGACTGGCTATGCTAGGTTGCTCCCGAGTGTCCCAGATGTGTAGGTTAGGGGGATTAATAGGGTAAATATGTGGGGTTATGGGGATATGACCTGGGTACGATGCACTATTGGGGAGTCGGTGCAGACTCAATAGGCCAAATGGCCTCCTCCTGCACTGTAGGGGTTCTATAATATCTATTCTATAAAATGGTGAGAGAACCAAGAAGAGGAAAACCCTACTTGACCTCACTCTCACCAATCTACCTGTCACAAATGCATTTATCAATCTCAGTATTGGTAGAAGTGACCGTCGCACAGTCCTTGCAGAGATGAAGTTCCATCTTCACACAGAAGACACCGTCCATTTTGGTCTGTGGCACCAATACTGCTAAATGGGATAGATTAAGAAAAGATCTAGCAGCTCAAACCTGGTCATTCATAAGGCACTGTGAGCCATTGGTAGCAACAGCATTGTATTCAACCACAGTCTATAACTCATGGCATGGCATCGGGATAGACACTGTTCTTTGCAATGAGAGTGTGAGGCCTAAATTCTGTGTTGCCTGCTTAGTGTCAGGGTTAGAAAACCTCCTCAGGGCTGTGCATTCAGTTGCAGCGACTGATGCATGAGGACACCAAGGTCTCGTTGAGTATCCACCTCTCTCAATTTACGCCCATTCAAGTAATAATCTGTCTTTCTATTATTGCTACCAAAGTGGATAACCTCACATTTATCCACATTATACTGCATCTGCCATGCACATGCCCACACACTCAGCCTGTCCAAATCACGCTAAAGCATCTCTGCATCTGCTTCATAGCTCACCCTCCCACCCAACTTTGTATCATCTGCACCTTTGGAGATAATACATTCAGTTCCCTCTTCCAAATCATTAATATATAATGTGAACAGTTGGGGCCCTAGCACAGATCCCTGCGGAACCCCACTAGTCACTGACTTCCAATCAGAAAAAGACCCATTTCTGCCAACTCTTTGCTTCCTATCTGCTAACCAGCTTTCTATCCATCTCAAGACATTACCTGCAATCCCATGTGCTTTAACTTTACATAGTAATCTGTTATGTGAGACCTGTTTGAAAGCCTCCTGAAAGTCTAAATAAACCACATCCACTGGTTCTCCTCAGTCAACTCTACTAGTTACATCCTCAAAAAATTAAAATAGATTTGTCAAGCATGATTTCCCTTTTCTAAATCCATGCTGACTTTGTCTGATATTATACCACTGCCTTCCAAATGCCGAATTCTAAAATCCTTGATAATGGACTATAGTAACTTCCCCAGTACCGACATTAGGCTCACTGGTCTATAGTTCCCTGTTTTCTCTCTACCTCCCTCTTTGAATAGCAGGTTTACATTAGCTACCCTCCAATCTGTAGGAACTATTCCAGAGTCCAAAGAATTTTGGAAAATAACCACCAATGGATCTACTATTTCCAGGGCCAATTCCTTGAGTACTCTGGGATGAAGATTATCAGGACCTGGGGATTTATCCATCTTCAATCCCATCAATTTCCCCAAAACCATTTCTCTACTCCTGCTTCTTTAATAATTTAAAAATTCTTTAATAAGGTGTTCTATTTGTGATTTGTGTTATAGGAAATGTTGAACAAACAAGTACACTTCAAAATGAACAAAACCAGAAGTGGGATGCACAAAGTGGAAAGAAAGGAAAGTGTGATTGTCCTTTAATGAATTGCAATCAGATGGGCCGAAGGGCCTCTTCTGCACCGTAGTATTCGGTGATTGTGATTCAGATACTTATTGAAAACAGTGTATACAAAATTTAACTATCACTAATAACTAGGAGGCATAGAGGATCAAATTTTGACATTCATCTGAAACCTTTCACTCATTTAGAAGTTTGTTTTAATAAAACAGGAACGAAAGATGGTTGGAAACTGGAAAACAGTTGTACTCTGAATCACTTTCTGATCCTTGCTTTTCTCGTATTTTCAGTCACAGTGCTTTCTACATTTGCCATGGATAGTCAACAGTCAGTTTAGATAGAATCTCTGCATTATTCTGAAAAAATATTTTCCCCTTTTTTCCATGGGATGTGGGTGTCCCTGGCCAGCATTTGTTGCCCATCCCTAATTGCCGTTGAACTGGGTGGCATGGTGGCACCATGGTGGTTAGCACCTGGGACCTGGGTTCGATTCCTGGCTTGGGTCACTGTCTGTGTGGAGTTTCCACATTCTCCTCGTGTCTGCATGGGTTTCCTCCGGATGCTCCGGTTTCCTCCCACAATCCAAAGATGTGCAAGTTACGTTGATTCGCCATGCTAAATTGACCCTTAGTGTCAGGGGGACTAGCAGGGTAAATAAGTGGGACTACAGGGATAGGGGCTGGGTGGGATTGTGGCCAGTGCAGATCCAATAGGCTAAATGGCCGCCTTCTGCACTGGAGGATTTTTATGTTCTGACTGTCTCGCTCAGCCATTTCAGAGGGCAGTTAAGAGGCAACCACATTGTTGTGGCTCTGGAGTCACATAGAGGCCAGACCAGGTAAGTAATGTTCCTCTGTAAAGGACATTAGGGAACCAGATGGGTTTGTACAACAATGGAAGATGGTTTCATGGTCACCGTTACTGAGACTAGCCTTCAATTCCAGATTTACTTATTGACTTGAATTGTAGATTTACCAGGATGTTGCCTGGTATGGAGGGTATTAGCTATGAGGAGAGGTTGGAGAAACTTGGTTTGTTCTCAGTGGAGCGATGGAGGTTGAGGGGAGACCTGATAGAAGTCTACAAGATTATGAGAGGCATGGACAGAGTGGATAGTCAGAAGCTTTTTCCCAGGGTGGAAGAGTCAATTACTAGGGGGCATAGGTTTAAGGTGCGAGAGGCAAAGTTTAAAGGAGATGTACAAGGCAAGTTTTTTTACACAGAGAGTAGTGGGTGCCTGGAACTCGTTGCTGGGGGAGGTAGTGGAAGCGGATACGGTAGTGACTTTTAAGGGGCATCTTGACAAGTACATGAATAGGATGGGAATAGAGGGATATGGTCCCCAGAAGGGTAGGAGGTTTTAGTTCAGTCGGGCAGCATGGTCGGTGCAGGCTTGGAGGGCCAAAGGGCCTGTTCCTGTGCTGTAATTTTTTTTGTTCTTTGTTTTGTTCTTTGTAATTGCCTGGAATGCGCTGCCGGAGGAGGTGATGGAAGCAGATTCTATAACAGCATTCAAGAGGCATCTGGATAGATACATGAATAGGTACGGAATAGAGGGATACGGACCACGTAGAGGCAAGACAATATTTGATTAGAGAGCCATCAGTGTTGGCACAGACTTGGTGGGCTGAAGGGCCTGTTCCTGTGCTGTACAGTTCTTTGTTCCTTCTTCTTTGTTCTTTGAATTCTTTAAAATTCCACCAGGTACCATGCCCCCAGAGAATTTGCCTGTGTCTCTGGATTACTAGTTCAACGACATTACTACTAAGCAACTGTCTCCCTTAAATCTGCTCTAAATCCCCTTCCTTCAGGACAACATGCCCCATCTCCCTCCAGGGCTGTCAATCCCCTCATCCCAGGACTAAATCTACTTGTCTGGAGCTGTAAACTCCCCCTTTTCCCTTCAGTATCAGCCCAGCGTCCTCTCTGACAACATAGCTTGAAGAGATTCACCTGTCTTTGTTCTAAATGGGTGACTCCTTGTTTTTACACAGTGACCCTTAGTTCTAGATTCTCTCAAAAGAGCACATATCGTCACCACATGCACCCTTCAAGATCGCTCAGGGAACATCCCCTTTATCCCTTCTCTCTGCCGTCTACCTTCCTACCAATTACCAACCCCAGTCATCAGTCTGCTCAACAAATCTCCAGTCAAGCTATAGATCACACTGTTAGCCACTCCTGTGAGGAGCAACAAGTCAAGTGTACCGATAACAACCATGTTCCCAAGCCACCACCTTCTCACGCACTGTGCAGAGAAATGAATGAGGAGCTGAAGAACTTCAGCACAATAAAAACAAAATAGCAGCTGTCGGAAAAGTGGGGCAGATATGTCTGGCCCACTGCTGATAACATAACAGTCGCACACGAATGAAATTGAAGCCCCGCAACTCATGAATGAGTTGAGATGTGAAGGAGCCTGCAGGATGAGCCTGCAGAAGGAGCCTGCAGGATGAGCCTGCATTTGGGGGAATTCTGGAACACAAATCTTGCTTTTCCTGGATGTCTACAGGGAAAGTGATGAAAGCTTTCTTTTTAACAAGTAGGGCACCAATTAGTTGCTTACTGCTAGAACGTGCTGCTGACTAACAGGTGTTACTGATTCCCTGTGGCAGCCAGGAAGGAGATGAACTGTTATTCCTCTCATTCAGCATTGAACCAAGCTGTTGCTAATAATGCCTACAACTGGTCTAGGTTTTCAAATAAAAGCAAAATGCTGTGTATTCTGGAATCATCTCTCTTGCTTCTTGAACTAAAACCTTTTTACATTATATTCAAAACTTTGACATGCATCTTCTCCATTTCTGAATATTTGAATTCCACAAATAATTTATCTATTTACAGAGAGATCTTTTTCTTCCTTCTACTTACAGCACAGAAAATGGTTTATTTGGTGTTTATAGTCCACATGAGCCTTCTCCCACCCTATTTCAACTCATCCAATTAGCATACACTTTGATCCTTTCTCCCTCATATGCTTAGCTTCCCTGCAAATACATCTATGCAAATAATTTCAACCACTCCATAGAGTAGCAAATTTCACATTTTCACCATTTTGAGGAAATAAATTATTTCTAAATTATTTGTTAAGATTTATTTGTGACTATATTTTATTTATGCTCTCTAATTGTGGTCTCTGCTGAAATGAAAATATTTTCTCTATATTTCCCTATTAAATTCTTTCATCATTTGAAAGACCCCTATCAAGTCACCTTTTCCTTCCGAGGGAAATTGTCTCTTAGAATCATACAGAGGTTATAGTACAGAAGGAGATCATTTGGCACATCAAGTCCATACCATTTTCTGCAAGAACTGTTTAGTTGTCCCAACCCTGCACTTTCCCTGTGTAGCCCTGCAATTTATTTTCCTTCAGGTGCTTATTAAAATCCCTTTTGAAGGTCATATTTGAATTTGCCTTCACCACACTCACAGGCAGTTCATTCAGCATCCTAACCATTTGCTGCATAGCAAAAACAAGATATTTTCCATGTTGCCTTTGGTTCTTTTCCACAGAATTCCTAGACACCCAGGCCCTAACCTTGTAACTATGTGCATTTACCATGGCTAATTCACCAAACCTACACATTTTGAGACATTAAGAGACAATTTAACACGGCCACTCCACCTAACCTGTACATCTTTGGAGTGTGGGAAGAAACCAGAGCACCTGGAGGAAACCCACACAGACACAGGTAGAACATGCAAACTCTTCACAGGCAGTTTCCCAAGACCGGAATTGAACCTGAGTCCCTGGCGCTGTAAGGCAGCAGTGCTGACCATTGTGCCACCCCTTTTCCCTCACTTCAAGATGCCATCCTCTTGTTCTTGAAACTTCCACCAATAAGGGTGTTTCTGTCTACTCTGTCCTGACCCCTCACGATTTTGAACACCTCTATTAAATCTCTCAACCTTCAATTTTCTAAGAATGATCTCAGTTTATCCAACCTATCCACATAACTAAAGTCCATCTACCTGGAACCATTCTTCCAAATCTTTTCTCAGAACTTTTCTTGTGTAATTTTTTTTTTAAGCGGCATGGTGGCACAGTGATTGGCACTGCTGCCTTCACAGCGCCAGGGACACAGGATCAATTCCCAGTTTGGGTCACTGTCTGTGTGGAGTTTGCATGTTCTCCCCATGTCTGCATGGGTTTCCTCCGGGTGCTCCGGTTTCCTCACACAGTCTGAAACATGTGCTGGTTAGTACATTGACCCGAACAGGCACCGGAGTGTGGCGACTAGGGGAATTTCACAGTAACTTAATTGCAGTTAATGTAAGCCTTACTTGTGACTAATAAATAGACTTTACTTTTACTTTAGCTTTTCCATTGTCTACATAATCAAAATGATTTTTTATAGTTCCAAAAACTAATTACAGCACAGGAGACCACTGGAACCATCAAGTTTATGCTGGCTCTCCATGGGGCAATTCAATCAGTCTCATTTTATTCCCTGCAAAATTATTTCCTTCAAATGCACATCCAATTTCCTTTTGAAATCATTGATCACCAATCTCGCGGGCAGTGAGTTCCAGGTCATTATCACTTGCTGCATAAATATGTTGTTCATAGAATCATAGAATCCTGCAGTGCTGAAGGAGGCCATTCAGCCCATCGAGTCTGCACCGACCACAATCCCACCCAGGCCCCATCCCCATAACCCCATGCATTTACCCTAGCTAGTCCCCCTGACACTAAGGGGCAATTTAGCATAGCCAATCCACCTAACCCGCACATCTTTGGACTGTGGGAGGAAACCTGTTCCTGCCATTCCCTCTGCATATCTTGCCCAAAATCTTAAGTCCCTTAGACTTACACTTCTATCGACTCTCCTCTCAACCTCCTGGGCTTCAAGGAGAACAATCCGAGCGTTTCCAAAGTAACCTTGTAGTTAAAATCCACCCCACCCCCCCTCCACCACCCATAAATCTCCTCAGCACCCTCTCAAGGAGCCTCACATCCTTCTGAAACTGTGGTGGCTAGAATGGGGTGCAATACCCTAGTTGTGGCCTAATCAGAGCTTTATAAAAGTTCAGCATAATTTCCCTGATTTTATAACATGCTTCAAATGTTTATCTGGAAAGTTCCCATTATAAATATGGACATATGAATATATAATGTTAAAATACAAATATAAGCAGATGGAATGTAGACAAATGGAATGTAAACATAGGGAAGTTTTGCTTCAGTTGTACAGAGATTTGGTGAGACCACATCTGGAGTGCTGTGTACAGTTTTGGTCTCCTTGTTTAAGGAGGAAGCAGCTCAGAGAAGGCTCACACAACTGATTCTTGGATTTGAGTGAGGAGACGATGTTATTTTATGAAGAAAGGTATGGAGGGTATTAGCTATGAGAGGTTTGTTTTCACTGGAATGACAGAAGCTGAGGGGGTGACCTGATAGAGGTTTAAAGATTCTGAGTGGCATGGACAGAGTGGATAGTCAGTTACTCTTTCCTAGGGTATAAATGTCAAGTACTAGAGGACAAAGCTTTAAGGTGCCTGGGGAAAAGTTTAGAGGAGATGGAAGAGGCAAGTTTTTTTACACAGAGGGTGGTGAATGTCTGGAATGTGCTGCCTGGGGAGGTGGTGGGAGCAGGTACGATAGCGGCATTTAAGGGCATCTAGACAAATACATGAATAGGATGGGAATGGAAGGATACAGACTCCCTCCGTAAGTGCATACGGTTTTAGTTTAGACAGGCAGCATGATTGGCACAGGCTCGGAGGGCCTGTTCCTGTGCTGTATGTTCTTTGTTCTCTTTGAAAGTCAAGTTGCGACCATAATCAGCAATGATCTTATCAAAAGGTGGAGCAGGCTGGAGGGGACCTGCTCATAATTCATATATGCGGGACTGAAATTATTCCATATTACAAGTGTGTGTGTACGTTTACTTCCAGCTAACTTACAAATAATGTTAACTTTTTGGTCCGTTCTGCCGGAGCAGTGATGGTGTTTTAAGTGGCATTTTGTTCTGCGCCTTTATCTCACAGTTTGGACTTGACTTACACCAGAGTGAGACAAGGTCTCCACATCTCAGCGGGCATTTCTCTAACTAGTTTGCTCGCTGTAGTACGTGTTTTATCGAAGCCACATTGTTCCTTTATGATCGTGACTTGAAACTTTTCCTTAACGAGTCCTCCAGATAATTCCATTCAAAGCCTGTCAATCTCCCTTCCGTTATTATTTGAGAAAAATTCTGCAATGTCAGGTATGGGGAAGCTGCTTCTCCAACTCAGTAACTGTGATCTTTTCTATCTTGGGTTTGATGTCACCCTGATTGCCACATTGATAGTGGGATATGACATATTCCTAACTTCCTTCCTACTAATGCTGACCACAAGATCGGTTAACTTTTCCCAGTTCCTCTTCAATTGAACTCTCCGCGGCGAGGATGCGTTTCCTTAATGTGTTCCAAACTATTCAATCATCCTACAGGCTCAGAACACTGCCCAGCAAATGGTTGGCGTTATTCCCCCGAATTAAAAGTGACAGATTAAGTGGCAATGACAGGAAATTATACTGTTCGGTTTGGTTCTACCCCACTCCCTCGAAAGGGTGAATGATCAGCACAAGAAAGCAGACAAAGCAATAACTTTGCCCCTTGGTAGTACACAAAACCAAAGAAAATCGGGAGAGTCTTGAGTGCTGCTGCGTTGGATGTTTAAAAGATATTCCATTGGAAAAAGAGAGGATCAGGCAAGCTAGGAAAGCATTTATATGGAGTAAGGGGAAATATGAAGACATAAGGCAGCAAATTAGAGGAGTAAATTGGAAGGAGGTATTCTCGGGGAAATGTACTGAAGAGAGGTGGCAGTTTTTCAACGAATGTCTGTCTCGAGTTCTACAGGACAACGTTCCGAGCAGACAGGGAGGTGTTGGTAGGTTAAAGGAACCGTGGTGCATGAAAGCTGTGCGGGACCTAGTCGAGAAGAAAAGGAAAGCATACAAAAGATTCAGAGAGCTTGACGATGATAGGGATCTAGATGAGTACACGGCTTGCAGGAAGGGACTAAAGAAGGAAATTAGGAGAGCCAGAAGGGGTCATGAGAAGGCCTTGGCAGGTCGGATTAAGGAAAACCATAAGGCGTTCTATAAATATGTGAAAAGTAAAAGGATGAGACGTGAAGGAATAGGGCCTATAAAAGGTGAAGGCGGGAAAGTCTACTGGCACCTCTGCCAGTAGAAATGGCAGAGGTGCTTAATGAGTATTTTGCCTCGATTTTCACAGAGGAGAAGGACCTGGGTGGATGTACTGCGGGCTTGCGGTGGACTGAAAAGATTGAGTATGTGGACTTTAACAAAGAGGTTGTGCTGGAATCTTTGAATGGCATCAAGATAGATAAGTCACCGGGTCCAGATGAGATGTACCCCAGGTGCGAGGGAAGAGATTGCAGAGCCTCTGGTGATGATCTTTGCGTCGTCGATGGAGACGGGAGAGGTGCTGGAGGATTGGAGGATTGCAGATGTGGTTCCTATTTTCAAGAAGGGGAATAGGGATAGCCCAGGAAATTACCGACCGGTGAGTCTAACCTCAGTGGTTGGTAAGTTGATAGAGAAGATCCTGAGGGACAAGATTTATGAGCATTTAGAGAGGTTTAGTATGCCCAAGAATACTCAGCATGGCTTTGTCAAAGGCAGATCATGCCTTATGAGCCTGGTGGAGTTCTTCGAAAATGTGACTAAATACATTGACAAAGGGAAAGCGGCAGATGTGGTTTATATGGATTTTAGCAAGGCGTTCGATAAGGTACTCCATGGAAGGCTTCTAGAAAAAGTGAGGGGGCATGGGATCCAAGGGGCTGCTGCCCTGTGGATCCAGAACTGGCTTGCCCAAAGGAGGCAGAGAGTGGGTATAGATGGGTCTTTTTCTAAAATGGAGGTCGGTCATCAGTGGTGTGCCCCAGGGATCTGTTCTCGGACCCTTGCTGTTTGTCATTTTCATAAATGACCTGGATGAGGAAGTGGAGGGATGGGTTAGAAATCTTAGAAACCCTACAGCACAGAAAGAGGCCATTCGGCCCATCGGGTCTGCACCGACCACAATCCCACCCAGGCCCTACCCCCAAATCCCTACATATTTTTACCCACTAATCCCTCTAACCTACACATCCCAGGACACTAAGGGCAATTTTAGCATGGCCAATCAACCTAACCTGCACATCTTTTGGTTGGTAAGTTTGCCGACGACACAAAGGTTGGTGGGGTTGTGGATAGTCTGGAGGGATGTCAGAAGTTACAGAGGGACATAGATAGGATGCAAGACTGGGCGGAGAAGTGGCAGATGGACTTCAACCCAGATAAATGCATAGTGGTCCATTTTGGCAGATCAAATGGGATGAAGGAGTACAATAAAGGGAAAGACTCTTAGTACTGTAGAGGATCAGAAGGACCTTGGGGTCCGGGTCCATAGGACTCTAAAATCGGCCCCGCAGGTGGAGGAGGTTGTTAAGAAGGCGTATGGTGTGCTGGCCTTTATCAATCGAGGGATTGAGTTTAGGAGTCTGGGGATAATGATGCAACTATATAAGACCCTCGTCAGACCCCACTTGGAGTACTGTGCTCAGTTCTGGTCACCTCATTACAGGAAGGATGTGGAAAAGATTGAAAGGGTGCAGAGGAAATTTACAAGGATATTGCCTGGATTGAGTGGCATGCCTTTTGAGGATAGGCTGAGGGAGCTCGGTCTTTTCTCCTTGGAGAGACGTAGGATGAGAGGAGACCTCATAGAGGTATATAAGATGTTGAGAGGCATAGATCGGGTGGACTCTCAGAGGCTTTTTCCCAGGGTGGAAATGGCTGCTACGAGAGGACACAGGTTTAAGGTGCTGGGGTGTAGGTACAGGGGAAATGTTAGGGGGAAGTTTTTCACACAGAGGGTGGTGGGCGAGTGGAATCGGCTGCCGTCAGTGGTGGTGGAGGCAAGCTCAATAGGGACTTTTAAGAGACTCCTGGATGAGTACATGGGACTTAATAGGATGGAGGGTTATAGGTAGGCCTAGAAGGTAGGGATTGTTTGGCACAACTTGTGGGGCCGAAGGGCCTGTTTTGTGCTGTAGTTTTTCTTTCTATTCCCATCATTGTACTTTCTGACTTGCATTGCCAGATGCATGACCTAATACTCTACTAATTCCCTTCACCTCTGTATCTCTCCTTTAGATTTATATATATTTGTATTCATTTCAGGTGAGAACTATCCTTTTGATTTTCACGGGCTCGCATTTTTGGATTGTGTCAGTGTTGACATTTCCTAGTGTTGCATGAGGCAGGTACATATTAATATTGATGACTTACCTGCTCATGTTTCACAGTCAGACAACTGCTTCTCGTGCCAATCAATCATTGCTGACTGAATATTTCCTGAAGCCAGCGGGGCAATGTCCTAGTATCCCCTTTTAGAGGGGAGATAACTATCCACTCCTTAAATCACGCTCCAAAATCCTGCACCCTCCGCCCCCCAAGGCCAGAACCTCAAGTAACATGTCACCAAAATAGAAAATTGCATTTCCTGGAGCTCCTAGCTTTCACTGTTGTACCAGAATTGACACCGCCTTGACAGTCGCAATGACCCTTTCCACAGAAACTATCGTCATTTACACCCTTGGTCACGTAGGCAAAGAATTTTGTAGGTGTCAAATGATTTTGTTGATAGAATCCAAACTCCAGGCAAGCTCTCTGCTGCGGTCGTGTGGTTAAAGACAGCCAGTGGAATAACAGCAAGGATGCTGTTGAGAAAAGCATGGATGTTAGGGATCTTGGGGAATTAAATAGTGATGTCTTGAGGAGTGTACGTATTACAGAGAAGAAGGTGCTGGAAGTCTTAAAGCGCATCAAGGTAGATAAATCTGCGGGACCTGATGAGGTATATTCCAGGACGTTGTGGGAGGCTAGGGAGGAAATTGCGGGTCCCCTAGCCGAGATATTTGAATCATCGATAGTCACGGGTGGGGTGCCTGAAGATTGGAGAGTGGCAAATGTTGTGCCTTTGTTTAAAAAGGGCTGCAGGGAAAAGCCTGGGAACTACAGGCCAGTGAGCCTCACATCTGTGGTGGGTAAATTGTTGGAAGGTATTTTGAGAGACAGGATCTACAGGCATTTAGAGACGCAAAGACTGATTAGGGACAGTCAGCATGGCTTTGTGAGTGGAAAATCATGTCTCACAAATTTAATTGAGTTTTTTGAAGGGGTAACCAAGAAGGTAGATGAGGGCAGTGCAGTTGATGTTGTCTACACGGACTTTAGCAAGGCCTTTGACAAGGTACCGCATGGTAGGTTGTTGCATAAAGTTAAATCTCACGGGATCCAGGGTGAGGTATCTAAATGGATACAAAATTGGCTTCTTGACAGAAGCCAGAGGGTGGTTGTAGAGAGTTCATAGAATCATAGAATCATAGAATCCCTACAGTGCAGAAGGAGGCCATTCGGCCCATCGAGTCTGCACCGACCACAATCCCACCCAGGCCCAACCCCCACATAACAACCCCCACAGTTGTTTTTCAAACTGGAGGCCTGTGACCAGCGGTGTGTCTCAGGGATCAGTGCTGGGCCCACTGTTATTTGTCATTTATATTCGTGATTTGGATGAGAATATAGGGGGCATGGTTAGTAAGTTTGCAGATGACACCAGGATTGGTGGCATGGTGGACAGTGAGGAAGGTTATCTCCAATTGCAGCAGGATCTTGAAAAATTGGGCCAGTGGGCTGACGAATGGCAGATGGAGTTTAATTTAGACAAATGCAAGGTAATGCATTTTGGTAGATTGAGCCAGGGCAGGACTTACTCAGTTAATGGTAGGGCATTGGAGAGAGTTACAGAACAAAGAGATCTAGGGGTACATGTTCATAGCTCCTTGAAAGTGGAGTCACAGGTGGACAGAGTGGTGAAGGCGGCATTCGGCATGCTTGGTTTCATCGGTCACAACATTGAATACAGGAGTTGGGACATCTTGTTGAAGTTGTACAAGACATTGGTAAGGCCACACTTGGAATACTGTGTGCAATTCTGGTCTCCCTATTATAGAAAGGTTATTATTAAACTAGAAACAGTGCAGAAAAGATTTACTAGGATGCTACCAGGACTTGATGGATTGAGTTATAAGGAGAGGCTGAATAGACTGGGACTTTTTTCTCTGGAGCGTAGGAGGCTGAGGGGTGACCTTATAGAGGTCTATAAAATAATGAGGGGCATAGATAAGGTAGATAGTCAATATCTTTTCCCAAAGGTAGGGGAATCTAGAACTAGAGGGCATAGGTTTAAGGTGAGAGGGGAGAGATACAAAAGTGTCCAGAGGGGCAATTTTTTCACACAGAGGATGGTGAGTGTCTGGAACAAGTTGCCAGAGATAGTAGTAGAGGTGGGTACAATTTTATCTTTTAAAAATCATTTAAATAGTTACATGGGTACGATGGGTATAGAGGGATATGGGCCAAATGTGGGCAATTGGGATTAGCTTAGGGGTTTAAAAAAAATAAGGGCGGCATGGACAAGTTGGGCCAAAGGGCCTGTTTCCATGCTGTAAACCTCTATGACTCTATGCAGGAGCTCAGTTTCGTGGATTGACAGGAGGAGCTAAAATTGTTCATCTTAAAAAGGTGGAAAGCAGATTTGATACAAATGTTTGAAATGGTGACCATCTAGCCAGAGAGAAACTGTTCCTATTTGGAACCAGATGACAGAGACTTAAAGTGATTGGTTCTTTTGCCAAAGGCAAGGCCTGGGGCCAAATGGGATCTACCCAGGTTACTGCGGGAGGCAAGGGAAGAAATAACTGGGGCCTTAACAGATATCTTCACATCCTCTTTGACCACAGGTGAGGTTCCAGAGGACTGGAGAATAGCCAATGTTGTTCCCTTGTTTAACAAAGGAAACAGGGATAATCCACGGAATTATAGGCTGGTGAGCCTGATGTCAGTGGTGGGGAAACTTTTGGAGAAGAAACTCAGGGACAGGATATGTGCACAGTTTGAAGGCAGCATGGCTTTGTGCAGGGAAGGTCATGTCTCACCAACTTGATTGAGTTTTTTGAAGAGGTGACAAAGTAAAATTGATGAGAGAAAGCCTGTAGATGTAGTTTATATGGACTTTAGTAAGGTGGCTGACAAGGTCCTACATGACAGGCTGGTACAAAAACTAAAATCACATGGGATTCGGGATAGGCTCGCTAGATGAATACAAAATTGCCTTGGTCATAGAAGACAGAGAGTAGCGGCGGTAGGGTATTTTTCAGAATGGAGATCTGTAGCTAATGGTGTTCTGCAGGGATCAGTGCTGGGACCTCTGTTGTTTGTAGTATATATAAACGATTGGGAGGAAAATGTAGGTGGTCTGATTAGTAAGTTTGTGGATAACAGGAAGATTGGTGGATTTGTTGATAGTGCTGGGGATTGTCTGAGGAACAGGATATAGATTGGAGATAGAAATGGCAGATGGAGTTTAATCCGGACATGTACGAGATGATGCATTTTAAAGGATCAAATTTAGGTGTGAATTATAATGTAAATGGCAGAACCCTTAGGAGCATTAACATACAGAGGGATTTGGGGATGCAGGGTCCATAGTTCCCGACAAGTAGCAACACAGGTGGCCAAGGTGATTAAGAAAGCACAGGACATGATTGCCTTCATCGGCTGGGGCATTCAGTACAAGAGTTGGGAAATCATGTTGCAGCTGTATAAAACCTTGGTTAGACCGCATTTGGAATATTGTGTGCAGTTCTGGTTGCCACACTACTAGAAGGACATGGAAGATTTGGAGAGAGTGCAAAGGTGGCTCACCAGGATGTTGCCTAGTCTCGAGGGTGTTGACTATGAGGAAAGGTTGAATAAAGTACGATTGTTTTCACTGGAAAGATGGAGGCTGAGGGGAGACCCTGACAGAGGTCTACAAAATTATGAGAGACATAGACAGGGTGGATAGTCAGAGGCTTTTTCCCAGGGTGCAAGTGTCAATTGCAAGGGGCCACAGGTTCAAGGTGAGAGGAGGAAAGTTTAAGAGAGATGTGCGGGGGAGGTTTTTCACACAGAGGGAGTATGGTTTTCATGCTAATGGAGTATGAACAGCTAGGAGCTAAATTAAAAAGCAGAACCAAAAAGGTGGTAATCTCTGGATTACTACCTGAGCCATGAACTAATTGGCACAGGGTCAATAAGATTAAGGAGGTAAATGCGTGGCTCAAAGATTGGTGTGGGAGGAATGAGTTTGAATTCATGGGACATTGGCACCAGTATTGGGGCAGAGGGGACCTGTTCTGATGGGATGGTCTTCATCTGAATCGTGCTGGGACCAGAGTCCTGGCGTATCGTATAACTAGGGCTGTAGATAGGGCTTTAAACTAAATAGTGGGGTGGAGGGTTCAGTTGTATGGAGAGTTGGAAAATCAAAGTTAAAGGAGAGGGTAGAAGTGCAGGTTAATGGAGAGGTTAGTAAAGTTTCCAGACCAGTGGGGTGCCCCAGGGATCTGTTCTGGGACACTTGCTCTTTGTGATTTTTATAAATGACCTGGATGAGGAAGTGGAAGGATGGGTTGGCACGTTTGCTGATGACACAAAGGTTGGAGGTGTTGTGGATAGTGTAGAGGGATGTCAGCAGTTGCAACGAGACATAGATAAGATGCAAGACTGGACGGAGAAGTGGCAGATGGACTTCAACCTAGATAAGTGTGTGGTGGTTCATTTTGGCAGGTCGAATAGGATGGAAGAATATAATATTAAGGGTAAGACACTTGGCAGTGTGGAAGAACAGAGGGATCTTGGGGTCCGGGTTCATAGGATGCATCTGACATGTGGGAGCCAGAAGGATATAGATAGGCTGGAAATTTGGGCAAAGAAATGGCAGATGGAGTTCAATCCAGATAAATGCGAAGTGATGCATTTTGGTAGAAATAATGTAGGGAGGAGCTATACAATAAATGGCAGAACCATAAAGGGTGTAGATACGCAGAGGGACCTGGGTGTGCAAGTCCACAGATCCTTGAAGGTGACGTCACAGGTGGAGAAGGTAGTGAATAAGGCATATGGCATGCTTGCCTTTATAAGACGGGGGCATAGAGTATAAAAGTTGGGGTCTGATGTTGCAAGTTGTATAGAACGTTGGTTTGGCCGCATTTGGAATACTGCGCCCAGTTCTGGTCGCCACACTACTAGAAGGACGTGGAGGCTTTAGGGAGAGTGCAGAGGAGGTTTACCAGGATGTTGCCTGGTATGGAAGGGCTTAGTTATGAGGAGAGATTGGGTAAACTGGGGTTGTTCTCACTGGAAAGACGGAGGATGAGGGGTGACCTAATAGAGGTGTATAAAATTATGAAAGGCATAGATAGGGTGCACGGTGGGAAGCTTTTTCCCAGGTCGGTGGTGACGTTCACGAGGGGTCATAGGTTCAAGGTGAGGGGCGGGGGGGAGGTTTAACACGGATATCAGAAGGACGTATTTTACACAGAGGGTGGTGGGGGCCTGGAATGCGCTGCCGGGCAAGGTGGTGGAGGCGGACACACTGGGAACGTTTAAGACTTATCTAGATAGCCACATGAACGGAGTGGGAATGGAGGGATACAAAAGAATGGTCTAGTTTGGACCAGGGAGCGGCGTGGGCTTGGAGGGCCGGAGGGCCTGTTCCTGTGCTGTATTGTTCTTTGTTGATGCTCAAAGCCGCGTCGCAGGTAGAGGCTGTGGTTAAGAAGGCGTATGGAATACTGGCCTTCATCAATAGAGGAATTGAGTTTAGAAATCGGGAGATAATGCTGCAGCTGTATAGGACCCTGGTCAGACCTCACCTGGAGTACTGTGCCCAGTTCTGGTCGCCTCATTACAGAAAGGATGTGGAAGCCATAGAACGGGTGCAGAGGAGATTTACGAGGATGTTGCCGGGATTAAGTGGTATGCCTTATGAGGATAGGTTGAGAGAGCTAGGTCTATTCTCCTTGGAGAGGCGAAGGATGAGAGGTGACCTGATAGAGGTGTATAAGATGTTGAGAGGTATTGATACAGTAGATTCTCAGAGACTTTTACCCAGGGTGAAATGGTTGTCACGAGAGGCCACAGGTTTAGAGTGCTGGGGAGTAGGTATAGAGGAGATATTAGGGGTAAGTTTTTCACTCAGAGGGTGGTGGGTGCGTGGAATCGGCTGCCAGTAGTGGTGGTGGAAGCGGAATCGATTGAGTCTTTTAAGAGACTTTTGGATAGGTTCATGGAGGTTAGTAAGATAGAGGGTTATAGATGAGCCTAGAAGGTAAGGAAATTGTTCGGCGCAACTTGTGGGCCGAAGGGCTTGTTTGTGCTGTAGCTTTTCTATGTTCTATGTTCTACCACGTAATAGAACAGAGAATACAGAAGGTGGGAGGAATCTAACCTTCGGCAGAGCAAAAAAGGTGACAAGTGTGAGAAGGGAGGTGGTCAATGCGGGACTGAGGGTGTTGTACCTAAATGCACGCAGTGTATAGGACAAGGTAAATGAGCTTGTTACGCACATTGAAATTGGTCGGTATGATGTTGTGGGCATCACAGAGACGTGGCTGCAAGGGGATCAGAGCTGGGATCTAAATATCCAAGGATATGTGTCCTATCGGAAGGACAGGCAGATGGGCAAAGGGGGCAGAGTTGCATTGTTAGTAAGGAATGAAGTTAAATCGACAGCAAGAAGTGATGTAGGATCAGAAGGCATAGAATCTCTGTGGGTAGAGTTGAGGAATCGCAAAGGTAAAAAGACCCTGATGGGAGTTATGTACAGGCCCCCGAGCAGTAGTCAGGATGTGGGGCAGAAAATAAATCAGGAGATAGAAAAGGCATATAAAAAGGCAATGTTACAATAATCATGGGGAACTTCAATATGCAGGTGGACTGGGAAAATTAGGTAGGTAGTGGATCCCAAGAAAAGGAATTTGTGGGATGTTTGAGATGGTTTTTTGGAGCAGCTTGTGACAGAGCCTACTAGGGAACAGGCAATTCTGGATTTGGTGATGTGTAATGAGGCAGACTTGATTAGGGAACTTAAGGTGAAGGAAACCTTAGGGAGCAGTGCCCACAAAATGATAGAATTTACCCTGCAGTTTGAGAGGGAGAAGCTGGAATCAGATGTAACGATATTACAATTAAATAAAGGTCAACTACAAAGCTGGCCAGAGTTGATTGGAAAGGGAGCCTAGCAGGGAAGACAGTGGAACAGCAATGGCAGGAGTTTTTGAGAGTTATTTGGGAGGCACAACAGAAATTCATCCCAAGGAGGAGGAAACATGCTAAGGGGAGGACGAGGCATCCATGGCTGACGAGGGAAGTCAAGGACAGCATAAAAGCAAAAGAAAAAGCATACAAAGTGGCGAGGATTAGTGGGAAGCCAGAGGATTGGGAAGCCTTTAAAAGTGAGCAGAGGACAACTAAAAAAGCAATAAGGGGGGAGAAGATGAAATATGAGTGTAAGCTTGCTAGTAATATAAAAGAAGATAGGAAGAGTTTTTTTCAATATATAAAAGGTAAGGGAGAGGCAAAAATAAACATTGGACCACTGGAAAATGAAGCTGGAGAAGTAATAATAGGAAACAAAGCAATGGCAGAGGAACTGAATAGTTACTTTGCATCAGTCTTCACGGTGGAAGACACCAGTGGGATGTCAGAGCTCCAGGAGAATCAGGGGCACAGGTGAGTGTAGTGGCCATCACTAAGGAGAAGGTTCTGGGGAAACTGAAAGATCTGAAGGTGGATAAATCACCTGGACCGGATGAACTACACCCCAGGGTTCTAAAAGAGATAGCTGAGGAAATTGTGGAGGCATTGGTGGTGATCTTTCAGCAATCACTGGAGGCAGGGAGGGTACCAGAGGACTGGAAAGTAGCTAATGTAACACCGCTGTTTAAGAAGGGAGGGAGGCAGCAGACGGGAAATTATAGGCCGGTTAGCCTGACTTCAGTCATTGGCAAGATTTTAGAGTCCGTTATTAAAGATGAGATCGCAGAGTACTTGGAAGTGCATGATAAAGTAGCACTGAGTCAGCACGGCTTTGTCAAGGGGAGCTCATGTCTGACAAATCTGTTAGAGTTCTTTGAGGAGGTAACAAGGAAGTTAGATAAAGGAGAACCAATGGACATGATTTATTTAGATTTCCAGAAGGCCTTTGACAAGGTGCCACATAGGAGACTGTTAAATAAGTTAAGTGTCCATGGTGTTAAGGGTAAGATCCTGGCATGGATAGAGGATTGGCTGACTGGCAGAAGGCAGAGAGTGGGGATAAAGGGGTCTTTTTCAGGATGGCAGCCGGTGACTAGTGGTGTGCCTCCGGGTCAGTGCTGGGACCACAACGTTTCACAATATACATTAACAATTTGGAGGAAGGAACTGAAGGCACTGTTGCTAAGTTTGTAGATGATACAAAGCTATGTAGAGGGACAGGTAGCATTGAGGAAGCAGGGGGGTTGTAGAAGGACTTGGACAGGTTAAGAGAGTGGGCAAAGAAGTGGCAGATGGAATACAATATAGAAAAGTGTGAGGTTATGCACTTTGGAAGGAGGAATGGAGGCATAGACTATTTTCTAAATGGGACAATACTTAGGAAATCAGAAACACAAAGGGACTTGGGAGTCATTGTTCAAGATTCTCTTAAGGTTAACGTGCAGGTTCAGTCAGCAGTTAGGAAGGCAAATGCAATGTTAGCATTCATGTCGAGAGGGCTAGAATACAAGAGCAGGAATGTACTTCTGAGGCTGCATAAGACTCTGGTCAGACCCCATTTGGAGTATTGTGAGCAGTTTTGGGCCCCAAATCTAAGGAAGGATGTGCTGGCCTTGGAAAGGGTCCAGAGGAGGTTCACAAGAATGATCCCTGGAATGAAGAACTTGTCGTATGAGTTACGGTTGAGGACCCTGGGTCTGTACTCTTTGGAGTTTAGAAGGATGAGGGGGGGCTCTTATTGAAACTTACAGGATACTGCGAGGCCTGGATAGAGTGAATGTGGAGAGGATGTTTCCACGAGTAGGAAAAACTAGAACCAGGCTAAAGGGACGATCCTTTAAAACAGAGATGAGGAGGAATTTCTTCAGCCAGAGAGTGGCAAATTTGTGAAATACTTTGTCACAGAAAGTTGTGGAGGTCAGGTCATTGGGTGTCTTTAAGACAGAGATAGATAGGTTCTTGATTAATAAGGGATTATGGGGAAAAGGCAGGAGAATGGGGATGAGAAAAGTATCAGGCATGATTGAATGGCGGAGCAGACTCGATGGGCTGAGTGGCCTAATTCTGCTCCTATGTCTTTTGGGCAGAGAGTGATGTGCCTGGAACACGCTGCCAGAGGAGGTGGTGGAAGCAGGCACATTAGCAACATTTAAAAGGCATCTGGATGGGTACAAGAATAGGGAGGGAATAGAGGGATACGGATCGAGTAAGGACAGATTTTTATAATTTAGTTAGGGCAAAATGGTTAGCATGGGCTTGGAGGGCCGAAGGGCCTGGTTCCTGTGCTCTACTTTTCTTTGTTCTTTGTAACACAAGGAAAACATGTTTTATACAGCGAATAGTTGGGATCTGGAATGCAACACCTTGAAAACGCTTTCAAGTGGGACTGGCCAAATTACTCTTGCAGTGAGCCAACACAAGCCAAGAGGATGAATGTCCTCCTGTGCTGTAATCATTCTAATTCTATAGAGATTTAATGTGAAGAAAGTAGAAAGAAACTCAAGTAAGGAGTAAGGAGTAAGGAGGGTTAAAAGGGGTCATGAAAAGTCATTGGCCAGCAGGATTAAGGAAAATCCCAAGGCTTTTTATACATATGTAAAGAGCAAGAGGGTAGCCAGGGAGAGGGTTGGCCCACTCAAGGATAGGGGAGCGAATCTATGCGTGGAGTCAGAGGAAATGGGTGAGGTATTAAGTGAGTACTTTGCGTCAGTATTCACCAAAGAGAAGGACTTGGTGGATGATGAGTCTGGAAAGGGTGTGTAGATAGTCATGTTGAGATCATGTTGTCATGTTGATCATGAGAGTCATGTTGAGATCAAAAAGGAGGAGCTATTGGGGTTCTTGAGAAACATTAAGGTAGACAAGTCCCCAGGATCTGATGGGATACACCCCGGAATACTGAGAGAAGCAAGGGAGGAAATTGCTGGGGCCTTGAGAGAAATCTTTGCATCCTTACTGGCTACAGGGGAGGTCACAGTAAGAGTTTTAACAACACCAGGTTAAAGTCCAACAGGTTTATTTGGTAGCAAATGGTGTTTGCTACCAAATAAACCTGTTGGACTTTAACCTGGTGTTGTTAAAACTCTTACTGTGTTCACCCCAGTCTAACGCCGGCATCTCCACATCATGACTACAGGGGAGGTCATGATGTGGAGATGCCGGCGTTGGACTGGGGTAAGCACAGTAAGAAGTCTCACAACACCAGGTTAAAGTCCAACAGGTTTATTTGGTAGCAAATACCATAAGCTTTCGGAGCGCTGCCCCTTCGTCAGATGGAGTGGATATTTGTTCTCCAACAGTGCACAGAGACACAGAAATCAAGTTACAGAATACTAATTAGAATGCAAATCTCTACAGCCAGCCAGGTCTCTTCCTGTGGGGGAGCACCCCAGCAGTCACGGGCATTCAGCCCTGGATCTTCCGGCAAGCGTTCTCCAAGGCGGCCCTCACGACACACGACAGCGCAGAGTCGCTGAGCAGAAACCGATAGCCAAGTTCCGCACACATGAGGACAGCCCAAACCGGTTATTACCTGGATTACACCCCAGGTTAAAGACATACCCAGACATAGATCCAACATCCCGGTTTGGGCCGTCCTCATGAGTGTGGAACTTGGCTATCGGTTTCTGCTCAGCGACTCTGCGCTGTCGTGTGTCGTGAGGGCCGCCTTGGAGAACGCTTGCCTGAAGATCCAGGGCTGAATGCCCGTGACTGCTGGGGTGCTCCCCCACAGGAAGAGACCTGGCTGGCTGTAGAGATTTGCATTCTAATTAGTATTCTGTAACTTGATTTCTGTGTCTCTGTGCACTGTTGGAGAACAGATATCCACTTCATCTGACGAAGGGGCAGCGCTCCGAAAGCTTATGGTATTTGCTACCAAATAAACCTGTTGGACTTTAACCTGATGTTGTGAGACTTCTTACTGTACAGGGGAGGTCCCAGAGGATTGGAGAATAGCCATTGTTGTTCCTTTGTTTAAGAAGGGTCGCAAGAATAATCCAGGTAATAACAGGCCGGTGAGCCTGACTTCAGTGTTAGGGAAATTATTGGAGAGAATTCTTCAAGAAAGGATTAACTCCTACTTGGGAATAAGTGGATGTATTAGCAAGAGGCAACATGGTTTTGTGAAGAGGAAGTCGTGTCTCACTAACTTGATCAAGTTTTTCGAGGAAGTGACGAAGATGATTGATGAGGGTAGGGCAGTGGATGTTGTCGACATGGACTTCAGTAAGGCCTTTGACAAGGTCCCTCATGGCAGACTGGTGCAGAAGGTGAAGTCACTTGGGATCAGAGGTGAGCTGGCAAGGTGGATACAGAACTGGCTCAATCATAGAAAACAGAGGGTAGCAGTGGAAGGGTGCATTTCTGAATAGAGGGCTATGACAAGTGGCATTCCTCAGGGATCAGAGCTGGGACCTTTGCTGTTTGTAATATATATATAAATGATTTGGAGGAAAATGTAACTGGTTGATTAGTAAGTTTGCGGATGACATAAAGGTTGGTGGATTTGTGGATAGCGATGAGGACCAGAGGATACAGCAGGGCATAGATCAGTTGGAGACTTGGGTGGAGAGATGGCAGATGGAGTTTAATCCATCTGATCCATCAATGTGAGGTAATGCATTTTGGAAGGTTTAATACAGCTAGGAAATATACAGTAAATGGCAGAACCCTTAAGATTATTGATAGGCAGAGGGATCTGGGTGTACAGGTCACTGAAAGTGGCAACGCAAGTGGAGAAGGTAGTCAAGAAAGCATATGGCATGCTTGCCTTCATTGGCTGGGGCATTGAGTTTAAAAACTGGCAAGTCACAGTGCAGCTTTATAGAACTTAGTTAGACTGCACTTGGAATATAGTATTCAATTCTGGTCGCCATACTACCAGAAGGATGTGGAGGTTTTGGAGAGAGTACAGAAAAGATTTACCAGGACGTTGTCTGGTATGGAGGGCATTAGCTATGAGGAGAGGTTGGAGAAACTTGGTTTGTTCTCCCTGGAACGACGGAAGTTGAGGGGTGACCTGATAGAAGTCTACAAGAATGTGAGGGACATGGACAGAGTGGATAGTCAGAAGCTTTTTCCCAGGGTGGAAGAGTCAATTACTAGGGGGCATAGGTTTAAGGTGCGAGGGGCAAAGTTTAAAGGAGATGTACAAGGCAAGTTTTTTACACAGAGTGGTGGGTGCCTGGAACTTGCTGCCGGGGGAGGTAGTGGAAGCAGATACGATAGTGACATTTAAGGGGCATCTTGACAAATACATGAATAGGATGGGAATAGAAGGATACAGTCCCTGGAAGGGTAGGGGGTTTTAGTTCAGTCGGGCAGCATGGTCGGTGCAGGCTTGGAGGGCCAAAGGGTCTGTTCCTGTGCTGTAATTTTCTTTGTTCTTTGTAAATGCGAGGTGATACATTTTGGGGGAATTGATGAGAGGAAATGGACACCAAGTCATGCAACTTAAATCAAGAGAGAAAATGCTGGAAAATCTCAGCAGGTCTGGCAGCATCTGTAAGGAGAGAAAAGAGCTGACGTTTCAAGCCCAGATGACCCTTTGTCAAAGCATGCAACTTAAATCATAGAATCCTACAGTGCAGAAAGAGGCCATTCGGCCCATTGAGTCTGCACCAACCACAATCCCACCCAGGCCCTATCCACATATCCCTACATATTTATCCACTAACCCCTCTAACCTCTGCATCCCGGGACACGAAGGGGCAATTTGGAATGGCCAATCAACCTAGCCCGCACATCTTTGGACTGTGGGAAGAAACCAGCGCACCTGGAGGAAACCCACGCAGACACAGGGAGAATGTGCAAACTCCACACAGACAGCGACCCAAGCCGGGATTCGAACCCAGTCCCTGGAGCTGTTAAGCAGCAGTGCTAACCACTGTGCTACCGTGCCGCCCATGTTCCTTTCTTAAATGCAAGTTGGGGCAAGAAGGTCTAGAGGCCCTGTCCAGTTAGTCACAATGCAGTCAGCCCCTTAGTTCCGATTAAAGCCACTGACACAAGAGTTAAAAAAACAAAAACGTACAAAACTGAGGGAGTAAGCAGCAGCCAACATAACAGAAAAGACTCTTTATCCTTTCCCAGAGCATTCAAAAAAGATTAAAGGTATATTCAATGGCCAAATGACCTCTGTCTGTGCCATCAATGACTCAACGTGAAACTAATCAACAGAAAAGATTTGAATACTTGGAGCTGATCACAAGTAAAAATCTGCTCATGTTCATCCATTATAGTTTATGGAAGTTGTCAACAGAAAGTCAAGATTTTTCCACAAATATTGTGTATTCCACAACTAGATTAACAATCATTTCAATATTAATTTCTCATCAGGTGCTAAGGTGAAGTTCCAAAAGAGGTTGATTATTGGTTTTCATTTGTTGTTTAACTAAGCATTCTCAGAAAGCATCATATCCCTATATTGTTCTTCATCATTCATTGCTCCGAATTAAAAATGGGTATTTCTCACATGTTTGCAATATATAGAGATGGGAACAAGCTGAACAATATTCAAGTTACCTCCTGAATAATTTATTTCCTGGAGAATTTTTCCTGTATCAACTGGGTTACAACCTGGTCAATGATAGAATATGTCAAGTGGAAGTAATTAAATATTTTAGCATTTCAGTACATCTAGGAACTTGTGTGTCCTGCTGTTCCACTTGTAAACTTTGAAAGAAACACTATTACAATAATAAATCTACTCAAAATAGGTACAGTAGAATACACCTATTCAATATAAGTGTCAGTTCCACAGTAATGTTGTCCAAATCTTTCAACATTTGCATAAAATGTCAACATGAAAGTGTTTTTGTCTCAAATTATAGGCCACATGTTTGGGGATTTCAACACACAACTGAACACAGGAAAGGTGCAACTGATGGACATAAAAAAATGAAAAGGAATCACAAAGTGACTTTTTTGAAATGTCCACAGCGCAAAATACATAAGAGAATCAAACATCATGGGAGCAGAGAGCCCATTTGTACTGAAAGCAGGAAAGACAGAAGCAACCCATATGGGAACTTGCCTATTGCGCCACCACTCCCAGAACAATCATTTTGGAATCAGTCAGATACTCCAGAACAATCTGTGCCCAAACACCACTTTTCATCATATCTCTCAGATTCTCTAAAATATTCTGATGACACTGGATTTATACCTTCAAAGACAAATAATGTGAAGGAATACACGGACCGACTTCAAAGCTTGTATTCAGGTGGATATTCTGGCCAAAGGTCAAAAAAGGAACAAGATACAATAGAAACATCCTCTCCCATATTGATCAGCATTAACTCCCATTCTCACCATAGCCAGCTACCACTCAGCCAAGAGAACTCAATCAGACTGACAGTTAATCAGGCTGATTGCTTACATGGAACCAGCTCTGTTTCATCACCACTCCCACATGCTGATATTGTTGTGAATGGGATCACTACTTCACCAATTCAAACACTGCACTCGCAGTGTGCTAGTATGCAGAATACTTCCAGCTCTCTCAACCAATCCCCACCCACCAAACTTGGCAATGAACCGGATGTACTTAATTATTCCATCCAAGCAGAGTTCCCTCATGATCACACTGGGCCAGGTATGGCTCGATCTTCTATCAAAACACTTTCTCCTCACAATGATGATGATGCATCACACACACCTGGACAATTCATTCAATCATCATACTTCCAAGCTACTGACAAAACTCAAGGCACAGCTAGGCTTTCTATTTGGTCACAGGATACCTGTGGAGAGGAGTATATAGCACAAGCTGAAGGCATTCGCTCACACAACTTGGGTGACTGTAAAAAGCCAATAAAAATACCCACAACCCGAATCTTCCATCCTACTGATATAAGGAGAGAAGGTTCCATTAGATCAAGGTCTGATAGACACACAAGAGACAGAAAAACTAAATCTATTAGCCAACAAAAATTACGTCCCTATTCAACTACACCTAGTCTCAAAGAAACCAGCAAATACAGTGAATCATCCAAACTGGACAGCAATAAGCCAATTACATTGACTTCATCCATACACAAACCATTAGACACTTCAGCTGATACTAAACAAGCACTGCATTATTCTCCTGCCCAAAAGCCACATATCAATCTTAAAGGATACAAAGTACAAGATGACACCTCTTCTATAAAGAACAATGCTCAAAATCAGAAGTCAATAAAAATACCTATAACCCGAATTTTCCAAGACCGTCACAAAAGATCTGGCTCTTACAATGAATCATTATCAATGAACCAGGGAGCAGAAAGACATACAGGGGCTAGAAGATCTCGCTCCATTAGCCCACAAAAGTCACACCACTATTCTCTTGGGTCAAGACCAAATACACACTTTACATATCCTTACTGTTGTAGTGAAGCATTGACACAGGATAATGACAAGCATTCACTACATGGCCATGTTGCTGATGATAAACAGCATGCATCCAAGTTTTCCATCCAACCATTACACACCCACATTGATAATGTGCAATTGGCATCTAATTTTTCCACCCCTGGTAAACATAATGCACAAAGAACATGTAATTTTTCTTCTGGATCAGTTTCCTGTGGTTTTAATGGAGAGAGACAAGATATACTTGAAAGCATGTCTAGTTCTCCCATTCTTCCACCGCCTACCCATGTTAATGTTCGTGCACAACAAATATCCAATTCTTCGAATCATTGCCCAGCTCCCCATGCTAATGTTAGTACAAGACAGGCATTGAATTTCTCCATCCATTCATCATGTCCTTGTGTGGCTGACAGCAAGTCACCAATTAATTTACTGTCTACTGACATTAATAATTCATCCATTAAATCATTGTGTTCTCAACACAGATGCTCAGAGAGTGCATCTTATTCTCCTACCCATCCACTGTCTCCTCGTGCCAATGATAAAGCCTGTACATCTTACTCTCCCATACAGTCAAAGTCCACCTGTTTTCAAGATAATGTACGAGATGTATCCAATTCCACCACCAAATCAGTGTTCATTCCTATTGACATTAAGGCACAAGGTGTATCACATTCATCCAACCAATCGCTACCCATGCACATTGGTGACAATGAAAAAAGTACATCTCACATTTCTATTAGATCATTGCCCAATCATGTTGGTAACAAAGATCGCTGTGTTTCCTTCCAATTGTCACCAAAATTGTCTGGCAGCAATAAATCTGAATCTCCCACTCAAAGTAACAATGTACAAAATATGTTTAATTCTTCCCTTCAGTCACCATCAACAGATACTGATGACATACACGGTGTCCTGAATGTATCAAAACTTTCAATCTCTTCAAATGTTGACAGTAATGCACAGAATGCATCCATACTTTCAGCTGCTCATGTTGTTGACAATATAAAAACTGCATCTCACCCATCCAACAATTCATTATTTATCCCAATCAATACTGACCAAGGACACATATCCAATTTTTCCAATTGTTCAGCATCTATCTTGGTTGGTGATGTTTCACAAGGTAGAACCAACCTACCTGTTGAAAATAATCTGGCAGACAACTCCTGTTCTTTTACCCAGCCATCACATTGGCAAGCTGATAGTGAGACACAAGGCCTGTTAGAACCTTCTCCCTTTGTTACTGCTAACGAAAGAGGTGGAACTGGACTTTCAACCTATTCATCAACTTCTTGGGCTGATAGTAATAAACAAGGTGCATCCAATTCTGTTATCTATTCATTAGCTTCTAATGTTGATCAACTTAGCAGGGCCAATTCTCCCAGTTATTCATCACTTCCTCATGCAGATAATAGAGCAGGAACCATATCCAAACTTCATAGAAATTCACAATCCAATAGTATTGCACAAGTCTTTCAATCTCATTCTGTCCATGATGGTGAACCAAATATTTCCAGTTCTTCCAACCATTTGCCATCCACTTGGGTCAAAAGTAATGCAGTCTGCAAAATCAGCTCTTCCCCCAAATCACTGTACACTTATGATCATGGTGAACCTATAACTTATAGATCAGCACTGCGTACACCTATGCCACATAATACAATCCCAATTCATCCAATGTACACTTTTGATAACCAGAGCAGACAAAGTGCATCTCATTCATCAAGCCAAGTGCCAACTTCTCATATTGCTGAAAACATACGAGCTGCTTCTTTGTCTCAAGTTTGTACTTGTAATGATGATGCGAGAGATGTTGGTTTCCCAGCATCACTCTTGACTCACATTAGTACAAAAGGCATCACTCATTCCTTAAGCCATTTATATCCCCATAACATTGATAACGGACTATGTAAACTACATGAAGTCGGGTCTTCTGTGATCCACTCACCAGCCACCTTTCCGAGTAATAATCTACCAAAGTCTTCCCCGAAGCCATCTTCAATCTACGTTAAGCAACAAGTTGCATCCAATTCATCCATGCAATCACAAAACACAGAACATTCTTTCACCCAATCAATATTTAATCTTTCCCATGATCTAATTCATGCTACAAACAACTCTTCCATCCAATCAATGCACATCTATGTAGATCCCAATGCACGAAGTAGATTGAGTTCTCCCCTATCATTACCCTCTCTTATTGACAATATGCAGTGTTTGCCCTGCACAATCAACCAAGTATTAGAGACTCATGGTAACATTCAAGACTTATCTGCATCTTTTACTCAGTCCACCCATGAAGATAATGAACAAGTTGTTTGTCCTCCCAGCCAATCACAGTTCAATCTTGGTAATACCAATAATGATGAGGTCAAACAAAGTTTATTATGTAATGCAAGACCTTCCATTCATTCACCCTCACACCATGCTTTTTATAGTGCAGGATGTAGATCAAGTTCTTCTGCCTGTTCACTCTGGTCCAAAACTGGAAACAGTGAGAGAAGTGCAATGAGCTCTCCCATCAATTCACCATCTGATTTTGTTAATCATACTTCAAGACCTGCATTCAGTTCCATCTCTTCAGAGTTTGAAACTGAAAAGCGTGAGCAAACAGCCTTTCCTTCTCTCATCCATTCACCATCCATCCTCATCAGAGATAACATACTGGGTTCAGACAAAACTTGCCCCAAGTCACCATCCACATATATCAGTGCTGGTCATCAAGTTCCATTAATTTTAGCCACCCAATCACCGTTATCTCACAGCACAGATAACACACAAGTAGCTGGTTCTTCCACCGGGCCACTGCTCAATTTTAGTAAAAATATACACAGCTTATCTCATTCACCCACTAGTCAACAAGCTTTCCGGCCTTATATCCATACATCACCATCTCAGATTCTCCATGATAATACATTAGGTATGGCACTATCTTACTCCAAACCACTGTCTCCTCATATTAATGATCAAATTGCATTTGGTTCATCCGTCCAATCACGGCCAGCTTACATCAACAGCCATGCGCAAGATGCATCATATTATCCACAATCACTATCCACCCATGGAAGTGATCATTTGAAAAGCTCTCCTCCTCCTTCCCCTCAATCATTATATAACCACACTGAAAATGTAAAAGGCGATAGTTCATCCATCCACTCCCAAAGCACCTCTGCTAGTAATAAACCACAAATTGTTTCTTGTACATCTACCCACCCCAAGTCTTATCCAGTAAGGAATTATTTACATGGCGGTTCTTATTCATCCACCCATTCCAAGTTCATTCCTGTTAGTAATAATCTACAAGGCAGTTCCTGTTCATCCACTCATTCCAAACCTGATAGTAATAATCTACATGGTGATTCCTATTCATCCACCCATTCTAAGTCCAGTTCCGTGAATCATAATCTACATATCTGCTCCTATTCACCCACCCAATCCCAGTCCAGATCAGCTAATATTAATCTACAAGGTGGCTCCAATTCACCGACCCAGTCCTGGCCCAGTTCTGTTAGCAATAATCTATGCAGTGGTTCCTATTCACCCACCCAGTCCAGCCCAGTTAGTAATATTCTCCAAGATGATTCCTGTTCACCCACCCAGTCTTGGTCCAATGCGGTTTCTTGTTCTTACATTCGCACTGAGTCAAGGCCTTGTGGCAATAATCCACAAGTTGTTTCATGTCCATCCACTCATGTTGACAGCAGTTCAGATATATTAAATGTATCCAGACCTTCCAAGCAATCACCTCATGCTTTTTACAGAGTAAAAACTGCATCCAGTTGTTCTGTTCATTCATCAATCAGCAATAATGCACTGGGTATTTCCAGGCCTTCCCCCAGCTCACCTACTTACGTTGGTGACGGTCAACAAATTGCTCCTAGTTGTACTCAATTACTGTCTACTCGTATGTCTGGTACAGCACCAGGTTCATCTTATCCTTCCACCCAATCAATGTACACTCATACTGATAAAAGTGCACAAAAGCACATACATTCTTCAAAGTTTTCCCAAGTTGGTAAAGAAGTTCAAGGCATGTACCATTCTTACAGCCAAACACAGTTAGAATCCTCTCACATTGCAAAACCTAAGCAGCATGTTTCTCAATCTACTGTACCGTCATCTAAGCACAAGTATTCTAAGGCACTTGGTTTTTCATCACCTGCACCGAGTTCTTCTATATTTCCTTCATCCACTAGTCCTGATGATTCATCGTGTGCATGGAGTTCTTCTACCCATTCACTGTGTACCATGAGTAATGATTATCTATCAAGTACATCTAGTTCTCTGATCCAGTCATCATCTCCCAGGAGTGATGATAGTGCTTCTTTTGCATCTGGATACACATTGTATGATGATTGAGACCACATTTCAAATTGCAACCAACTTATTGAGTTTGATCTGCAATATCTCAGAGGACATCAATAATAGAACATTAGCTCTGGATCTCCATCAATGCATCACAATGAGAACTTCTGTTGATTTGTGCAATCCAGGGTTTAAAATGCGTTTTCAGTGATTCTATTCTTACTTCAATGTACCCATTTAGAATTGTTCAAAAAGCTTATGCTGCAAAGTCTGTTAGAAATTTAAAAAATAAAGTTAACATGTAGCTTTACAATTTTAATTATATTAATTCCTTTGTCAGCTAGTAGCTTGTGAAATTCTTTTACATGTCTATTTTGAGAGCAGGAGTTGGCAGCTTTGAAAGTACAGACACTTTACAGTCTTAGTCCAGTAATCAACTGGCACATCAGGATATAAGTGTATTCTCAGTTTTATCTCCCCGATCTGATAAACCAATTTAACCTGACAATAAAGTGTTTTATGACAGGTTCTGGTTTTCATAACGCTACAATGTGGAGATGCCGCATTGGACTGAGATGGGCACATTAAGAAGTTTCACAACACCAGGTTAAAGTCCAACAGGCTTATTTGGAATCACGAGCTTTCGGAGTGCTGCTCCTTCATCAGGTGAGTGGAGGTTAGTTCACATCACGGCATATGTAGGCAAAGACACAATTGCAAGATAATTACAGATTGGAATGTGAAGAATGGTTGGAATGCGAGTCTTTACAGGTAATCAAGTCTTTACAAGTACAGACAGTGCAAGTGGAGGGAGGGATAATTGCAGGTTAAAGAGGTGTGAGTTGTCTCAAGCCAGGACAGTTAGCAGGATTTTGCAAGCCCAGGCCAAATGGTGGGGGGTTACATGTAGTGTGACATGAACCCAAGATCCTGGTTGAGGCCGTCCTCATGCGTGTGGAACTTGGCTATCAGTTTCTGCTCAGCGATTCTGCGTTGTCGTGTGTCCTGAAGGCCGCCTTGGAGAATGCTTACCCGAAGATCGGAGGCTGAAAGCCCGTGACTGCTGAAGTATTCCCTGACTGGAAGGGAACACTCCTGCCTGGTGATTGTCGCACGATGTCCGTTCATCCGTTGTCGTAGCATCTGCGTGGCCTCACCTCTTGAGACAATTCACACTTCTTTAACCTGTGACTATCCCTCGCTCCACTCACACTGTCTGTACTTGCAAAGACTTGACCACCTGTAAAGACTCGCATTCCCACCATTCTTCATATTCCAATCTGTAATTATCTTGCAATTGTGTCTTTGCCTATATCTGCCGCATTTGTGAACCTACCTCTTCACTCACCTGATGAAGGAGCAGCGCTCCAAAAGCTCGTGATTCCAAATAAATCCGTTGGACTTTAATCTGGTGTTGTGAGACCAATAACGCTACAAGGCAGACCTCATTAGAGGGCACTGAATTTCCTCGTGAATTCTGCCCAACTTTGGGTGGTATAGAAGCTGTACCAGAAGAAAGACAGTGACGCTGAAACAACAGTTCAAAATGTTACTGCCAGAATTGATGGCCAATCATTATAATAAGGCAGGCATTCAGGTATATTTAAATCTCTCAAGAAGTCACAGTCACTTCATGTTTCCTAGCTTAACACCTGTAAGCATCTCTTCTGCCCGTTCACCATTCAGTCTGGTCAATGATAATGCACAAGGTTTGAAAACCTTTTTTTGGAAGTAACAGATTTAAGTCTTGAAATTCCTTTGTTTCTATGCTTTGAGAAAGATGAGGATGAGGCTAGAGAGGAAATTACGGGTCCCCTAGCAGAGATATTTGAATCATTAACAGCCACAGGTGAGGCGCCTGAAGATCGGACAGTAGCAAATGTTGTGCCTTTGTTTAAGAAGGGCTGCAGGGAAAAGCCTGGAAACTATAGACCGGTGAGCCTAACATGTGTAGTGGGTAAGTTGTTAGACACAGTAAGAGTTTTAACAACACCAGGTTAAAGTCCAACAGGTTTATTTGGTAGCAAATGCCATTAGCTTTTGGAGCACTGCTCCTTCGTCAGATGGAGTGGAAATGTGCTCTCAAACAGGGCACAGAGACACAAAATCAAGTTACAGAATACTGATTAGAATGCGAATCTCTACAACCAACCAGGTCTTAAAAATACAATGTGAGAGGAGGGAGCATTAAGCACAGGTTAAAGAGATGTAACTTGATTTTTTGTCTGTGCCCTGTTTGAGAGCAGATTTCCACTCCATCTGACGAAGGAGCAGTGCTCCGAAAGCTAATGGCATTTGCTACCAAATAAACCTGTTGCATGTTAACCTGTTGTTAAAACTCTTACTATGTTTACCCCAGTCCAACGCCGGCATCTCCACATCATAAGTTGTTAGAGACAGGATCTACAGGCATTTAGAGAGGCAAGGACTGATTAGGGACAGTCAACATGGCTTTGTGAGTGGAAAATCATGTCTCACAAATTTGATTGAGTTTTTTGATGAGGTAACCAGGAAGGTAGATGAGGGCAGTGCAGTTGATATTGTCTACATGGACTTTAGCAAGGCATCGCATGGTAGGGTTGTTGCACAAGGTTAAATCTCACAGGATCCAGGGTGAGGTAGCCAATTGGATGATGAGGTAACCAAGAAGGTAGATGAGGGTAGTGCAGTTGATATTGTCTACATGGACTTTAGCAAGGCCTCTGACAAGGTATCGCATGGTAGGGTTGTTGCACAAGTTTAAATCTCACAGGATCCAGGGTGAGGTAGCCAACTGGATCCACAATTGGCATGACGACAGAAGTCAGAGGGTGGTTGTAAAGGGTTGTTTTTCAAACTGGAGGCCTGTGACCAGTGGTGTGCCTCAGGGATCTGTGCTGGGTCCAGTGTTATTTGTCATTTATATTAATGATTTGGATGAGAATTTAGGAGGCATCGTTAGTAAGTTTGCAGATGACAACAAGATTGGTGGCATAGTGGACAGTGAAGAAGGTTATCTAGGATTGCAACAGAACCTTGATCAATTGTGGGCTGATGAACGACAGATGGAGTTTAGTTTAGATAAATGTGATGTGATGCATTTTGGTAAATCAGATCGGGGCAGGACTTACTCAGTTAATGGTAGGGCATTGGGGAGAGTCATAGAACATAGAGATCTAGGAGTACAGGTTCATAGCTTCTTGAAAGTGGAGTCACAAGTGGACAGGCTGAAGAAGGAATTCAGCATGCTTGGTTTCATTGGTCAGAACAGGAATTGGGACGTCTTGTTGAAGTTCTACAAGGCATTAGTAAGGCCACACTTGGAGCACTGTGTACAGTTCTGGTCACCCGATTATAGAAAGGATATTATTAAACTAGAAAGAATGCAGCAAAGATTTACTAGGATGCTTCTGGGACTTGGTTTGTTTTATAAGGAGAGGTTGGATAGACTGACTTTTTGTCCAAGAACCCTAGGAGGCTTAGGGGTGATCTTATCGAGGTCTATAAAATAATAAGGGGCATAGATCAGCGAGAACATAGAACATTACAGCGCAGTACAGGGCCTTCGGCCCTCGATGTTGCGCCGACCAGTGAAACCAATCTAAAGCCCCTCTAATCTACACTATTCCAATATCATCCATATGTTTATCCAATAACCATTTGAATGCTCTTAATGTTGACGAGTCCACTACTGCTGCAGGCAGGGCATTCCATGCCCTTACTACTCTCTGAGTAAAGAACCTACCTCTAACATCTGTCCTATATCTCTCACCCCTCAATTTAAAGCTATGTCCTCTCGTGCTAGCCAACACCATCCGAGGAAAAAGGCTCTCACTATCCACCCTATCTAATCCTCTGATCATCTTGTATGCCTCTATTAAGTCACCTCTTAACCTTCTTCTCTCTAACGAAAACAACCTCAAGTCCCTCAGCCTTTCCTCATATGATCTTCCTACCATTCCAGGCAACATCCTGGTAAATCTCCTCTGCACCCTTTCCAACACTTCCACATCCTTCCTATAATACGGCGACCAGAACTGTACGCAATACTCCAAGTGTGGCTGCACCAGAGTTTTGTACAGTTGCAGCATGGCCTCCTGGCTCCGAAACTCAATCCCTCTACCAATAAAAGCTAACACACCGTATGCCTTCTTAACCCTATCAACCTGGGTGCCAACTTTCAGGGATCTATGCACATGGACACCCAGATCCCTCTGTTCATCCACACTACCAAGTATCTTACCATTAGCCCAGTACTCTGTATTCCTGTTACTCCTTCCAAAGTGAATCACCTCTCACTTTTCCGCATTAAACTCCATTTGCCACCTCTCAGCCCAGCTCTGCACCTTATCTATGTCCCTCTGTAACCTGCCACTTCCCTCCGCACTGACTACAACTTCACCGACTTTAGTGTCATCCGCAAATTTACTAATCCATCCTTCTACGCCCTCATCCAGGTCATTAATAAAAATGACAAACAGCAGTGGCCCCAAAACAGATCCTTGCGGTACACCACTAGTAACTGAACTCCAGGATGAATATTTCCCATCAACTACCACCCTCTGTTTTCTTCCAGCTAGCCAATTCCTGATCCAAACCACTAAATCACCCTTAATCCCATGTGTCCGTATTTTCTGCAATAGCTTACCATGGGGAACCTTATCAAATGCTTTGCTGAAATCCATATACACCACATCAACCGCTTTACCCTCATCCACCTCTTTGGTCACCTTCTCAAAGAACTCAATAAGGTTTGTGAGGCACAACCTACCCTTCACAAAACCGTGCTGACTATCCCTAATCAAATTATCCCTTTCTAGGTGATTACAAATCCTATCTCTTATAATCCTTTCCAAAACTTTGCCCACCACAGAAGTAAGGCTCATCGGTCTATAATTACCAGGGTTGTCCCTACTCCCCTTCTTGAACAAGGGGACAACATTTGCTATCCTCCAGTCTTCTGGCTAGATAGTCAACACCTTTTCCCAAAGGTAGGGGAGTCTAAAACTAGAGGGCATAGGTTTAAGGTGAGGGGAGACATACAAAAGGATCCAGAGGGGCAATTTTTCACTTAGAGGGTGGTGAGTGTCTAGAACAAGCTGCCAGAGGCAGTAGTAGAGGCGGGTACAATTTTGTCTTTTAAAAAGCATTTAGACAGTTAGATGGGTAAAATGGATATAGAGGGATATAGGCCAAATGCGGGCAATTGTTTAGTGGTAAAAAATGGGCGGCATGGACAAGCTGGGTCGAAGGGCCTGTTTCCATGCTGTAAATGTCTATGACAAGGAGGAGAGAACCCCCAAAAACAAAGGCATCTGGCCTGAGTGTCTACAAGGGGTTGATTAAATGAATCTTTCTAAAGGCAGTGCCAGTACCAAAAACAAATTGTGAACTGCAATACAAATGTAACTTTATAGAAAAGAAACAACTTACAATTATTTATTTCATCTTTTAGAAGCATTGTAAAAGCATGAGATTTACTCAAGATCAAATAAAATTGAAATTATCTTCACAATGTAAAAACTGAGAGTTTTAATCATTGCATATGTTAAGTTTTTAAAACGAATCCGATTCTAGAATGTATATTACATGAAGAGGATGAAGTACTTCTCCTTAAAAAAAACATTTTTTGTTACTGAACAAACTTTGTGTTTAGCAGTTTAAAGCATTTTATCATCTGTAAAATATAATGTGGGTTTAGTGCTGGGAACAATACCCTTTCTGTACACACTGTAAAATACTTTTGACAAAGCTGCATGTGAAGCTAAAAAAAAGCCAAATGCCAAACTTCAGTTTAATTCAGAAACTAAACATTCAAGGATTATAAATAACTTACATTGTTACGTGGAGTTCAATTCTCTCAAAGAATTTAATATTTTATCAGGTGATTAATTATTCTCTCTCCTCCTGATGGTGGCAATACATCACTGGCAACCAATACAAAATAGGTTTCACAGGATGGCTGGAAGAACAGCTAAGTGCAACTGTCGCCCTAGTAATAATAGCTGGAAATGTCTCTGGACAACACATTACATTGCTGAGCTGCGTTTGCCCCTGGTGCCACCCAGTGAGGCACGCAGCCGAGGGTCCTTCGCTTTGTAATGCTCGTTGAAGTCTAGCCTGAAGTTAAGGAAACGAAGACTTTCGTCAGAACTTTTTGTCAAGAGTACCAAGAATTGCTGAACAATGTCCTAAGGAAAAGAAAGAAACATTAATTACTCATTAAATCTGTCAGTGTTGAGACAATGTAAACTTTTGGAAGCTACACATTCAAGCAAATATCTACTCAAAGTTGTATTTCCTCACTAAATTAAGTGAAGATGTAGAACCCTAAAGAAGTTCTGGGAAGATTAATTGCAGATGTAGGCTCCTCTGTGCTTTTTCAATGATATGCATCCTGTGGAAGCTCACAAAATATAGTGTAACTTAATAAACCTGGGGGTGATGTGTGCTAAGCATACACAAGAGAAAATTGTAGGTTAGAGTGGCAGTGCTTCAACTTTTAGGCTGCTAAACTGAAAATAAACCATTTGAAGAATACCTAAGATTGGAGGAAACCCTTACTCCACAGGATATCAGTTAGGGGGATCTCACTTGAGTGGCGACCCAGTTGAGGGCACCTAAGCCAATGATCTAGATAATTTGCCTAAAGAAGTATATTTTATAAATTTGACTTAAATAACAAATCTGTATATGAACCAATCAGATGCCAGGTATTGTGAATGGAGGACAAATTTAAGTAAGGTACAATTTTGCATAAATAGGTGTGCACCAGCTCAACAGGCGCTGGCAAGTTGCAGGTTTAACAAAAATCCATTAGTGAGTTAGAGTTCAAACTGGCAAATATTTCACCATGCAAGCCATCCCTCTTCAATTTATCTAACCCAGTTGCACAGTCTTACAGCAGTTAGTGGTCATCAGTTAATATCATAAATCTCGCACTAAGTTTCGACCGCATTATTCACTGTAGTCCATAGAACCATAGAAAATTACAGCTCAGAAACAGGCCTTTTGGCCCTTCTTGTCTGTGCCGAACCATTTTTTGCCTAGTCCCACTGACCTGCACTTGGACCATATCCCTCCACACCCCCTCATCCATGAACCCGTCCAAGTTTTTCTTAAATGTTAAAAGTGACCCCGCATTTACCACTTTATCCGGCAGCTCATTCCACACTCCCACCACTCTCTGCGTGAAGAAGCCCCCCCTAATATTCCCTTTAAACTTTTCTCCTTTCACCCTTAACCCATGCCCTCTGGTTTTTTTCTCCCCTAGCCTCAGCGGAAAAAGCCTGCTTGCATTCACTCGATCTATACCCATCAAAATCTTATACACCTCTATCAAATCTCCCCTCAATCTTCTACGCTCCAGGGAATAAAGTCCCAACCTATTCAATCTCTCTCTGTAACTCTGCTTCTCAAGTCCCGGCAACATCCTTGTGAACCTTCTCTGCACTCTTTCAACCTTATTTACATCCTTCCTGTAACTAGGTGACCAAAACTGTACACAATACTCCAAATTCGGCCTCACCAATGCCTTATATAACCTTACCATAACACTCCAACTTTTATACTTGATACTCCGATTTATAAAGGCCAATGTACCAAAGGCACTCTTTACGACCCTATCCACCTGTGACGTCACTTTTAGGGAATTCTGTACCTGTATTCCCAGATCCCTCTGGGCGGCACGGTAGCACACTGGTTAGCACTGCTGCTTCACAGCTCCAGGGTCCCGGGTTCGATTCCCGGCTTGGGTCACTGTCTGTGTGGAGTTTGCACATTCTCCTAGTGTCTGCGTGGGTTTCCTCCGGGTGCTCCGGTTTCCTCCCACAGTCCAAAGACGTGCGGGTTAGGTTGATTGGCTCAGTTGGAAATTGCCCCTTGGAGGCCGGGGATGCGTAGGTTGGAGGGATTAGTGGGTGGGATGTGTGGGGGTGGGGCCTGGGTGGGATTGTGGTCGGTGCAGACTCGATGGGCCGAATGGCCTCCTTCTGCACTGTAGGGATTCTATGATTCTTGTTCAACTGCACTCTTCAGAGTCCTACCATTTACCCGGTACGTTCTACTTTGGTTTGTCCTTCCAATGTGCAATATCTCACACTTGTCTGCGTTAAATTCCATTTGCCATTTTTCAGCCCATTTTTCTAGTTGGTCCAAATCCCTCTGCAAGCTTTGAAAACCTTCCTCACTGTCCACTACACCTCCAATCTTTGTATCATCAGCAAACTTGCTGATCCAATTTACCACATTATCATCCAGATCATTGATATAGATGACAAACAACAATGGACCCAACACCGATCCCTGCGGCACATGACTAGTCACAGGCCTCCACTCAGAGAAGCAATCCTCCACAACTACTCTCTGGCTTCTTCCATTGAGCCAGTGTCTAATCCAATTTACTACCTCCCCATGTATACCTAGCGACTGAACCTTCCTAACTAACCTCCCATGAGGGACCTTGCAGAAATCCAGGTAGACAACATCCACCGCCTTCCCTTCATCCACTTTCCTGGTAACCTCCTCGAAAAACTCTTAATAGATTGGTCAAACATGACCTACCACGCACAAAGCCATGTTGACTCTCCCTAATAAGTCCCTGTCTATCCAAATATTTGTAGATCCTATCCCTTATCACACCTTCCAAAAACTTGCCCACCACCGACGTCAAACTTACTGGCCGATAATTTCCCGGATTTCTTTTGGAACCTTTTTTAAACAACGGAACAACATGAGCCACCCTCCAATCATCCGGCACCTCCCCTGTGAATACTGACATTTTAAATATGTCTGCCAGGGCCCCTGCAAGTTCAACACTAGCTTCCCTCAAGGTCCGTGGGAATACCCTGTCCGGTCCTGGGGATTTATCCCCTCTGATTTGCCAATAAATTAGTCAATAAATTTTGCAACACAGATTTAATTACAAACCTGGTAGAAATGGGAGCACACACGTATCTGGGAACACATTTTTGGAATTAATTGTTGGAATTCGTGAATTCTTTTGTTTTCTGTCTCTTCTTCAGCTGATGTTGTCCCCCATTTACCCTAAATGAAGGAAAAAAAACCAATATTTTCCATGGCCATCACTAATCAGTCTGTGCATTGCAGATGTTATCAGGGTAACAAAATGGTATTGGAAATAAAGCTTTGGTGGCATCGTTTTATCATCAGCATAAATGCAGTGAGTTAGGATAAAGCCAAATCGCATGTGTCCTTCCTTGGCCCACATAAAGCTATCTGACAATCATTCCAATAATTATTCCTCTACAATTAGCAGGAAAGTTCCCTCCTCAGAGCAACTTCAGCATCTCCACCCTGGCCCCAGCCCTCAAATCATCTTCCAGTCCCCAAGCCTCCAACTTCACAGCATCTGCCAGTCTCCTGGCACCAGTCCCTGAAACGATGACATACTTTTCTTGGTCGTAGCAGCTCCTTTGAGCTGCAAGCTGTGTAAGATTCACTGACACCGCTAAGCTTTTAAAAGACACCAGGGAGTGTGATGGAAAGTGGCGGTAACGGAGGAAACTGAATTAAAAACAAGCTGTCATTTGTATGTTACCAATGTGATCTAAACTCCAGCCTCCAGATACACCCTAGCAACTTGCTTGCATCAAAGGGGTGGGGGGGACGACTAGTAGCCTCCTGATCATGCATTCAGTGACCCACAACGCACTGTCCAGTTCAGAAACATGTCCCTTGCCCTCCCCAATGACATTTCTCCTTCGCCTGCCTGGCCCCGGTGAGTTTGATCCCATTCACTTGGGTTCTGTTCCATGGCTGTTGCTCATGACTGCCTGCAACACCAACACCGGCTAATGCTCTCAAGAGCATTGCCAGGAATGAAGAGCGGCTGGCCCTTCGATTAACCAGCAACACTTGTTTGTGAAATCTCTGTCCTTAAAGGACCAGGAGTCTTGACAATTGTCAGAAGCACATAAAATTGAGTTGGGACTCCCAGAACTGGCTGAGGCGGGGTTGCCTCTAACTTTCTGCCACTTGGACAGGGTCACTGCCTTTGCCTAAAATCCAGGCACTGGATTCAAATTGTTCAGAGAGAGAGCCTAGATGCTCTTCTGACAGAACTGTGGATATTGGTTCTGGAGCCTAAGTCAGATCATTGTGCCTTCCAATTCTGTAAGCTATTATCTTATTAAACTAAACAAAGTATTGAAGTAACAGCCAACTCAGCACAGATCATAAATGAAACCCAAGACCTCCTGTCTTGGTGCATTGGGGTATCAAACCAAAGGGACTGCATTCAGAGAGATTCAAAGCATGACCGTTAATCCACACTAAATATTCTTCCTCAGAGAAATTATTCTCATGATTCCTCAGCAGGGGGAAATGGAAGGTTGCATCTCTGATACTGAGCAGCAAATACAACAGTGGGGCACGGACAGCAGCCACAGACTGGGACATTACAGCTCCAGCCTGGTGTGAAACGGGTACAGCAGACACACAGTACCACTGATCCTTGCTGCCATGTATGTATGTTACATCTCCCCAAAACAAGCAGTTGTGGACCTCAATGCTTTGACAGCAGATTTTACACACAGTACAATATGTTGGGGGAGGCAGACTTCTTTCTCTAACTTCTCCATTCTCAAAATCTTTGCAGTCCCATGTCAGGAATCCAACGCTCAAGCATTTACTGTGAATAAAGGGAAAATGTTTACAACCTTAGCCTTGCAAACAGCATTTGTTATCACTCACATCACAGAACCAGCAACAATTTTGCTCCAGTGTCCTTTCACCTTCCTGCTTCACTGGGATTTTTAACCAAGATTTTGGAAGGCTTGCAGTTTTCATGTCAAAATGCCTTCTGCATGAGGAATTGCTTTTTGTAAACTGCAATTATTGAAGAAATGCTTGAATTCATACAAAACCTTTGCAAATATAGCCAACCCAAAGCACTTGGCATAAAATGCACTTATTTCAAACTTGTTCAGTTAATTATGCAAGCAAATGTGACAGCCACCTTGTACACAGCAATATCCCACAGACTGTAATGAAATTTTGGCAGGGTTGGCATAAACTGCTACTGCTTATACAGCTTGTAAATGGATGTGAGAAACAAGAATCCTTGAATGACATTTTAATCGCCTGTAAATAAAATAGTCTGAGTGTATTACTGGCTGATCAAACCACTGATTAGATGTGGAAACTGGATGAAGAATTTAGATTGAATGAACACACCAGTCTTATATATACTGATCCCCAATCTGGCGTTAGTCGGTAGTACTCCTGCCTCTCGAGTCAGAAGAGAGTAAATTTAAGTCCCATTCCAAAGACTTGACTACTAAATCTAGACTGACACCCCTAGTGCAGTCCTGAGACAGCGTTCCACTGAGGAAGATGTTTTCCTGAGACATGAAATCTCTCTCCTGTCAGTTGATATTAAAGATCCCAGGACACTATTTGAAGAGAAGCAGGGGAGTTTTGCTCAGTGTTATGCCAATATCTAGCTCTCGGATCAACATCATTAAACACTAATTATTTGGTTATTATACTGCTGCTTATTGGAGGACCTTGCTGTATGCAAATTAACCACCATGTTTGCCAAGGTTACAATAGAAATGCATTAGAGGCTGTTAAGAGAAGGTTCACTCGATTGATTCAAGGGTGGAAGGTCTTGTCTTATGATGAGAGATTGAGCAGTTTAGGCCTATACTCGCTGAAATTTAAAAGAATGAGAGATTTATGAGGTATAAGATGCTAAAAGGTAATCAACAATCTGGTAGCACTCACTGCTCTCAGTACACCAGATAATCTGGTAGCACTGACTGCCTCATTGCACTCAGTGCCATTGATGGGCTGTGTGCTGAGAGTATTGAGGGAGTGAGTGTTACTCGACTGTCTGGTGTACTGGGAGCAGTGAAGGAGTGAGTGCCACCGCACTGTCTACTGAAAGCAGTGAGGAAGTTGGTGCTACTGGTTGGTCTGTGTACTAATTCCCTCACTGCTTTCAGTACACAGACAGTTCAATAGCAGATCTAATCGAGGTATATAAGATACTAAATGATATTAACAGGGTAGACATAGATTGGATGCTTCCCTTTGTTGAGTGTTCTAGAATGAGGCCCATAGTTTTAGGCTAAGGGGTGATAGATTTAAAACAGAAACAAGGAGGAATTACTTCACTCAAAGGGTCATGAATCTGTGGAATTTTCTACCCAGAGTGCAGTGGACACCGGAACACTCAACAAATTTGAGATAGATAGGTTTTAATTAGCAGAGGGATGAAGGCGTAATGTCCTCTATTTGGGGTTGTGGGTTTTACACGAAAGAAAAAAGACATGGTTTGCCCATGTAGATTCAAACTAACAACAAGGTTTATTGAATGAGCTGTTCTCTTCTCAGAGTACAAATTGAAAGTAAAGTAGCAGCCTGTGCAAACACCCTAATGACATCACCATCAAATCATGTGATCAGCTCTTAAAGCAACCTGCAACCCTTTCAAATATATAACAGAAGGGTTACCGGGAGAGGGCAGGAAAGTGGAGATGAGGTTGTGATAAGCTCAGCGGCGATTGTATTGAATGGCAGAGCAGGCTCGAGGGTTGAATTGCCTACTGCTGCTCCTATTTATTATGAAATGGTAAACCAGAAATAGTAACGGAAATCAGAAAATCAGTGAATGAGTCTGGGGGACAGAGGAAACAAAAGATAGAAAATAAAAAGTGTGGCAGTGCTCAAGGGTATATACTACAATGCAAAGAATATAGTAAATAAAGCTGATGGCTGAGGTCACAGGTAAAAATACAGCAATATGATATCATAGCTATTGCAGAAAAAGAGGATCAAGAATGGCAGCTCAACATTCCTAGCTGCAGGGTTTTCACGCAACATAGAGATAAAAAGGGAGTGGGTGGCAATTTTGGTTAGAGAAGCAATGTACAGGACCTTGGTGAGACCACATTTGGAATATTGTGTGCAGTTCTGGTCACCTCACTATAAGAAGGATGTGGAGATTGGGTTTGTACTCGTTGGAGTTTAGAAGGATGAGGGGGGATCTTATGGAGACTTATAAGATAATGCGGGGGCTGGATAGGGTGGAGGCGGAGAGATTCTTTCCACTTAGTAAGGAAGTTAAAACTAGAGGACACAGCCTCAAAATAAAGGGGGGTCGGTTTAAGACAGAGTTGAGGAGGAACTTCTTCTCCCAGAGGGTGGTGAATCTCTGGAATTCTCTGCCCACTGAGGTGGTGGAGGCTACCTCGCTGAATATGTTTAAAGCGCGGATGGATGGATTCCTGATCGGTAAGGGAATTAAGGGTTATGGGGATCAGGCGGGTAAGTGGTACTGATCCACGTCAGATCAGCCATGATCTTATTGAATGGCGGGGCAGGCTCGAGAGGCTAGATGGCCTACTCCTGCTCCTATTTCTTATGTTCTTATGTTCTTATAAGCGTGGAAAGAGTGCAGAGATTTACCAGGATGCTGCCTGGTTTGGAGGGTAGGTCTTATGAAGAAAGGTTGAGGGAGCTAGGGCTGTTCTCTCTGGAGTGGAGGAGGCCGAGGGGAGATTTAATAGAGGTTTATAAAATGATGAAGGGGATAGATAGAGTGAACGTTCAAAGACTATTTCCTCGGGTGGATGGAGCTATTACAAGGGGACATAACTATAGGGTTCGTGGTGGAAGATACAGGAAGGATATCAGAGGTAGGTTCTTTACGCAGAGAGTGGTTGGGGTGTGGAATGGACTGCCTGCAGTGATAGTGGAGTCAGACACTTTAGGAACATTTAAGCGGTTATTGGATAGGCACATGGAGCACACCAGGATGATAGGGAGTGGGATAGCTTGATCTTGGTTTCAGATAAAGCTTGGCACAACATCGTGGGCCGAAGGGCCTGTTCTGTGCTGTACTGTTCTATGTCTATGTTCTACAGCCGTGAGGATCATATATTAAAAGGATCATTAATTGAATGAAGCCATACGGATTGAGTTTAGGAACAAAAAAAGAGACAACCCTATTGGGAGTGTACTATAGACCTCTAAACAGTCAGAGTGAGATAGAAGAGCAAATATGTGGGCAAATCTGAGAAATGTAAAAACAGCAGTACAGTAATAGTCAGGGATTTTAAATACCCCAATAGTAATTGGGAAAGTTTTAGTGTAAAAAGAATAAAGGGAAGAGTTCTTGAGGTGAATTCAGGGAACCTTTTTGGCCAGTATGTAGCAAGTCCAACAAGAGTGTGTGCTTCTGGATTTAGTTTTAGGAAATGAAGCTGGGCAGGTGGAAGGAGTGACAGTGAGAGAATATATTGGTGGTAGTGATCATAATTCAGTTTGTTTTAACATAATTATGGAAAAGGAAAAAGATAAAAGTTAAAGTTCTAAATTGGGACGAGACAAATTTTACAAAGTCAAGGAGTGATTTAACAAAAGTGGACTGGAAACAGCAACTTGAAGGTAAATCTGTGTGTCATAGCAGTGGGAGGCATTCACAAGGGAGATCCGAGGAGTTCAGAGTAAACTTTTTCTCTCAAAGAAAAAGAGCGGAATGGCCAAATCTAGAACCCTTGGATGTCAAGGAACTTACAGGGTAAGGAAAGCTTATATCAGACACTGAGAACTCAATCCTACAGAAAACTCAGGTGTATTGAGAGAGGAGATGTGGAATCAAAAAGGAAATTAGGAAAGCAAAGAGAGGACATGAAAGACTGTTGCCAAATAAAACCAAGAAAAAATCTAACGATGTTTTGTCAATACATTAAGAGTAAGAGGATGAATAAGGAAAGAGTAGGGCCTATAAAAGATCAAAAAGGAACCTATACTTGGAGGGCATAGCATGTCGGCATGGTTCTTAACGAATACATTGTGCCTGAATTCACAAAAGAGGGGAACAATGCACAAATTGTAGTTAGGCAGGGCTGTGAAATATTGGAAGTGATAAACGTAGGGAGAGAGGATGTATCAGGGGGGGGTTAGTATCCTTGAAAGTGGATAAATCAAAAGGGCCAGATTAAATGTAACCTGGGTTGTTAAAAGAATGATGTGGAGATGCCGGCGTTGGACTAGGGTAAATACAGTAAGAAGTTTAACAACACCAGGTTAAAGTCCAACAGGTTTATTTGGTAGCAAAAGCCACACAAGCTTTCGGAGCTCCAAGCCCCTTCTTCAGGTGAGCGGGAATTCTGTTCACAAACAGGGCATATAAAGACACAGACTCAATTTACATGAATAATGGTTGGAATGCGAGTACTTACAGCTAATCAAGTCTTTAAGATACAAACAACGTGAGTGGAGAGAGCATCAAGACAGGCTAAAAAGATGTGTATTGTCTCCAGACAGGACAGCCAGTGAAACTCTGCAGGTCCAGGCAGGCTGTGGGGATTACAAATAGTGTGACATGAACCCAATATCCCGGTTGAGGCCGTCCTCATGTGTGCGGAACTTGGCTATATCTGCTCAGCAACTCTGCGCCGTCGTGTGTCGTGAAGGCCGCCTTGGAGAACGCTTACCCGAATATCAGAGGCCAAATGCCCGTGACCGCTGAAGTGCTCCCCAACAGGAAGAGAACAGTCTTGCCTGGTGATTGTCGAGTGGTGTTCATTCATCCGTTGTCGCAGTGTCTGCATGGTTTCCCCAATGTACCATGCCTCGGGACATCCTTTCCTGCAGCGTATCAGGTAGACAACGTTGGCCGAGTTGCAAGAGTATGTACCGTGTACCTGGTAGATGGTGTTCTCACGTTGTGAGATATGGCATAATGTTGCTTCTACATGAAGCTGAATTGTAGAACCATAAGCAGGCTTTAAAGCAGGTTATAGTGTGCAAACATCAGTCTTAACACAGAAACCACCGAAGATACACAACATGGGACCGAAACAAGAAAGAACAAAGAAAGTGGCTTATCTGAACATAGCAGCAGTTAAGAAACTACCACATAGGCAAGAAATAGGAGACATAATCACATAACGTTGACAAAAGAAACATAATCACATAACGTTGACAAAGGAAACATAATCACATAACGTAATCAATAGCAGGGGGGGGGAGGTACCGGGGGCTTTTGAGAAACTGTATAAAATACATGCTGTAATTATGTTAAAGTGTGCCTGCTCAGCGACACCCTTTCTTGCAAGATCGATTAAAAGACGCTTCTTCAGAAGTTGACTCGTGTAAAATTATTAAAGAGTGAGCTTCGTTTCTCACAATTGGGGGCTCGTCCGGGATCGTGTCATCACCGACAGAGTGATCGCCACCGACAGCCGGGAAGACGCGTCCCGTTTATTTAAACGGTCTCATGCTCTCATCGGCGAGCTCTCTTTCGGTAGACTGATAGGAATCCTAGGGGAGTCATTCTGAACGAGTTAGCCGGGACCTTAGGGTAGGCATAAAGAACGGTCAGGCAACTCCGTGCACGGATCAAGGTAAGAAAACAGACTTTTAAGTATTACCTTGATGACCAGTGTGATATATATCTAGAAATCTCGTAAGATGACGGATTGATGATATAATCACTTTGTTGCAATTGTTTAACTGAATATTGATGTTGAACTAGACACTTTACTTAAAATTAAGCGAAAGTTGAGAAAAATTACAATGGGAGGTAAAAGTTCCAAAAACAAGGGAAACCCCAAGCGAAAAGTCCCAAGGGACATCCCTCCAGAAAGTCCTTTGGGTCGGATGTTAGCAAATTGGGAATTTGAAAGTAAGACAAAAGACAAAGATAAAAAGAAAATGATAAAATATTGTTGTTTTACATGGACGAAAGAACCAATCAAAAGTCCATCCATTTTCTGGCCAAAAGATGGATCGGATGAAGATTGGGTCTGCCAAATATTAAATATCTATGTGAACGATAAGAAACCGTTTAATCCAGAAGAACATACTTATGCAATGTGTTGGCAGGGAGAAAGTAAACTTTATCCCCTCAAATTAAATGATAGTCCAACAACGCTACCGTATAAGGGAACACTAGATAAATCCTGGGACCCTCTAGAACATCTTCCACCGCCCTATGGGGGACCACAGGTCTCTCTCGCAATAGCTCCACCACCCCAACAACCCCCTCTGACTGGCACAACTGAGGCCGGTCTGACACAGGCACTCGGAGGTGGAACATCTATTTATCCTGGGTTACCAGACTCCAACCCGGGAACTCGAAATTCTCAGAGATTGGCACTTAAGAAGTCATTAAAACAACAACAACAAAAGAACAAGTCTGATTCTGAAACTGACTCAGACGGGAACCCACAGGAAATGTTGCCCCTTAGAGAGGTCCCAATATCAGAGAGGTCTGGATAGGGTAGACTCTCAGAGGCTATTTCCAAAGGCTGAAATGGTTGCTACGAGAGGACACAGGTTTAAGGTGCTGGGGGGTAGGTACAGAGGAGATGTCAGGGGTAAGTTTTTCACTCAGAGGGTGGTGGGTGAGTGGAATCGGCTGACGTCGGTGGTGGTGGAGGCAAACTCGTTGGGGTCTTTTAAGAGACTTCTGGATGAGTACATGGGATTTAATGGGATTGAGGGCTATAGATAGGCCTAGAGGTGGGGATGTGATCGGCGCAACCTGTGGGCCGAAGGGCCTGTTTGTGCTGAAGGGCCTGTTTGTGCTGTGGCTTTCTATGTTCTATGTTCAATAGGGGTTGGTCAAATCGGATTTGTCTCGGCTCCCCTTACATCGACTGAAGTGAGGACCTTTAAGAAAGAAATGAAAGCTCTTGTTGAGGATCCTAATGGCTTGGCTGACCAGGTCGATCAATTTTTGGGTCCCAATTTATAAACCTGGCTGGAACTACAGTCGATTTTAAACATTTTATTTAGTAACAAAGAACGCGGCATGATTAGAAGGGCAGGAATGGCCGAGTGGGAAAGAGAACATGCGGGGTCAACAGGGGGACGTTAAGTACCCCCTCCAAGACCCTAACTGGGACAATGGTGACTTAAATCATAGATGCAATATGGAAGACATGCGGAATTTAATAATTAGAGGAATCAATGAATGTGTTCCCAAGTCCCAAAACTTTAATAAAGCATTTGAGATAAGACAGGACAAAGACGAAACGCCGACAGCGTTTCTCGAGAGATTAAGGGAATCCATGAGAAAATATTCAGGATTGAATCCAGACGAACAAATAGCCCAGGGATTATTAAAGATACACTTTGTCACAAAGTCATGGCCAGACATATTAAAGAAATTACAGAAGATTGAGGGATGGGGTGAAAAACCATTGGATGAATTACTAAAAGAGGCGCAGAAGGTAAACGTAAATCGGGAGAATACTAGAGAAAAACAAAAGGCCAAAATGATGATTCAGACCGTTGATACCATAGTCAAAAAGAGAACTGAGGACTGGCAACCGTCTAGTTCAGGAAACAGAGGAAGGGGATACTTCGGAAGGGGGAGAGGGAGTCTCCGGAGAATCAGGGGAGGACGAGGAAGAGGTTAGGGTCCATATCGAGAAAATACTCCACAGGCAGGACGTTACCATTGCGGACGAATTGGCCATTTCAAACGTGAATGTCCAGAATTACGCCGAGAAAGGAGGGGAATTGAACAGATGAATTTTGATGACGAATAGGGAGGTCAGGGCTCCAAGAAATTAGGTGTCACCGGGAACCCTTGATAACTTTAAAGGTGGGTCCGCTGGGGGAGGAGGCTGTATTTTTGGTCGATACTGGAGCAACTAGATCCTCTCTGAATTTTAGGCCCAAAAACACAAAATTCCAAGAAAAGTCATTAATAGTTTCAGGAGTAAAAGGGGAAGGATTTAAAGTCCCCATTTTCGAGGAAATGAAGATAACGTGTGATGACGACACAGTTCGGTCTGAACTACTATATATCCCCGAAATAGGTAGTAATTTGATGGGTCGGGATCTAAGCATTAAATGTGGGCTTAGGATACAGGTAAAAGAGAATCAGTTGACCGTATCGATGGCAGTATTAATGGACGAACAAGAACAACAAATAGACCCCAGAGTGTGGGTCTCTGAAGGAAATAGAGGGGGGCTAAAAGTGCAGCCACTAAAAATAGAGTTGAAAAATAAGGATGAGACAGTGAGAATTAAACAATACCCTATATCATTGGAGGGCAGGAAGGGACTGAGGAAAGTGATTACAGGATTGGTGGACGATGGTCTCATCGAACCCTGCATGTCACAATTTAACACACTTATCCTCCCAGTTAGAAAGACCGATGGAAGCTTTCGCCTTGTCCAGAATTTACGAGCTCTGAACAAAATGGTGAAAGTGAGACACCCCGTAGTGCCCAATCCCTACACCCTCTTGAGTAAAATTCCACCCAAGGATACTTGGTTTAGCGTAGTAGATTTGAAAGATGTCTTTTGGGCATGTCCACTAGCGAAGGAAAGCAGGGACTTGTTCGCTTTTGAATGGGAGGACCCCCTTACCAGAAGAAAACAACAGTACAGATGGACAGTACTTTCCCAGGGTTTTACAGAATCTCCCAATTTATTTGGACAAGTGTTAGAACAAGTATTATCTGACTTATACCATTCCCCGGGGACCACCACTATACAATATGTAGACGACTTGCTGGTCTCAGGACTCACCAAAAGAGAGGTTGAAGAGGAAACCAACAATCTCCTGAACTTCCTAGCCGAAAGGGGACTCAGAGTATCAAAAAGCAAATTGCAATATGTTGAGAAGGAAGTGAGGTATCTGGGTCATCTAATAAGTCAAGGTAAACGCCGTATTAACCCAGAACGGATACAGGGAATAGTAGAATTAGGGTTACCCAAGACCAAGAGAGAGCTTCGGAAGTTCTTGGGTTTGGTTGGGTATTGTAGACTCTGGATGAATGACTATGCCCCCCTCACAAAGGGACTATATCTGAAATTATTAGAGGAGGAACCCAACCTTTTGCAATGGACAGACGAAGAAAAAGATCTAATAGAAAAACTAAAAGAGACCCTGATACGAGCCCCAGTACTGGCACTACCCTGCTTGACCAAACCATTCCACTTATTTGTCACAGTTAAGAAGGGAACCGCCCTAGGAGTATTGACACAGGAGGAAGGGGCAAAAAGAAAGCCCATAGCATTCCTGTCCAAAGTCCTGGACCCTGTTAGCAGAGGCTGGCCAGAATGTGTCCAGGCGGTGGCGGCAACCACCCTCTTGGTAGAGGAAAGTAGGAAATTAACCTTTGGGGGGAAATTGGTAGTAAGTACCCCCCATCACGTGCGAACTATCCTCAACCAAAGGGCAGGGAGATGGTTAACCGACTCGAGAATCCTGAAATACGAGGCCATCCTATTAGAACGGGACGACCTGACTATTGAAGTAGACTCCCGCTTAAATCCTGCCAATTTCTTGTGGAAAAATGGTGAGGAAGAGGCAGAAGAAGATCTGAGTCACCATTGTCTAGATATAATAGACTATCAAACCAAAGTAAGAGAGGATCTAGGTGACCTGCCCTTGCATACGGGACAGAGGATTTTTATAGATGGATCCTCCCGAGTAATACAGGGAAAAAGACATAATGGGTATGCGGTAGTGGACGGTCAGAACACCTCAACAATAGAAAGGGGGAGACTCCCCAATTCCTGGTCCGCCCAAACCTGCGAATTGTACGCTCTAAATCAGGCTCTAAAGATTCTACAGGGGACCGATGGGACCGTGTACACGGACTCAAAATACGCTTTTGGAGTAGTACATACATTTGGAAAAATTTGGCAAGAGAGGGGATTAATAAACAGTAGGGGAAAAGAATTGGTCCACGAGGAATTGGTAAAGGAAGTCCTTGAGAACCTACTGCTGCCTCGAGAGATTGCAGTAGTCCATGTTAAGGGACATCAGAAAGGGGGGAAACTGGAAGAACGAGGAAATAATTTGGCGGATGAACAAGCTAAAAAGGCGGCAGTTGAGGAGGAGATCATTAGGATGCAAATACTGACACCCACGGTGATGGACACTACTGTCCCACCAGTGTTCACTACTGAGGAAATGACGGAACTCCAGGGGTTAGGGGTGGAGCCAGACAAACATGGGAGATGGAGGTTACCGGATGGACGAGAGATGGTCAGCAGACCTATAATGAGACAAATATTGACACACTTACACCAGGGAGGACATTGGGGTACCCAAGCTATGTGTGATTTGGTTCTCAGGAAATACGGGTGTAAGGGAATATACACAATTGCCAAACAGGTGTGTGAGGGTTGCCTCACGTGCAAAAAGATTAACAAACAAGGACTGAGGAAGAGGAATCTAGGGGGGGAGAATTCCTGCCCTAAGACCCTTCCAGAGTATACAAGTTGATTATACTGAACTTCCCCAAGTGGGGAGGTTGAAGTATATTCTAGTGTTAGTCGATCACTTGACGGGGTGGGTGGAAGCCTACCCCACGGTCGCTGCGACCTCGAGCCAGGTGTCCAAAGAAATTCTTGAAAACATAATCCCCAGATACGGGATTGTGGAACACATAGATTCTGATCAGGGGTCGCACTTTACCTCCAAGGTATTACAGGAAATAATGAGGGTGTTGGAAATCCAGTGGGACTTCCATACCCCGTGGCACCCTCCCTCCTCAGGAAAGGTAGAAAGAATGAATCAAACATTGAAGAAACACATCTCCAAACTGGTATTAGAAACCAGACTACCCTGGACTAAATGTCTCCCGATCGCTTTATTGCGCATCCGAACGAGTCCCAGGAAAGATCTAGGATTGTCCCCGTATGAAATGTTATTTGGATTACCGTACCTGGGAACGGTGGGAGAACTTCCTATGGTAGAACTTAAGGATTTGTATGTAAAGAAATATATTCTGGCGCTGTCCTCCTCCTTGTCGTTCCTCAGGAAACAAGGGCTGTTAGCACAAACTCCGCCGCTCGAGTTCCCAGCTCATCAGATCAAACCTGGAGACTGGGTATTGGTAAAATCGTGGAAAGAGGCCAAATTGCAACCGGATTGGGACGGACCATACCAGGCCCTTCTGACTACAGAGACCGCTATAAGAACGGCGGAAAAGGGCTGGACTCATTACACAAGAATCAAGGGACCTGTGGAAACATCGGCCAGAAGGGGGACCTGGACAGCCGAGCCAACAAAGGAACCCTTGAAGTTGAAACTAAAATGACTCTGAACTATGTGTTTGACTGTACAGTTGCGACACTGGCACGGGAGCGCGGGTAGTGGTAACCACTGAAAGGATTCGTCTCCTACCCACACAGGGGGAGGGTAAAAACTGATATGTGTCACCCCATGTTTTGCACAATATTGTTGGCCATTTCCATTCCCTTTTCCCTAGGGATGCACACTCCCGTGTGGCGAGGAAAGGAACCCGACTATGGGGGACCCACAAAGTTTGTAGTGACTATTCTCGAAAGTGTGCGCCCACAAGTGATTGAGTTAGATGTTTGTGACCTAGTGGACTGTGGGGATCTGGAAACAGAGCAACAATATAGTGGGTTAAATAAATATATGTGTGAGGATAGATACTGTCCCTACTGGAATGATGTATTGTGGACCACTGAAGCAAGGGGTTGGACAGCTAGCACACGTCAGCGTATAAAAGACCAAATTTCCATTTTTCAAGGCCCCTTCAGACCAAATTATCAGGATAAAAATTGTAACCCAGTATATATAACAGTAAAACGAACTAAATGGTGGCAGGAAGTAAACGGGAAAACATATGAATTAAAAATGGACGGTAGGATCTTCGGAATGGGAATAAGTATGAATGGCAAGGATCCCTTAGGCTGTTGCTTCCAGGTTAGAGTGGAACAAAATAAGAGGGTACCAGAGGAGACAGATCAGAATACTCAAACGCCACAGATACAACCATTCACACCTCCTAATGACCCGAAGGTGGTTAGGGTAATAGAAATTGAAGATTTAAGACAAACTTTTGAAGTAGAAACAGGATATGGAGATACAAATGCCTGGGTAGAATGGGTAAAGTACACTGTAAAAAGTTTGAACAAAAGCAATTGCTATGCTTCTGCCTCCGGCAGACCGATAACCCAAGTGGTGCCCTTTCCGCTCGGGTGGGAACGAGACCGACGGGGCATGGAGTGCATGATTGCCCTATATCAGGATAAGACGGCTTGGAACAATGACAGCTGCACGTCATTGTCCCTGGTGTTCCCTCCCCTCAAGGCAAAGGATTTGAAGATACCTCCTGCATTCACCGCCACTGTTGGGAACCACACCTCGTGTGTACACCGACAGGGTAAGGGCCTAGCCAAGAGCCTGGGAAAATTGGAAACATGTACCGAGGTTGAGAATGTAATCGAGATGAATGGGGAGGGAAACTACTCTTCACTGAGTGTTCCCAGAGCGGATTTGTGGTGGTATTGTGGAGGGAAAACCCTAAGGGCGATCCTGCCCCCAAAATGGAAGGGGACTTGCGCAATTGTTCAATTGGCTATCCCATTTACCCTGGCATTTGAGAAAGAGAGGGTGGTGAAAAGAGGAAGAAGCAAACGATCAGTCATAGAGACCTCCTTTGATGACCGTATATACTTAGACTCTATAGGAGTACCGAGGGGGGTGCCAGATGAATTTAAGGCCCGCAATCAGATCGGGGCCGGTTTTGAATCAACCCCCTTTTGGTGGGCTACCATTAACAAGAATGTGGACTGGATAAATTATATCTACTACAACCAACAGAGATTTGTAAACTATACCAGGATGCAGTGAGAGGAATAGCCGAGCAATTGGATGCCACCAGTAGAATGTCTTGGGAAAACAGACTAGCACTCGACATGATTTTGGCAGAAAAAGGAGGTGTGTGTGTGATGTTGGGAGGAAGGTGTTGTACCTTCATCCCAAACAATACGGCACCTGACGGGTCCATCACTCGGGCCCTGCAAGGATTAAGGACCTTAGCGGAAGAACTGGCGGAAAATGCTGGAGTAGATACATCCCTAACAGGATGGCTGGACTCCTGGTTTGGAAAATGGAAGGGAATGATTATATCAATTTTCACCTCCCTAATAACGGTGTTCGGCATATTGGTGGCATATTGGTGGCAGTGGACGTGGTATATATGGATTTTAGTAAGGCGTTTGATAAGGTTCACCATGGTAGGCTTCTGCAGAAAATGCAGATGTATGGGATTGGGGGTGATCTAGGAAATTGGATCAGGAATTGGCTAGCGGATAGGAAACAGAGGGTGGTGGTTGATAGTAAATATTCATCATGGAGTGCGGTTACAAGTGGTGTACCTCAGGGATCTGTTTTGGGGCCACTGCTGTTTGTAATATTTATTAATGATCTGGATGAGGGTATAGTTGGGTGGATTAGCAAATTTGCTGATGACACCAAAGTCGGTGGTGTGGTAGACAGTGAGGAAGGGTGTCGTAGTTTGCAGGAAGACTTAGACAGGTTGCAAAGTTGGGCCGAGAGGTGGCGGATGGAGTTTAATGCGGAGAAGTGTGAGGTAATTCACTTTGGTAGGAATAACAGATGTGTTGAGTATAGGGCTAACGGGAGGACTTTGAATAGTGTGGAGGAGCAGAGGGATCTAGGTGTATGTGTGCATAGATCCCTGAAAGTTGGGAATCAAGTAGATAAGGTTGTTAAGAAGGCATATGGTGTCTTGGCGTTTATTGGTAGGGGGATTGAATTTAGGAGTCGTAGCGTTATGTTGCAACTGTACACAACTCTGGTGCGGCCGCACTTGGAGTACTGTGTGCAGTTCTGGTCCCCACATTACAGGAAGGATGTGGAGGCTTTGGAGAGGGTGCAGAGGAGGTTTACCAGGATGTTGCCTGGTATGGAGGGGAGATCCTATGAGGAGAGGCTGAGGGATTTGGGATTGTTTTCGCTGGAAAGGCGGCGGCTAAGAGGGGATCTTATTGAAACATATAAGATGATTAGAGGTTTAGATAGGGTGGATAGTGATAGCCTTTTTCCTCTGATGGAGAAATCCAGCACGAGGGGGCATGGCTTTAAATTGAGGGGGGGTAGTTATAGAACCGATGTCAGGGGTAGGTTCTTTACCCAGAGGGTGGTGAGGGATTGGAATGCCCTGCCAGCATCAGTAGTAAATGCGCCTAGTTTGGGGGCGTTTAAGAGATCCGTAGATAGGTTCATGGACGAAAAGAAATTGGTTTAGGTTGGAGGGTCACAGTTTTTTTTTTTAACTGGTCGGTGCAACATCGTGGGCCGAAGGGCCTGTTCTGCGCTGTAATGTTCTATGTTCTATGTTCTAATTGGGTGTTGTATCATTCCATGTGTAAGAGGATTGACCCAACGATTAATTGAAACGGCCTTGACAAGACAGATATCAATGGAAAAGAAAAAAGGAAACAGCGAGGATGTGTATTTACTAGATGAGGGAGAGATGGATAATATGGATGGAGAGACGGATGTTGAAAAGGAAGCTGAAATAATGCTTAAAGGATTCGAGGACACACAATAAACCTTCTGGTAGAATGTAGAAGACAACAATAGTGAAAAGAAGAAAAGGGGGAATTGTGAGATATGGCATAATGTTGCTTCTACATGAAGCTGAATTGTAGAACCATAAGCAGGCTTTAAAGCAGGTTATAGTGTGCAAACATCAGTCTTAACACAGAAACCACCGAAGATACACAACATGGGACCGAAACAAGAAAGAACAAAGAAAGTGGCTTATCTGAACATAGCAGCAGTTAAGAAACTACCACATAGGCAAGAAATAGGAGACATAATCACATAACGTTGACAAAGGAAACATAATCACATAACATAATCAAGAGCAGGGGCAGGGGGGGGGGGGGGGGGGGGGAGAGGTACCGGGGGCTTTGGAGAAACTGTATAAAATACATGCTGTAATTATGTTAAAGTGTGCCTGCTCAGCGACACCCTTTCTTGCAAGATCGACTAAAAGACGCTTCTTCAGAATTTGACTCGTGTAAAATTATTAAAGAGTGAGCTTCGTTTCTCACAACGCGAGATGATGGCATCTGTGTCGATGATCTGGCACGTCTTGCAGAGGTTGCTGTGGCAGGGTTGTGTGGTGTCGTGGTCACTATTCTCCTGAAGGCTGGGTAGTTTGCTGCGGACAATGGTCTGTTTGAGGTTGTGCGGTTGTTTGAAGGCAAGAAGTGGGGGTGTGGGGATGGCCTTGGTGAGATGTTCGTCTTCATCAATGACATGTTGAAGGCTCCGGAGAAGATGCCGTAGCTTCTCCGCTCCGCATTATTCATGTAAATTGAGCCTGTGTCTTTATATGCCCTGTTTGTGAACAGAATTCCCACTCACCTGAAGAAGGGGCTTGGAGCTCCGAAAGCTTGTGTGGCTTTTGCTACCAAATAAACCTGTTGGACTTTAACCTGGTGTTGTTAAACTTCTTACGTTGTTAAAAGAAGCCAGGAAAGAAACTGTGGAGGATCTGACTATCATTTTCCAATCTTCATTGGACACAGACGAGCTGCTGGAGGATTGGAGGTCTGTACCCATTGTTTAAAAAGTTAGACCGAATAATTACAGGTCAGTCAGCCTGATCTCGGTAGTGAGCAAATCTTTTTGGAATCGATTCTGAGGATAAATGTCACTGCGGAAGGACTAGTCAAGGACAGACAGCATGGATTTCTTAAGGGAAGGTTGTATCTGACAAACTTGATTCATTTTTTTGAGGAAATAACAAGGAGGATTGATGAGAGTAATGCTGTTGATGTGGATTTTAGCAACGCTTTTGACAAGGCCCCACATGGCAGACAGGTTAAAAAAGATAAAAGTCCTAGTCTAGATGTGTACCTGCAGGGCTATGGACCAAATACCAGAAAGTGGGATTAGGCTGGGTTACTTGTTTATCAGCTAGCACAGACATGATGGGCCAAATGGCCTCTTTCTGTATCATAAACCTGTGATGATTTCATAGTGACTACACTTCAAAATATTTCAGTAACTGTCAAGTATTTTGTATATCTGAAGATGAAAGTTGCTGTATGAATTTAAACAATCCAACCCTTATTTATAGATCCTGCTATATCTTGAAAAGCAGCTGTGTATCCTTGCTTATTGTACAGCCAGCTGTTTGTAGTCCCTGGTTCTATGAAACACAAAAAGCTCTTAACAAAGTACCCATCATACCTCTGCCTGCCGCGCCTTCTTGATCTCTGCATAACGCAGCCGGTGATGTAGCTCCTCCAGAGCCGAGCGGTACATGGAATCCTGAGCACTCTGAAACTCTAGGATTCGATCAAACAGAGCTCGAAGTTGCGTTAGCAGTTCCTTGAAAGAACACAAATAGGCAACTATTAACAGGGCAATTAGGGATGGCCAATAAATGCTGGCCTAGCCAGCGACACCCACAACCTATAGGCTGAATTACCTACTCCTGCTCCCAATTCCTATGTTCCTGTAAATTAATTTTAAAAAGACCCTTGCCAATCAGAATAGTGCAGCTCTGTACAAGACCTCCACACTGCAGCATGAGACTCAGCACAAAAGGACAGTGCTTTCACTTTCTCCCCATCACCCACAGGATGATCAGGTGATTCACAGGGTAGTCTCCTGACTCAGCGACCTTTGCCCTTGGAGTTCATGAATTGTGAACTTGAGTGCAAATTGTTTAACAGATTTGTATTTGTGAGCAGCATGATATGATCAGCATTCAGGAGTTCACACCTCAGCAGTAATTGTATCTGACACTTGTTCCATGTAACAAGCTTGCCCGATTTAAATTTGTACATTTCTTCCATAATCCTTAGATTAGAATGAGTTTATGCAGCAGTCTGATACAATTGAAGTGTTTGCTAGGGCTTTGCAGAGGACAGTTAATAATCAACACATTGCTGTAGTTCTGGAGTCACAAGTGGGCCAGACAGGGTAAGCAGAGCATTAGTGAATCAGATGGGATTTGACAGTAATCCAGCATTTCATTCCAAAATTATTAATAAATTGAATTTAAATTCACCCAGTTGCCATGATGGTATTTGAACTCAAGTCGCAAAAGCATTAGTCCATGTCTCTGGATTACTAGTTCAATAACATTGCCACTGTGCTACCTTTTCCACACTGCTGCAGCTCGCTAAGGTTCCTTAGACAACATCTTTCAAACATGCAACCTCTACCACCGAGAAAACATCATTTGAAAAATAATAATTTACGGGATGTGGGCATCGCTGGCTAGGCCAGTATTTATTGCCCATCCCTAGTCACCCTTGAGAAGGTGATGGTGAGATGCCTTCTTGAACCGCTGCAGTCTTGAAGTGTAGTGCTATTAGGGGGGGTGGGGGGAGGGGAGTTCCAGGATTTTGACCCAGCAACAGTGATGGAACGGCAATATATTTCCAAGTCGGGATGATGAATGACTTGGAGGGAAACTCCAGATGGCGGTGTTCCCAGATATCTGCTGCCCTTGTTCTTTTAGCTGGCAGTGGACATGGGCTTGGAAGGTGCTGTCTAAGGAACCTTGGTGAGTTCCTGCATTGCATCTTGTAGATGGTACACACTGCTGCCACTGCTCTTCAGTGTTGGATGGATTGAGTGTTTGTGGAAGGGATAGCAACCAAGCAGGCTGCTTTGTCCTGGATAGCATCAAGCTTCTCGAATATTGTTGGAGCTGCATTCATCCAGGCAAGGGGAGGTTATTCCATTACACTCCTGACTTGTGTCTTGTTGTTGGTGGATTGACTCCCCACAGTCTGGCGGTGGGTTACTCACTACAGTATTCCTAGTCTTTGACCTGCTTTTGTAGCCAAAGTATTTATATGGCTAGTCCAATTCAGTTTCTGGTCAATGGTAACCCCCAGGATATGGATAGTGGGGGACTTAGCAATGGTGATACCAATGAAAGTCAAGGGGCAGAAATGTCATTGTGTGGCACAAATGTAATTGCCACTTGTCAGCCCAAGCAGGGATCATTAATACCAGCATGTTAGGCTGGGTACTATTTAACGGTCAAGGAGTGTTGAAGCTAGTAATTGTAGGTTAATTAGTTAAGCACATTACTGGATGTATATAAGGTGAAACAGTGACCTCCCCACCCCAAACAACATTTTGATTTAGTTTTGATAAGTTTCCTTTAAGACTTTTGTCCTTTAGTTATAGTGCATCTTTAAGGGACTTTACCCTTAATTTGGTTAATTTGACCTTTATTTAATTGCTCTGCTCAAAAGACTATAAAGGAGTACAAGTGTAATGGGGGTTGGAGTTCTATATCATTGGGAATAAAGTTATTTCTGGGAGAAGTCAAAAGTTGGTTTCTTTATTACCAACTAGCCATTGGAATTTAACACAGCAAGCTTCCCCCAACAGCCATACATCACCCCGTGTTGTAACAACATTGCAGTTCCTTCAGTGTCACTGAGTCAAAATCCTAGAACTCCTTCCATAACAGCATTGTGGATGTACCTGCATCAGTTGGCCTTACCAGCTACGCCAAATCCCACAAATGAATCGATCAAAAACAATAGACCTTGGTGCCAGGGTCAGGGACGTCACTGAACAATTGCAGGGCATTTTGAAGGTTGAGGGCAAACAGATATAGGTAGAAAAAGGGATGAGGTCCCGCAAGCAGAATTTAGTGAGCTAGGAAGTAGATTAAAAAACAGGACCCAGAAGGTAGTAATCTCTGGATTACTTCTGGTGACATATACTAGTGAGTATAGAAATAGGTTAGTTCAGATGAATGTGGAGAGATGGTGCAGGAGGGGGGGATTTAATGCAAGAAGTCTGATGAACAAGGCAGATGAGTTGAGTGCACAAATTAAAATCACGGTTATGATGTCATTGGCCGGCGCAGACGTGATGGGCCTTTTCTGTGCTGCAGAATTCTATGACCTTGAAGTCTCATTACTATAAAAACAAGCCCAACTTCCTGAACATAGAACATAGAAAGCCACAGCACAAACAGGCCCTTCGGCCCACAGGTTGCGCCGATCACATCCCCACCTCTAGGCCTATCTATAGCCCTCAATCCCATTAAATCCCATGTACTCATCCAGAAGTCTCTTAAAAGACCCCAACGAGTTTGCCTCCACCACCACCGACGTCAGCCGATTCCACTCACCCACCACCCTCTGAGTGAAAAACTTACCCCTGACATCCCCCCTGTACCTACCCCCCAGCACCTTAAACCTGTGTCCTCTCGTAGCAACCATTTCAGCCCTTGGAAATAGCCTCTGAGAGTCTACCCTATCCAGACCTCTCAACATCTTGTAAACCTCTATCAGGTCACCTCTCATCCTTCGTCTCTCCAGGGAGAAGAGACCAAGCTCCCTCAACCTATCCTCATAAGGCATGCCCCCCAATCCCGGCAACATCCTTGTAAATCTCCTCTGCACCCTTTCAATGGCTTCAACATCTTTCCTGTAATGAGGTGACCAGAACTGCGCGCAGTACTCCAAGTGGGGTCTAACCAGGGTCCTATAAAGCTGCAGCATTATCTCCCGACTCCTAAACTCAATCCCTCGATTAATGAAGGCCAGTACGCCGTACGCCTTCTTGACCGCATCCTCCACCTGCGAGGCCGATTTAAGAGTCCTATGGACCCGGACCCCAAGGTCCTTCTGATCCTCTACACTGCTAAGAATGGTACCCTTCATATTATACTGCTGCTTCATCCCATTGGATCTGCCAAAATGGATCACCACACACTTATCCGGGTTGAAGAACCTTCACTCTTTAGAGACTGGTATACTTACTTAAATCAACCAGGGTCAATCTCAAACCACTTACTTCAGAGTTACTATCCAGCAAACACTGAGAGATTATTGTGTTGAGAAAAGTTTCATGAGCAGCAGTGATGTGATCAAGATCCTGGGCTTGCTGCATCTTATTCCAAAGCTCATCCCAGGAACATTCCAATACCTGCAAAAGACAGAACTTACCTCAATTATCCTGGAAATACATCCCCACTACCTCAAGTTCCCAACTTAGAAAGGGTGGCTGACTTCTCATCTCTATGCACTGCCTCTTTGCAAAACTGGGATCAAGTTTCCTTACAACCTGGGCCCCTGTTGACAGTTCCGCACTACCATGCATTCTGCTGTAAGTCCTCCAATCCCAAACTGCTATTAGTCCTATTAGTTATGTGCAGCATGGTGGCACAGTGGTTAGCACTGCTGCCTCACAGCCCCAGGGATCCGGGTTCAGTTCCCGGCTTGGGTCACTATTTGTGCGGAGTCTGCACGTTCTCCCCATGTCTGCAGGGGTTTCCACCGGATACTCCGATTTCCTCCCACAGTCCGGAAGACATGCTGGTTAGGTGCATTGGTAATGCTAAATTCTCCCTCAGTGTACTCGAACAGGCATCAGAATATGGCGACTGGGGGACTTTCACAGTAACTTCATTGTAATGTTAAGGTAAGCCTACTTGTGACTAATAAATATACTTAAAACTTAAAAACTTAGTTCCACTTTGTACTGTTTTCAGCCTCATGACAGTGACCAAAGCTGGATCAAGGTGGATTTTCCTCAAACATTTGCTGTTGTTTTGTTGAATGTTCTCTGGCCTTTTTCCTGCTGCTGTAACGTATAGCAATCTATTTTCTGCACAATAAACAAATACAATGAGACTTGAGAGTTTAATTCCGATAGCAGAACTTAACACTGGAATCGCACAAGATAGTTGAATCCCCTCATTTCAGAGTTTGCACCTGAGCTCCACAATTGTGGACTGAGTTCAGAGGTGCAATGGTCCCCTAAATTGTTTCCCAACTCCGTTCTTCCTTCTTTGCCAAAGAAAGTTCAAGATCAAAGGAGAGTGGGAAGAAAATGGAAGAGTTCCTGGGGGTCATTAACAAAAGAAACAAAAGGGAAAGACTCTTAATACTGTGGAAGATCAGAAGGACCTTGGGGTCCGGGTCCAAAGGACTCTAAAATCGGCCCCGCAGGTGGAGGAGGTGGTTAAGAAGGCGTATGGTGTGCTGGCCTTTATCAATCGAGGAATTGAGTTTAGGAGTCCAGGGACAATGATGCAGCTATATAAGACCCTCGTCAGACCCCACTTGGAGTACTGTGTTCAGTTCTGGTCGCCTCATTACAGGAAGGATGTGGAAAAGATTGAAAGGGTGCAGAGGCGATTAACAAGGATGTTGCCTGGATTGAGTGGCATGCCTTGAGGATAGGCTGAGGGAGCTCGGTCTTTTCTCCTTGGAGAGACGTAGGATGAGAGGTGACCTAATAGAGGTATATAAGGTGTTGAGAGGCATAGATCGGGTGGACTCTCAGAGGCTTTTTCCCAGGGTGGAAATGGCTGCTACGAGAGGACACAGGTTTAAGGTGCTGGGGTGTAGGTACAGGGGAAATGTTAGGGGGAAGTTTTTCACACAGAGGGTGGTGGGCGAGTGGAATCGGCTGCCGTCAGTGGTGGTGGAGGCAAACTCAATAGAGTCTTTTAAGAGACTCCTGGATGAGTACATGGGACTTAATAAGATGGAGGGTAATAGGTAGGCCTAAAAGGTAGGGATATGTTCGGCACAACTTGTGGGGCCAAAGAGCCTGTTTTGTGCTGTAGTTTTCTATGTTTCTAAACTCTTAATACAATTGGAAAAATGAATTACATAAAAGTTCTTCAATTATCTTGAAACACTGTGGACATGTACTGACTACAAGTGTGGAAACATCTGGTTTCCTATTCCCAAGTCATACACAGCATTTCATCTTAGCCTGAGGTGCAATGCAATCAGCTGGCTACTTACAGATGGTACTTTCACACCAAGTGTTTGGAACAGGAGCATTTTCACAAGGAGCTAAGACAGAGTCTCAAATATTATTTGCAATAGAACTGGTTAGGACTTGAAAAGGAAGGACATAGAAAAGGATTTGGGATAAGGGCAGGGAAAACAGATTTAAATTAACTGTTCCGACTGAAGAGTTAGCAAAGGTGCATGCAGAACAGGCTGAATAGTCACCTGCAATTTCTGTGATTTGCTCTGATCTCACCAAAGTGAGATATCTGTAGAGCTTTAAGAGTGTGATTATGGTGCTGGGGATGCATGCCTAGAATGAAAACTTCTGTAGTTTATCTTCAATTTGCACTCTATATGAAAGCGGTATGCACAGGATACCAAGGAATGAGTGCCACCAGATTGTGTACTGAGAACAGCAGGGAATGAGTACATAAGAACTAGGAGTAGGCAATTCAGCCCCTCGAACCTGCTCCAGCATTCAATACTATCAGAGCTGATCTCATCTCGGCCTGAACTGCACTTTCCTGCCCGCTCCCCATAATCCTACGTCCCGCTACTAATTAAAAACCTATCCATCTCCTGCTTAAATTTGTTTAATGTTTCAGCATCCACTGCATTCAGGATAGAGAATTCTACAGATTCATGACCCTTCAAGTAAAGTAATTCGTCCTCATTTCGGTTTTAAATCTGCCATCCCTCAGCCTAAAACTATGGACTCTTGTTCTAGAATCTCCAACAAGGGAAAACATCTGCTCTACATCTACCCTGTCAATCTCTTTTAGTACCTTATAAATCTCAATTAGATATATTGCTGGACAGTCTGTGTACTGAAAGCAGTGAGGGAATTAGCACAGAGACCATCCAATAGCACTAACTCCTTCACTCTTTTAGCACAGACCATCCAGTAACTCCTTCCCGCTCTCAGTAAACAGAACGTCAATGGCAGGAAGAACATTGAGGGAGTGAGTGCTACCAGACTTTCTGGTTACTGTCAGCACTGAGAGTTACAAATTGATCGGTTACCTTTTCTTGAAGGCAGTAAATAGCAATTCTCAGTGATTACATTAGAGTGGGGGGTAGGGGAGAGAGAGAAAGAGAGAACAGTATTACAGCTGTTGTCAGTCATACTGGTGACTATATAGGAAAGGAGGTGAATGCACCCTCATTGCTGTTGGTATCAGTAACACCAATAAGGCAACAGCATCATGCAGTGTTGACGATATGATTACAACGTGTGCAGGAGAGGAGTGAATAATAGATGGTCGTGGTCTTACATTACCCATTAATAAAAGATTACTTTGTGGAGCAGTCAAAAACCTCCTACTTTAATGTAAAATGTCACATTAAATTTGACATGTCGTTTGCAAAGTGGTGGAAATATAATTCTTGAGAAAAACATTGAGAATAGTGGCAGTATATTTTAAAACAAACTTAATTCAGTAACAAGATTACAGCTTTTGGATCCTTGTTGGGCATACCTCGAAAGTGATGTAATACTGCATCTGGTGCACAAAGTGCACCATTTCCGATGCTAGGGTATGACACTGGTGCAACACCCCTGACAACTCTGAGGGAGAAAACAAAAAGGAATAAACTTTACAACAGTGCAAGAACATTTAGATCTTAAGACATCAGGGTTAAGGGAAAGCAATCTGATACTTGATTGCAAATCAATTTTCTTTTTTAGGAGGATCAATTTTTCATGAGGCAATGAAGCAACTGACAAGTAGTTACCATTAATTTCATGCATTAATTCTTAAATAGCCTGTACTGACAGAAGCTTTTTAAAAAGTCATGGGGTTAAATATAAACCAGAAAAGTACTGCTAACTCATCAGTTAAAGTTACATGGGCTAACAAAATCCACAACAGTTACTTCTTCAATCCAATCCAGTGGTATGCAAATCAGCTCCAAAAGTTAGATAAAATATCTTAAACACTGGCTCTCGAAACACCGGGGTTCAATATTATACCTGTCACTCTTACTCTGTGAATAGTGAACTTTCTATCTATTTGACAATCAATCACGTAAGAGATATGGATAAAACTCTCACTCTTGCCATCGGCATCTGAAGCCCCACCCCACAGTGTGTGCCAGTCAGAGCAAGAACGTGGGAAGAGGATTAGGTCCTTTAGCCTGTTCCATCATTCAATGAGATCATAACTGATCTGAACAAGCCCGCGCCGCTCCCTGGTCCAAACTAGACCATTCTTTTGTATCCCTCCATTCCCACTCCGTTCATGTGGCTATCTAGATAAGTCTTAAACGTTCCCAGTGTGTCCGCATCCACCACCTTGCCCGGGAGCGCATTCCAGGCCCCCACCACCCTCTGTGTAAAATACATCCTTCTGATATCCGTGTTAAACCTCCCCCCCCTTGAACCTATGACCCCTCGTGAACGTCACCACCGATCTGGGAAAAAGCTTCCCACCGTTCACCCTATCTATGCCTTTCATAATTTTATACACCTCTATTAGGTCACGCCTCATCCTCCGTCTTTCCAGGGAGAACAACCCCAGTTTACCCAATCTCTCCTCATAACTAAGCCCTTCCATACCAGGCAACATCCTGGTAAACCTCCTCTGCACTCTCTCTAAAGCCTCCACGTCCTTCCGGTTGTGTGGTGACCAGAACTGGACGCAGTATTCCAAATGCGACCGAACCAACGTTCTATACAACTGCAACATCAGACCCCAACTTTTATACTCTATGCCCCGTCTTATAAAGGCAAGCATGCCATATGCCTTATTCACTACCTTCTCCACCTGTGACGTCACCTTCAAGGATCTGTGGACTTGCACACCCAGGTCCCTCTGCGTATCTACACCCTTTATGGTTCTGCCATTTATCGTATAGCTCCCCCCTACATTAGTTCTACCAAAATGCATCACTTCGCATTCATCTGCCATTTCTTTGCCCAAATCTCCAGCCTATCTATATCCTTCTGTAGCCTCTGACAATGTTCCTCACTATCTGCAAGTCCAGCCATTTTCGTGTCGTCCGCAAACTTACTGATCAGCCCAGTTACAACTTCGTCCAGATCGTTTAAATAAATCACAAACAGCAGAGGTCCCAATACAGAGCCCTGCGGAACACCACTAGCTACAGGCATCCAGCCGGAAAAAGACCCTTCCACTACCACCCTCTGTCTTCTGTGACCAAGCCAGTTCTCCACCCATCTAGCCACCTCCCCCTTTATCCCATGAGATCCAACCTTTTTCACCAGCCTACCATGAGGGACTTTGTCAAACGCTTTACTAAAGTCCATATAGACGACATCCACGGCCCTTTCCTCGTCAACCATTCTAGTCACTTCTTCAAAAAACTCCACCAGGTTAGTGAGGCATGACCTCCCTCTCACAAAACCATGCTGACTATCGTTAATGAGTTTATTCCTTTCTAAATGCGCATACATCCTATCTCTAAGAATCCTCTCCAACAACTTCCCCACCACGGACGTCAAGCTCACCGGCCTATAATTTCCCGGGTTATCCTTCCTACCCTTCTTAAATAATGGGACCACATTAGCTATCCTCCAGTCCTCTGGGACCTCACCTGTGTCCAGTGACGAGACAAAGATTTGCGTCAGAGGCCCAGCGATTTCATCTCTCGTCTCCTTGAGCAGCCTGGGATAGATTCCATCAGGCCCTGGGGATTTGTCAGAATTTATATTCCCTAAAAAACCTAACACTTCCTCCCTTGTAATGGAGATTTTCTCTAACGGGTCAACACTCCCCTCCGAGACACTCCCAGTCAACACATCCCTCTCCTTTGTGAATACCGACGCAAAGTATTCATTTAGGATCTCCCCTACTTCTTGGGGCTCTCTGCATAATTCCCCACTTTTGTCCCTGAGAGGTCCGACTTTTTCCCTGACAACCCTTTTGTTCCTAACGTATGAATAAAATGCCTTGGGATTCTTCTTAATCCTGACTGCCAAGGACATTTCGTGACCCCTTTTTGCCCTTCTAATTCCTCGTTTGAGTTCTTTCCTACTTTCTTTGTATTCCATCAGAGCTCCCTCCGTTTTTAGCTGCCTGGACCTAACGTACGCCACTCTTTTCTTTTTGACCAATCCCTCAATTTCCCTGGTTATCCACGGTTCTCGAATCCTACCCTTCCTATCCTTTTTTACAGGCACATGCCTATCCTGCAGCCCTAACAACTGTTCCTTAAAAGACTCCCACATGCCAGATGTGGATTCACCCTCAAACAGCCTCTCCCAATCAACAGCTGCCAATTTCTGCCTAATCCCATTAAAGTTAGCCTTCTGCATCCCAACTCCACACACCCATCCCTCAATTTTCTTCAGTGTTCACCAAGGAGAGGGCCCTGTTTTTGAGGAAGAGAAGGTGTTACAGGCTAATAGGCTGGAGGAAATAGATGTTCGGAGGGAGGATGTCCTGGCAGTTTTGAATAAACTGAAGGTCGATAAGTCCCCTGGGCCTGATGAAATGTATCCTAGGATTCTTTGGGAGGCAAGGGATGAGATTGCAGAGCCTTTGGCTTTGATCTTTGGGTCATCGCTGTCCACGGGGATGGTGCCAGAGGACTGGAGAATGACGAATGTTGTTCCTCTGTTTAAGAAAAGGAATAGAAATGACCCTGGTAATTATAGACCGGTTAGTCTTACTTCGGTGGTTGGTAAATTGATGGAAAAGGTCCTTAGAGATGGGATTTAGAAAGATGCGGATTAATCCGGGATAGTCAGCACGGATTTGTGAAGGGCAAGTCGTGCCTCACAAATTTGATAGAATTTTTTGAGGAGGTAACTAAATGTGTTGATGAAGGTAGGGCAGTTGATGTCATATACATGGATTTTAGTAAGGCGTTTGATAAGGTCCCCCATGGTCGGCTTATGATGAAAGTGAGGAAGTGTGGGATAGAGGGAAAGTTGGCCGATTGGATAGGTAACTGGCTGTCTGATCGAAGACAGAGGGTGGTGGTGGATGGAAAATTTTCGCATTGGAGGCAGGTTGCTAGCGGAGTGCCGCAGGGATCAGTGCTTGGTCCTCTGCTCTTTGTGATTTTTATTAATGACTTAGAGGAGGGGGCTGAAGGGTGGATCAGTAAATTTGCTGATGACACCAAGATTGGTGGAGTAGTGGATGAGGTGGAGGGCTGTTGTAGGCTGCAAAGAGACATAGATAGGATGCAAAGCTGGGCTGAAAAATGGCAAATGGAGTTTAACCCTGATAAATGTGAGGTGATTCATTTTGGTAGGACAAATTTAAATGTGGATTACAGGGTCAAAGGTAGGGTTCTGAAGACTGTGGAGGAACAGCGAGACCTTGGGGTCCATATCCACAGATCTCTAAAGGTTGTCACTCAAGTGGATAGAGCTGTGAAGAAGGCCTATAGTGTGTTAGCTTTTATTAACAGGGGGTTGGAGTTTAAGAGCCGTGGATTATGCTGCAACTGTACAGGACCTTGGTGAGACCACATTTGGAATATTGTGTGCAGTTCTGGTCACCTCACTATAAGAAGGATGTGGAAGCGCTGGAAAGAGTGCAGAGGAGATTTACCAGGATGCTGCCTGGTTTGGAGGGTCGGTCTTATGAGGAAAGGTTGAGGGAGCTAGGGCTGTTCTCTCTGGAGCGGAGGAGGCTGAGGGGAGACTTAATAGAGGTTTATAAAATGATGAAGGGGATAGATAGAGTGAACGTTCAAAGACTATTTCCTCGGGTGGATGGAGCTATTACAAGGGAGCATAACTATAGGGTTCGTGGTGGGAGATACAGGAAGGATATCAGAGGTAGGTTCTTTACGCAGAGAGTGGTTGGGGTGTGGAATGGACTGCCTGCAGTGATAGTGGAGTCAGACACTTTAGGAACATTTAAGCGGTTATTGGATAGGCACATGGAGCACACCAGGATGATAGGGAGTGGGATAGCTTGATCTTGGTTTCAGATAAAGCTCGGCACAACATCGTGGGCCGAAGGGCCTGTTCTGTGCTGTACTGTTCTATGTAATACCTTTGGTGAACGAAAATTTTATCAATTACATATTTAAAATTAACCGATCTAGTATAATTTGCTATATCTGGATGATCATTTCAAACTTGTACCATTGCACGTAGGAGTGTTTCCTAACTTCACTCTTTACTCTAAAAGGTAGGGATATGTTTGGCACAACTTGAGGGGCCGAAGGGCCAGTTTTGTGCTGTAGTTTTCTATGTTTCACTCTTAAAAAGTATGGCTTTAATTTAGAATGTCATTCTGGTCAGTATTCTGAGACTTGATTTTGTGTCTCTATGCCCTGTTTGGGAGCGAATTTCCGCTCCGTCTGGCGGGGGAGCGGCGCTCCGAGGGCTGATGGTATTTGCTGCCAGGTAGACCTGTTGGACTTTAACCTGGTGTTGTTAAAACTCTTACTGTGTTTACCCCAGTCCAACGCCGGCATCTCCACATCATATCTAACAGAAGACAGAGGGTGGTGGTGGATGGAAAATTTTCAGACTGGAAACCGGTTACCAGTGGAGTGCCACAGGGATCAGTGCTTGGTCCTCTGCTATTTGTAATTTCTATAAACGACTTGGAGGAGGGGGCTGAATGGTGGATCAGTAAATTTGCTAATGACACCAAAATTGGAGGAGTAGTGGATGAGGTGGAGGGCTGTTGTAGGCTGCAAAGAGATATAGATAGGATGCAAAGCTGGGCTGAAAAATGGCAAATGGAGTTTAACCCTGATAAATGCGCGGTGATTCATTTTGGTAGGACAAATTTGAATGTGGATTACAGGGTCAAAGGTAGGGTTCTGAAGAATGTGGAGGAACAGAGAGATCTTGGGGTTCATATCCACAGATCTCTGAAGGTTGCCACTCAAGTGGATAGAGCCGTGAAGAAGGCCGATAGTGTGTTGTCGTTCATTAACAGGGGGTTTGAGTTTAAGAGCCGTGGGGTTATGCTGCAACTGTACAGGACCTTGGTGAGGCCACATTTGGAATATTGTGTGCAGTTCTGGTCACCTCACTATAAGAAGGATGTGGAGACACTGGAAAGAGTGCAAAGGAGATTTACCAGGATGCTGCCTGGTTTGGACGGTAGGTCTTATGAGGAAAGGTTGAGGGAACTTGGGCTTTTCTCTTTGGAGTGGAGGAGGTTGAGAGGAGACTTGATAGAGGTTTATAAGATGATGAGGGGGATAGATAAAGTGAACGTTCAAAGACTATTTCCTCGGGTGAATGGAGCGGTAACTAGGGGGCATAACTATAGGGTTCATGGTGTGAGATATAGGAAGGATGTCTGAGGTAGGTTCTTTACTCAGAGAATGGTTGGGGTGTGTAATGGACTGCCTGCAGGGATAGTGGAGTCAGAAACTTTAGGAACATTTAAGAAGCTACTGGATAGGCACATGGAGCACTTCGGGATGATAGGGAGGAAATAGCTTGATCTGGGTTTCAAACAAAGCTCGGCACAACATCGTGGGCTGAAGGGCCTGTTCTGTGCTGTACTGTTCTATGTTCTATAATATTTAGACGATAGCACCTAGTCCCAGCCTCCCCAACTGGCAGAAATAGAATCTCTCCATCTACCCTCACTTAATAGAGAGACATGGAGTCATTTTAGGGCGGCATGATGACACAGCGGTTAGCACTACTGCCTCAGTGCCAGAGACCCGGGTTTGATTCCCGGCTTGGGTCACTGTGTGTGTGGAGACTGCATGTTCTCCCCGTGTCTGCGTGGGTTTCCTCTGGGTACTCCAGTTTCCTCCCACAGTTTGAAAGACGTGCTGGTTAGGTGCATTGACCCAAACAGGCACTGGAGTGTGGCGACTAGGGGAATTTCACAGTAACTTCATTGCAGTGTTAATGTAAGCCTTACTTGTGACTAATAAATAAACTGTTTTAACTTTAACTTTAGAAACATCAAAAAACTACAGCACAAACAGGCCCTTCGGCCCCACAAGTTGTGCCGAACATATCCCTACCTTCTAGGCCTACCTATAACCCTCCATCCTATTAAGTCCCATGTACTCATCCAGGAGTCTTTTAAAAGTCCCTATTGAGTTTGCCTCCACCACCGCTGATGGGAGCTGATTCCACTTGCCCACCACCCTCTGTGTGAAAAACTTCCCCCTAACATTTCCCCTGTACCTACCCCCCAGCACCTTAAACCTGTGTCCTCTCGTAGCAGACATTTCCACCCTGGGAAAAAGCCTCTGAGAATCCACCCGATCTATTCCTCTCAACATCTTATATACCTCTATTAGGTCTCCTCTCATCCTACGTCTCTCCAAGGAGAAAAGACCGAGCTCCCTCAGCCTATCCTCATAAGGCATGCCACTCAACCCAGGCAACATCCTTGTAAATCTCCTCTGCACCCTTTCAATCTTTTCCACATCCTTCCTGTAATGAGGCGACCAGAACGGAGCACAGTACTCCAAGTGGGGTCTGACGACGGTCTTCTATAGCTGCATCATTATCCCCGGACTCCTAAACTCAATCCCTCGATTGATAAAGGCCAGCACACCATACGCCTTCTTAACCACCTCCTCCACCTGCTGGGCCGATTTTAGAGTCCTATGGACCCGGACCCCAAGGTCCTTCTGATCCTCTACAGTACTAAGAGTCTTTCCCTTAATATTGTACTCCTTCATCCCTTTTGTTTGCGGACGACACAAAAGTTTGCGGACGACACAAAATTGGCAGGACTTGCAGATAGTGAGGAGCATTGTCAGAAGCTACAGAAGGATATAGATAGGCTGGAAATGTTGGCAAAGAAATGGCAGATGGAGTTCAATCCTGATAAATGTGAAGTGATGCACTTTGGTAGAAATAATGTAGGGAGGAGCTATACGATAAATGGCAGAACCATAAAGGGTGTAGATACGCAGTGGGACCTGGGTGTGCAAGTCCACAGATCCTTGAAGGTGACGTCACAGGTGGAGAAGGTGGTGAAGAAGGCATATGGCATGCTTGCCTTTATAGGACGGGGCATAGAGTATAAAAGTTGGGGTCTGATGTTGCAGATGTATAGAACGTTGGTTCGGCCGCATTTGGAATACTGCATCCAGTTCTGGTCGCCACACTACCAGAAGGACGTGGAGGCTTTGGAGAGAGTACAGAGGAGGTTTACCAGGATGTTGCCTGGTATGGAGGGGCTTAGTTATGAGGAGAGATTGGGTAAACTGGGGTTGTTCTCCCTGGAAAGACGGAGGATGAGGGGAGACTTAATAGAGGTGTATAAAATTATGAAAGGCATAGATAGGGTGAACAGTGGGAACCTTTTCCCCAGGTCGGTGGTGACGTTCACGAGGGGTCATAGGTTCAAGGTGAAGGGGGGGGGAGGTTTAACACAGATATCAGAAGGACATATTTTACACAGAGGGTGGTGGGGGCCTGGAATGCGCTGCCAGGCAAGGTGGTGGAGGCGGACACACTGGGAACGTTTAAGACTTATCTAGATAGCCATATGAACGGAGTGGGAATGGAGGGATACAAAAGAATGGTCTAGTTTGGACCAGGGAGCGGCACGGGCTTGGAGGGCCGAAGGGCCTGTACCCGTGCTGTATTGTTCTTTGTTGACCTGCCAAAATGGACCACTACGCATTTATCTGGGTTGAAGTCCTTCTGCCACTTCTCCGCCCAGTCTTGCATCCTATCTATGTCCCTCTGTAACTTCTGACATCCCTCCAGACTATCCACAACCCCACCAACCTTTGTGTCGGCGGCAAACGTACCAACCCATCCCTCCGCTTCCTCATCCAGGTCATTTATGAAAATGACAAACAGCAAGGGTCCCAGAACAGATCCCTGGGGCACACCACTGATGACCGACCTCCATTTAGAAAAAGACCCATCTATACCCACTCTCTGCCTCCTTTGGGCAAGCCAGTTCTGGATCCACAGGGCAGCAGCACCTTGGATCCCATGCCCTCTCACTTTTTCTAGAAGCCTTGCATGGGGGACCTTATCGAACGTCTTGCTAAAATCCATATAAACCACATCTACCGCTTTCCCTTCGTCAATGTGTTTAGTCACATTTTCGAAGAACTCCACCAGGCTCGTAAGGCACGATCTGCCTTTGACAAAGCCGTGCTGAGTATTCTTGAGCATACTAAACCTCTTTAAGGCACAGAAGGTGGCAATTTGACTATTAGGTCAATGCAGGCCATAGGGCAATCCAGTCATATAGAAACAAAGTGGCCTACTCTTAATTTGTACGTCCGTATGAAGCTAAAGATCACATATACTTTGCTAACCACCCTCTCAATATGTCCTGCTACCTTCAAAGATGGGTGCATATACATCCTCAGCACTCTCTGCCCCTGCACACTCTTTAGAACTGTGTCACCATTAAGTCTATACTATCCTTATCCTTTCTGCCAAAATACATCACCTCACTCTGCTCCTGAAGTGGGAGATTTCTAACTAGTTAATAAGGTTTTTCGACAGTATACCTTAAGGCACTGACAGGACTACCAGTGAAGAGTTAAATGATTCTTAAAACAAGTTAATAAGCTAATGAGAAAATAGTTTACACACATGAATGCAGTAAGAGAATTAAACAAGTAAATATGATTCTAAAACATATATGCTGATATTTTAAAGGTATTTTAAGTATTGTATGAATCATTGTCCACTTTAGCCGAAGGCAAGTTACTGTAAGGTGTGATGGGAAAGATGAATAGTTCAGAACCAAAGGCCTCGGAACCCTATAGTTAGCAAAATGCATATCAAAAAATTTCTTATGTGGGAACACATATCACAACTTTATGAATAGGTTTATTCATTGTCTAGACCCAGGATAGATACGTGCCTGGACACAGGATCACATGTCTATCCAGTCTGGCAATGATCCGGTGAGAACATTCACTTTGACCCCTATGGTGAGCTTCCAGAGTAACCTGGCAACAGGGAAGGGACTTTAGCCAAGATGGGAGTTAGCGTCCGGATTTATTGGATGAATGAGATATAATTATGCTGGATGGTACATGCAGTTTGCTGAGGCGCTTGACAGGGATTTATGTTGTTTGTATACTAAATGTAATTGATTTTAAGGTAATGTAAAATGGGAATGATTGATAAGAAAAACTATAGTTGATCTGTTTTTGATTGTATATGTCAGATTTATCAGAGAGGTTCTGTCGCTCGATCTCAGAGCTACTTAACCCTTTTTGTGATCTCCTTGCAGCTGCATAAACATTATATCTTTATACAGAGATATCTGCCTCGTGTGTTTTGTATCGTCTAAAGTTAAGACAGCACCGGTTATCTCGATTTAGCCCTCAACAGCTCTGTATTAAATTTCATCTGCCACTTGCCTGTCCATTCAGTTAGCCAAGACAGAAAGGAGTGCATGGATATGAGACTTTGCCTGAGTGAGACGTAGATTGAGTGAGAAGTTGGGAATTTAGGTCAGGTGAGAATTTGGTGCTCATTTTTTTACTTTTAACCTTCACCTGATGAAGGAGCAGCACTCCGAAAGCTCATGATACCAAATAAACCTGTTGGACTTTAATTTGGTGTTTTGAGACTTCTTACTGTGCCCAACCCAGTCCAACGCCGGTATCTCCACATCTTTTCTACTTTTGGTCAACCTTCAGTGGTTGGTGAGTTTACTTTCTCGTCTCCAAGCTAGCTGAGTACAACTTTCTATTATTTCATCTGTGTAAATTATTAACTAAATAAATAAGGTTGGGCAGAAATGGCTGGGCTAGTGTCGTAGCATGACTGCAGCATGTGGGAATCTGTGGAATGCACTGCAAACATATCCACAGAAAGTTCTGCAGCTGAGGCAACTTTGGCTGAGTTGCTGAGCTGGAATTTGAATTGCAGATATTGTGAGGCATCCGGGAGGGAGCGAGTTACCTGGACATTTTGTGCCATGCGACATCACTCCCCTTAGGTTAGGCAGGTCTTCAGAGTTGGTTAATGGTCAGGGACAGGAGCTTGTGATTGAGTGTCAAGCAGCTAAGAGGAATCAGCAAGTAGTGATGGAGGAACTTCAACTCATGACTTTGTCCAGCAGGTTGCTATATGTGTGGATGAGAAGGACTACAAAGGTGGAAGTGCAAACCAGCCATGGCACAATGGTGAAGGATGCCATTTAAGTGGAGGGAGCAAAGAAGAGTGTGGTACAGAGACAGTAGGAAAGAACTCAAACGGGGAGTTAGAAGGGCAAAAAGATGTCACGAGATGTTCTTGGCAGGCAGGATTAAGGAGAATCCTAAGGCATTCTATTCATACGTTAGGAACAAAAGAGTTGTCAGGGAGAAAATTGGACCTCTCAGGGACAAAGGAGGGAAATTATGCTTAGAACCCAAGGGAATAGGGGAGATCCTAAATGAATACTTTGCATCGGTATTCACGAAGGAGAGGGACGTATTAACCGGGTGTGTCTCGGAGGGAGGTGTTGACCCGTTAGAGAAAATCTCCATTACAAGGGAGGAAGTGTTAGGTTTTTTAGGGAACATTAAAACTGACAAAGCCCCAGGGCCTGATGGCATCTATCCTAGACTGCTCAGGGAGATGAGAGATGGAATTGCTAGGCCTCTGACAGAAATCTTTGTCGCTTCTTTGGAAACAGGTGAGGTCCCTGAGGATTGGAGGTCCCGTTGTTTAAGAAGGGTAGCAGGGATAACCCGGGAAATTATAGGCCGGTGAGCTTGATGTCTGTGATAGGGAAGTTGTTGGAGAGGATTCTTAGAGACAGGATGTATGTGCATTTAGAACGGAACAATCTCATTAGTGACAGACAGCATGGTTTTGTAAGAGGGAGGTCGTGCCTTACAAATTTGGAGGAGTTTTTTGAGGAAGTGACAAAAACGGTTGACGAAGGAAGGGCCGTGGATGTCGTCTATATGGATTTCAGTAAGGCATTTGACAAAGTCCCACATGGCAGGTTGGTTAAAAAGGTTAAGGCTCATGGGATACAAGGAGAACTGGCTTGGCCATAGGAACCAGAGGGTAGCGGTCGAAGGGTCTTTTTCCAGCTGGAGGTCTGTGACCAGTGGTGTTCCGCAGGGCTCTGTACTGGGACCTCCGCTATTTGTGATATATATAAATGATTTGGAAGAAGGTGTAACTGGTGTTATCAGCAAGTTTGCGGATGACACTAAGATGGCTGGACTTGCAGATAGCGATGAGCATTGTCGGGCAATACAGTAAGATATAGATAGGCTGGAAAATTGGGCGGAGAGGTGGCAGATGGAATTTAATCCAGATAAATGTGAAGTGATGCATTTTGGAAGAAATAATGTAGGGAGGAGTTATACAATAAATGGCAGAGCCATCAAGAGTATAGAAACACAGAGGGACCTAGGTGTGCAAGTCCACAAATCCTTGAAGGTGGCCACACAGGTGGAGAAGGTGGTGAAGAAGGCATATGGTATGCTTGCCTTTACAGGACGGGGTTTAGAGTATAAAAGCTGGAATCTGATGATGCAGCTGTATAGAACGCTAGTTAGGCCACATTTGGAGTACTGCGTCCAGTTCTGGTCACCGCACTACCAGAAGGACGTGGAGGCGTTAGAGAGAGTGCAGAGAAGGTTTACCAGGATGTTGCCTGGTATGGACGGTCTTAGCTATGAGGAGAGATTGGGTAAACTGGGGTTGTTCTCCCTGGAAAGATGGAGAATGAGGGGAGAGCTAATAGAGGTGTACAAGATTATGAAGGGGATAGATAGGGTGATAGATAGGAAGCTTTTTCCCAGATCAGAAGTGACGATCACGAGGGGTCACAGGCTCAAGGTGAGAGGGGCGAAGTATACTCAGATATTAGAGGGATGTTTTTTTTTTTACACAGGGGGTGGTGGGGGCCTGGAATGCGCTGCCAATTAGGTTGGTGGAGGCAGACACGCTGACATCGTTTAAGACTTACCTGGATAGTCACATGAGCAGCCTGGGAATGGAGGGATACAAACGATTGGTCTAGTTGGACCAAGGAGCGGCACAGGCTTGGAGGGCCGAAGGGCCTGTTTCCTGTGCTGTACTGTTCTTTGTTCTTTGGTAGTGACAGGGGATAGTATAGTCAGGGGGATAGATACAGCTCTCTGCGGTCAAGACTATTAATCTAGACAGCTGTGTTGCCCGCTGTTTGGGACATCTGATCAGTGCCAGAGGGGAACATGCAGTGGGAGGGAGAGGATCCAGTGGTTGTGGTCCACATAAGTACCAATGACATAGCTAAGACTAGGGAAGAGGTTCTGCATAGAGGGTAAATTAAAAAGCAGAACCTCAAAAGACAAGCCATGTACAAATTCACATATGGTAAATAAAATTGGGGAAATGAATGCGTGGTTCAAAGATTGGTGTGGGAGACAGACAACATCTTTCCCTTCATCGTCCTTGTCTCTACAGCAAAAAGATTTAGTTAGGTTAATTGAGCATGATTTGCCTTTTACAATTTGTGCTAACTCTCCTTAATTAACTCAAACCTGTGAATTGGATCCATGTCGGCTGGTGAAGTTAAAACTAAGACACAGCTAGTTTCTTTGCTGGAGAGAATTAATTGACTTAGTTCACAAGTACTCCAACACCCAATGTCCGAGTTTCCCCCATCTATCGTATTTTAAATACCCATCACCTGTTTAACAGCACAATTGCCATGAAACCATAACAATGTAATGAATAAGACACTGACAAAGCCTCTCCAAGCGTCTGTTGCTTTCCCCCTCTGATTATAGATGCTAAAACTTGACCCACCTCTGATATTGAAGGAACTGGCTTGAAGTAGCTTGGACTGTCCTTTCTTGAATAAATGTCACATTTGCCACTCTCCAATACTCTGGCATCTCCACCATATCTCAGGAAGACTGAAAGATTAAGGCAAGGCTTTTGGCTACCTCTTCTGCTACTTCCTTTAGTAACCTGTGGTGCAAACCATCCGGACCAGGTGACTTATCGACCCGAAGCAGAGACGACTTTTCCTGTACCACCACCTTTTCACTCTGAGCACATTTTCCACCATCTTTGCTTCTACCAATATTTTGTCTGATACCTTTGTAAACACCTTCACAAAGTACTCATTAAGCATTCTAGCCTTGTCCTTGTCCCTATAAGATCTCCTCCACCTCCTAACATGTGCTTACTATTTACATGCTGGTAAAAGATTTTTGGGTGCTCTTTTACGTTGACTGCCACCCTTTTCTCTCATTCTCTCTTGACTAGTCTTATTTTCCTCCATACCTCCCCTCGCAACCTATTGTGTTTGACCTGGTACTTACCTGAAGAAAGCATCATACACCCTCCTTAAAAACTTCAATCAAATCACACTTTAACCACCTAAATTCCTGGGAATACAATCCTAAACTGTGTGGATGTTTGAACATACTGTGTAATCAAAATGTACTATGGCTACAAGACTAGCATCTGCAGGCCCAACCTGCAGAACCACAATACCTTATCCAATTACAAATGAAGCAGGGGAGCCCATGTCCAATTAGGTTCAAGTTACGTTCTCCATTCTTTTCAACAATTGCCACAGACATCAAACTCAGTCACTCAATAAAAGCTAAATATTGCGGATGCTGGAAATCTGAAATAAAAATAAAAATGCTAGAAATACTCAGTCAGATAGCAGCTGTGGAGAGAAAAAAAGTTAACATTTCAGTTCAAGAGGACCTTTTCTGTTGAGTATTTCCAGCACTTTTGTCCTCATTCCAGTCACACTCGAAAAGTAGTTTGGCCAATCTGAGATTTCCATCTGTTGCTGCCCTCTGGTGGATTGTGAGATTATACCATCAGAAATAACAAAAAAAAATCAAAGGTCTGACCATGGGTAAAGAAAGCTCAGTCAGTCCTTTGTCGGACAATCCAACTGAACCACCTTTCAACCATGTCTCTTGATCACAGTAACGGGCAGAAACAAAGGAAAAGGCCAAACTAACACAGCTTCTTTGCAACACGATCAAATATTCAACCATGCATTTCTTCATCAAAGAACAAAGAACAATACAGCACAGGAACAGGCCCTTCGGCCCTCCAAGCCCGTGCCGCTCCCTGGTCCAAACTAGGCCATTCTTTTGTATCCCTCCATTCCCACTCCGTTCATGTGGCTATCTAGGTAAGTCTTAAACGTTCCCAGTGTGTCCGCCTCCACCACCTTGCCCGGCAGCGCATTCCAGGCCCCCACCACCATCTGTGTAAAATACGTCCTTCTGATATTCGTGTTAAACCCCGCCCCCCCCCTCACCTTGAACCTATGACCCCTCGTGAACGTCACCACCGACCTGGGAAAAAGCTTCCCACCGTTCACCCTATCTATGCCTTTCATAATTTTATACACCTCTATGAGGTCACCCCTCATCCTCCGTCTTTCCAGTGAGAACAACCCTAGTTTACCCAATCTCTCCTCAGAACTAAGCCCCTCCATACCAGGCAACATCCTGGTAAACCTCCTCTGCACTCTCTCTAAAGCCTCCACGTCCTTCTGGTAGTGTGGCGACCAGAACTGGACGCAGTATTCCAAATGCAGCCGAACCAACGTTGATACAACTGCAACATCAGACCCCAACTTTTATACTCTATGCCCCGTCCTATAAAGGCAAGCATGCCATATGCCTTATTCACTACCTTCTCCACCTGTGACGTCACCTTCAAGGATCTGTGGACTTGCACACCCAGGTCCCTCTGCGTATCTACACCCTTTATGGTTCTGCCATTTATCATATAGCTCCCCCCTACATTAGTTCTACCAAAATGCATCACTTCACATTTATCTGGATTGAACTCCATCTGCCATTTCTTTGCCCAAATTTTCAGCCTATCTATATCCTTCTGTAGCCTCTGACAATGTTCCTCACTATCTGCAAGTCCAGCCATTTTCGTGTCGTCCGCAAACTTACTGATCAGCCCAGTTACACCTTCTTCCAGATCGTTTATATAAATCACAAACAGCAGAGGTCCCAATACAGAGCCCTGCGGAACACCACTAGTAAGAAGTCTCACAACACCAGGTTAAAGTCCAACAGGTTTATTTGGTAGCAAATACCATAAGCTTTCGGAGCTCAGCTCCTTCGTCAGATGGAGTGGTCTCTGTTCTCAAACAGTGCAAACAGACACAGAAATCAAATTACAGAATACTGATTAGAATGCAAATCTCTACAGCCAGCCAGGTCTTAAATGTACAGACAATGTGGGTGGAGGGAGCATTCAACACAGGTTAAAGAGATGTGTATTGTCTCCAGACAGAACATCTAGTGAAATTCTGCAAGTCCAGGAGGCAAGCTGTGGGTGTTGTGAGACTTCTTACTGTGCTTACCCCAGTCCAACGCCGGCATCTCCACATCATGAACACCACTAGTCACAGGCATCCAGCCGGTAAAAGACCCTTCCACTACCACCCTCTGTCTTCTGTGACCAAGCCAGTTCTCCACCCATCTAGCCACCTCCCCCTTTATCCCATGAGATCCAACCTTTTGCACCAACCTACCATGAGGGGCTTTGTCCTGGATCCTACAATCAGTGGAACAGTACAATTAGACACATTTTACATTCAGCTGAATCATAGATTGACACACAACCTGGATCCTGCTGAAGGGATTGTGGTGGAGAAAACCTGACTGTACTTGTTCAAACACCAAGTGTAACAGTGACTACTGAGCAACAAGTTAAAAACACGGAGAAGGGAGTGGATCAAGAGAGACCATCGGCCTCTGCTCACTGATGGAAGCTCCAGCAAGTTAGGTTATTTCTTATC